>NC_091822.1:68982500-69282500 GCF_038994185.2 Dermacentor albipictus | reverse complement strand
AATTACTGACGGGGTGACCATGGCGTACCGGAGTTGCTATACAAGACTTATAATTTTTCAGAAGTTGGGGGCCCCCATTAATGTGAAGCGGTCCGTTCGCCAGGCTTGTCCACTCAATCCACTCCTGTTCTGTGTTCACATGAAAACGTTAGGCCAGGCCATCATCGAAAATGATGGCATTAAGGGGTTTCGTCTTCAAGCAGCAGAGGTGAAGTTATTGGCATATGCTGACGATGTGGCTGTATGCTGTAAAGATACGCAAAGCGTATTGAACACTGTGAGTGTTCAGAGGAGCTGCCTATAGATCCACACGGAATCAGGTTTCTGCCAGTATACAACGACGACGATGGTTTCCCGTACGACCAGATCATGCTTACGGGCCTCCACTGCTTATGGCGCGCAAGAATGGCGGGCTACCATTGTTACCCGGATGCCCGATCGGCTCGTGTGTACTTCCGTGAATGCATGCAGCGGTATGTAGAAGTAAAGAAGTTGAAACAGCCTGTTCCTTAGTGGCTGTCGGGGGTTGAACCCCTGACAGCACTCAAGGAATTTTAATACGACAACGCCGTGCCAAAGTAGCGGACGGCAGCCAATGTAAATATAACTGTACTTTCTTCGGATATTGTATTTATTCGTTTTTACTTCTTTGGTCTTTGTGTATATTATTTAAGGAATTTGTGTTGTGACATGTCGAGGACTGGCAATAAAGAAAAAAAAGGGGGTGTAGCTCAGTGGTAGAGCGCTCGCTTTGCATGTGAGAAGTCCCGGGTTCAAACCCCGGCACCTCCAGTGTGGTGTATAAGTAACACTTTTATCACTTTATTTCGCAACACTTAGTAAGCAATTCATCTATTTAAAGAAAACGATACTACGTTCATTCCACATAAACAAGCAATACTCGCATTTCTTGGGCCGTCACCCACGTAGACAGAAGCGTCGCTTCTTAAATTAGAACGCTTAGGATGACTGCAGGCACATCAGGTGTGTAGCAACAAGCCTGATCGAAAGGAAACTTTCCAATTTCCAGTGGCTGCTGGATGTGAAGAACAATAAATCGTCCACACAAAACTCCGTTTACTGTTCCGGGGGTGCAGCTCAGTGGTAGAGCACTCGCTTCGCATGTGAGAAGTCCCGGGTTCAAACCCTGGCACCTCCAGTGTGCTGTACAAATAAATTTTTATCAGTTTATTTCGCAACACTTTGTAAGCAGTTCAACTATTTAAATAAAACGATACTACGTCAATGCCACATAAACAAGCAATACTCACATTTCTCGCGCTGGCTTCCACGCCACCACAAGCGGCATTTCTTTAACGACATTGCTTAGGATGACTGCAGGCACATCAGGCGTGTAGCAACAAGCCTGATCGAAAGGAAGCTTTTTCCACTTTCTAGTGGCTGCTGGATGTGAAGAACAATAAATCGTCCACACAAGACTCCGTTTATTGTTCCGGGGGTGTAGCTCAGTCATTCTGCTTCCGGCAGTCGAGCTGAGCGGTCAGCGGAATCATGGGCTCCAGTGGAGCAGCGACAGCGGCCACTTTTGGCCGTGGAAACAGAATTAGCAACGACGAAGAAACTGACTACCAGTTTATTTTGCCTCAGCTGCCAAAAGGACGAATTGTTAATAACACCGTGTTTCTACATGGTGATGTATGAGCGAGGCCGTATAAGGTTGAGGACTTTAGGGATGCGCTAACGCCAACGGGCCTGCTACCGGAAATTGTGTGCCTTGGGGCGTACCAAGTGAATCATGTCTGGGCAGTGACCCTCGGTGATGCTGCTGCAACAAAGCGACTGTTGGCCTTGAAAGAGATTCAGGTTAAGGGGCGGCGATGTGTTATCGTCGACCCTCAGGACCAGAAGGTGAAGCACCGGCTTCACTGGCTACTACACGGCGTGGAAGATGAAGATGTGCGGACTGCGCTGGCCCCCTTCGGCAAGGTGGTTGAGGTGAGCAGGGAGAAGTGGCGTGTTCAAGGCGTTCCGGAAAAATGTTCGACCACGAGGACCGTTCTTCTCAAGCTGAAGGGCGGACTGAAAGTGGAAGATATTCCTCACTAGATACGCGTTGCCGGGGAGTGGGCCTTGGTGGTGGTACCCGGTCGTCCGATGCAATGCCTACGCTGCCAAGGCACGGGACACGTTAGGCGGGACTGTAAGGTGCCGCGCTGCTCGCGTTGCAGACGCTTCGGGCATGTCGAAGCCGACCGCGTCAAGACTTACGCTACTGCGACTAGCCCAGTCGCGAGTGAAGAGGCAGCAGTAGACGTCATGGATGCAGTTGAGACGGAGACGCTGCTAAGGGAGCCGGAGAACAAGTGCCCCCAGCGAAGACAATTACCACGACGGTGCCGGAGGTCGCTGACGCCAAGGTCGTCCAAGTCACTGAGCAGGTTACTGGGCCTGCAAGGGTCGACAAGGACAAAAAATTCTGCGAAGTCAGGTGCTAGTGAAGCTGAACGGGATGACGATGAGTCAGCGATGCAACAGGGCGAGTCCGCGGACGATGGGGACCGGGCCGCTCGTCTCGGTGCCACATCCAAGCGCCCCCGTGATGAGGCCAAGACAAGAACAACGCGGCATCCAGCAATAGTGACGGGCCGCCGGCGAAGACGCCTCAAGGGAGGCGGTCGGTCTTCAAGCCTAAGCCAAATGTTCCGCTCGAGAGAAGGCCTGGTGACAAAGTGCAGCAGACGAATACCACCGGGAAGACCGGCGGTCCCGGAGGCGGCTAGCCGAGGGCTGGTCGTGAAGGGTAAGCACCATGCTCCGGGCCTACCTTATACTTTAGTTCAGCATGGCTTCTAATCCATCACTCGCTATTGCCACACTAAACGTAAGAGTGTTGGCGGCTAGGCGTAGGCAAAGTGAAGTCCTACGGCTGGCCACTGACCACGACCTAGACGCTCTAGCTGTCCAGGAGACAAAGGTTGACGGAGATGACGAGACCGGGAGCAAGGTGCGGCATTTCACGGCTAGATATTATGCGGTCGTGAGCCACGCGGTAGGGACGTCCGCCGGTTGTGTTCTATTTGTTAAGAAGTTGCCTGGCCTTGTTAAAAATGGTTTTTCATGTCAAGCCGGAAGGATTGTTTTTTGTGATTTTGGTATTCGTGATCTTGAATTCAGAGTCATGTGCATATATGCGCCGAATGCTGTGGAAGAACGCGCTTCATTTTTTGCGAACCTTTTTCAGTATATTAGCACTGATAAGTGCATGGTTTTGTTGGGGGATTTCAATTGTGTTTTGAGGGTTCGGGATAGAGTCAATAATGCTGGTATTCGCGATAAAAGCAGTAGTGTGTTGACTAAGCTAAGTAGTGATAATGAACTGGACGATGTCTGTGAGTGCCTGGAGGGGGAGCGGGAAGTCATGTACACACGATTCCAAGGTAGTAGTCATGCGCGGTTAGACCGCATACACGTATCGCAAGACATAATTCCAAAGTGCCATAGTTATTCGGTGGCACCAGTATCGTTTTCAGATCACTGCATTGTGAAATGTCATATAGGGACGGAGAGGAAGAAACAAGATTTTAATTGGGAACTATGGAAAATGAATGCCTTGCTACTAAAAGACGAGCCATTTGTAGAGGCAGTACGTGAGGCCGTCAGGAAAGTAAGTGAAGAAAACAGTGCAACAATAGCAGAGAAATGGGAATACTTCAAACAAAACGTAAAAATGAAAGCTTTAGAAAGATCGAGCTGTTTAAAGTTTGAGAAGGAAATGAAAGAAAGGGGCTTGCGAAAGACACTTAGCCAGCTGATAGCGCTTGAGTGCGAAGAGCCAGGGGCGTATAAACAAGATGTGCGAACCATTAAAGAAAAAAAATCGAACAGCTTGACAAAGAACGGTATCAAGGTGCAATTGTGCGCGCAAGAGCAAATGCATTAGTAGCTGGGGAGACGCCCACTAAAAAGGTGCTTGGACTTGAAAAAGCGCAAGGTCGAAGTAATCACGTCGATAAGATTCTATAGAATGGCACGATTGCCGACGACAATAAGAGTATAGGCCAAGCGTTTTTAGAGTATTACCAGTCCCTCTTTGCGTTTCAAGAAGCGAATGTAGACGAGCTCAAAAAGGTCTTCCTCGGTCGCATGCCGCGATTGAGTGACGACACAAAAGAACGATTAGAAGAGAAAATAACAGAAAGCGAAGTTGAAAAGGCAATTGATGATTTGAATCAAGGCAAATCACCTGTACCTGACGGGCTGGACGCTTGTTTATATAAAGCTTTCAAGGAGGAACTGTCACCGTTGCTAACACAGCTGTTTAATGATGCGTATGACAATAAAGCTTTGCCACCTTCTTTTGGCAAAGCGCATACCATACTCCTCCCTAAGAGTGATCAAGTGGAGAAACTTAGGCTAGCGACATCTTACAGGCTGATATCTTTAACCAATGTAGATTATAAAATTTTCATGAAGATTTCGGCAGCCAGACTTCAAAGTGTAATAAAAGAAATTGTCGCAGATCACCAAACGTGTGGGATCAAAGGAAGGTCGATTTTTTTGAATATTCACACGATGCGGTGCGTGCTCGAGTGCTGCTACGTCACCTTGGGCGGAGTCGCAGTGCTTCAGCTCGACCTCGAGAAAGCCTTTGATTGTGTCTCGCATGTTATTTTGTTTGCCATTTTGGATCACGTTATTATTGGTTCCATCATCGCTGAGGGAGTGGCGTTGGCGTACTAGAACTGCAGAACACGATTAATTGTGAATAAATCATTGGGGGCCGCCATTAACGTCATGACTTCTGTGCGTCAGGGCTGCCCCCTCAGTCCTCTTTTGTATGGAATTTACATAGAAACTATGTGTTTGGCCATAAATCAAAATAATCAAATGCGCGGTTATAGCTTGGCAGACACAGAAGTCAAGCTCTTGGCATATGCAGATGACATCGCAGTGTGTTGTACAAGCAAACAAAGTGTAACGGAAACGATAAGCGTAGTGAAAAGTTTTTGTGGTGTGACGGGCAGTAGAGTGAACTGGGGGAAGTCCCTCGGGTTGTGGCACGGAGAGTGGCCTTCAGCACCGGACAATTTTGCAAATGTGAACTGGATGAAAACCCTGACCAAGTACCTAGGTGTTCCCATGGACAGTTACAAAAATAACGACGAATACTGGATGAACCAAGCAATAGAAACTAGAGAAAAAGCAGAAAGGTGGAAAGGCATCAACATGTTCATTTTCGCTAAGGCAACTGTGTGTAACATGTTTTTTATTACGAAGTTGTGGTGTGTCATGCAGACGTTGTACTGTTCAAGGGTAAACGTGCAAAAGCTACACAGAGTGTTCGCGGTTTTTATCTGGGGCTCTACCTGGGAAAGGTGTAGCCGAACAAATCTGTTCAGGCACGTGAAGGAAGGGGGGCTGGGCTTGGCGCATCTTTTTGTTCGACAGCTTGTCAACCGCTTTTTGTTTTTTCGCGATGTGCGCGATCCTTTTTTGCGCACCGTATGTCAGCTCAGGTTGAGCGACGCATTGCCTGCGTATGTTGTTACTACGGCAAGCATGACCGGAACACTTCGTGGTTATTTTAAGGAAGTGGCCGACAGTGTGCGTTTCCTTTCAGCTCGTTTTTCAAGCGATTATCTGTGTCACGTGAAAAGGAAAACACTGTATATGATGTGTGCGACATTGTGTTCCCAGTGCCGTTATACAAAGCCATATACAGTGGAGGGCCAGGACAGGACGTCCTTACATGAGTGAAGCGTATGCAGGTGCCACCAGGGGTAAAAACGTTCTTTTTTAAGCTCCACACGGGAACGCTCTCTCTAAAAAACATTTGTGGAAGAACGAGGCTGTTTTGTGCCGTGGGGATCACACTGCTTGATCTGCAAGAAGCCGGAGAACATAGATCATGTTTTCTTGCATTGCTGGGTGGCGGTTTTCTTATGGGACGTGTTAAAGTGAGCGCTGAAGAAGGTGTTACCGCTGGACCCCCAAGGGATCAGGTATCTGCCAATTAAAGATGAAGACGGAGTGCCGTATGATTTTATTATGTTGAATGCTCTCCACTGCATATGGTGGGCGCGCATGGCCGGGTACCACTGTGACGCCGACGCTCGGCCAGCGCGTATATATTTCAGAGATCGTATGTCCCTATTAGTTGAACTGCAGAAAATGCAAGAGTGTGTACCGGATTGGCTGTCGAGGCTCGAAGCTCTGACAGTCATGAAGGAATTTTAATTTGCCAACGTCAGTCCTATGCGGATGGACAGCTTCGTTGCGCTTTTTTTTCCTTCTTTTTCCCTTTGCCAGAGGCTTGCATTGGCGTCATGAATGTGAAACTGAATTGTGCGATGTTATATTGACAACCGCTAATAAATAAAAAAACATTGTATTTCCAGTGGCATTGTACAGAGCGCTATACAGTGGAAGATCAGGACAGGATGTCCTTAAACGAGTGAAAAGTATTGAGGTGCCTACTGGGGTAAAGACATTCTTTTTTAAACTACACACAGGAACACTCTCAGTGAAGACATTCATGGAAGCACGTGGCTTCCTTGTACCCTGGGGATCGCACTGCATCATTTGCAAGCAACCTGAAACAGTAGACCATGTCGTTTTGCATTGCTGGGCCGGAGTGTTCTTCTGGGATGTCCTACAAAGAACAATGAAGAAGGAGTTACCGTTAAATCCGCATGATATCAGGTACTTAGCGGTAACGAATGACGACGGGGTTCCCTTCGACCTAATAATGCTCAAGGGCGTTCACAGTTCATGGCGTGCAAGGATGTCTGGGTACTACTGCGACCCGGACGCTAGGCCTGCGCGTACGTATTTCCGCGAAAGCATGCCTCGTTTCATTGAAATAAAGAAAATACAAGAATGTGTACCGGAATGGCTGTCCAGGACAGAACTTCTCACAGCACTGCAAGAACTTTAATTAGACAACACCAGTCCTTATGGGACTGATGGCATGTATGTTCTTTCAAAATGTTTTGTAGTTGTTAGTTGCGTATTGTGATATTGTTCTGTATAATGTGCTCTGTACAATGTCGAAGACCGGCAATACCTTAAAAAAAGGGGTGTAACTCAGTGGTAGAGCGCTCGCTTCGCATGTGAGAAGTCCCGGGTTCAAACCCCGGCACCTCCAGTGTGGTGTATAATGAGGCTTTTTATCACTTCGCAACGCTTAGTAAGCAATTCAACTATTTAAAAAAAACGATACTACGTCAATTCCACATGAACAAGCAATACTTGCATTTCTCGCGCTGGCTTCCACGCCTCCACGTCGCCACAAGCGCAGTTTCTTTCACGACAACGCTTAGGATGACTGCAGGTTACATCAGGTGTGTAGCAACAAGCCTGATTGAAAGGAAGCTTTTTCCCTTTGTAGTGGCTGCTGGATGTGAAGAACAATAAATTGTCCACACAAGACTCCGTTTATTGTTCCGGGGATGTAGCTCAGTGGTAGAGCGCTCGCTTTGCATGTGAGAAGTCCCGGGTTCAAACACCGGCACCTCCAGTGTGGTGTATAATTGAATTTTTTATCACTCTATTTCGCAACACTTAGTAAGCAATTAAACTATTTAAAAGAACGATACTACGTCAATTCCACTTAAACAAGCAATACTTGCATTTCTCGCGCTGGCATCGACGCCTCCACGTCGCCACAAGCACCGTTTCTTTGACGACAACGCTCAGGATGACTGCAGGTTACATCAGGTGTGTAGCAACAAGCCTGACCGAAAAGAAGCTTTTTCCACTTTCTAGTGGCTGCTGGATGCGAACAACAATAAATGGTCCACACAAGACTCCGTTTATTGTTCCGGGGGTGTAGCTCAGTGGATTCCACTTCCGGCCACCGAGCGTGACGGACGTGTAAATCATGGGCTCCGTAGGAGCGGCTTCAGCGGCCCAGATGGGCCGCGGTAACAGGATTTCTGCCTCGGACGACGAGTATCAAGTTGTTTTCCCTAGTCTGCCAACAGGGCGTTTTGTTTGGATACCGTTTTTCTACACTGTGATATCAGGGCCCGCCCATACCAGGTGGAAGATTTTCGCGATGCGCTCGCTCAGTTATCGCTCCGGCCGGAAGTGGCTGCTCTCGGGGCCTACCGTATGAGCCATGTATGGGCCGTGACCTTCAAGGACAGCGACGCAGTGAAAAAGATTGTCAGCGTTGGAGAGCTGCAGGTCAAAAAGGGCCGGTGTCTCGTCATCGACCCCGCCAACCAGGACGTACGCATGAAAGTGCATTGGCTGCTGCCCAGCGTTCCTGACGAGGACGTACGTCTTGCCTTCGCGCCGTATGGAAAGGTCACCGACGTAGTTCGCGAGCGCTGGCGGGTTCACGGCGTGGCTGATAAGAACTCAACAACAAGGCTGGTTACGCTGAAGTTGAAGCCGGGCGTAAAGCTCGACGACCTTCCGCATCAGGTGAGCGTCGCCGGGGAACTGGCTCTCGTGGTTGTGCTGGGCAGGGCTCCTCTCTGCCTACGCCGCCGCGGCACGGGCCACATCCGTCGCGAGTGCCGTATTCCACGGTGTGGTGCCTGCCGACGTTTCGGTCATGAAGACAGTCAGTGCGAGCGCACGTACGCTAGCGTGACCGGACCTGTGGGCAACGAGGACAACTCTGCCCTGTTCATGGACGAGGCGGACATGGAAGACACGTCGTCCGCGGCGGGTGAAGCAGCTGACGTCGTGGCAAAGCCGGTGGTACGTCTTGAACAGGAGGAGAAACAAGTCGCTCAGGCTATTGCCACAGGACACCAACAAGCGAATGCAGAGGGCACCGCGGCCATGCCGAATGCTGAAGAGAAGATCCCACCTGAGACGGAGGTGACCTGCCTCGTCGAACCTGAAGGCATGGACACCCTCACCGGCCCAACTAGCCAAACGACGGGGAAACGGCCCTACAACCAGACCGTTAGCCGGACGGCGAAACAGGATGGCAGCGGCGGAGACGAGCCACCGCCCAAAGCGCCTGGTATAAGGAGGTCGACCTTGAAACTACGGCCGAACATTACGGTCGATCCACGGCAGGCGGGTAAACCGCCTCCGTAATTCCGTGCTGTCAAGTTCGAGTGGGGTAGGGGGGTTGGTGAGTGCAATGGCCGTCATCCTGAGCGCTAGTTTTTTAGAACCTTGCCAGGAAGGGGGGCCCAAGTTGCACTTGAGTGCCCTTTCCGGAAGGTCGAGTTGCGTCTCCTTTAGAGGCATTAGACGTGGTTACCGGCGCACCTTTATGAGCACTCATCCTTGTGTAACTGTGATGGGCACTATTATACCGTGTAGCCATGGCGGTTAATATTGAAGGAACGCTACGTGTAGCCACGTTAAATGTAAGAGGGCTCAGTGCAAGAAGGCGGCAATGTCAGCTAAGTCGTCTCCTCTTGGATAATGACTTGCATATAGTGGGAATCCAAGAAACGAAAATTGAGAGCCAAGAGGTAACAGACATAATGGTGTCCAATTTTCGTGCTCACTTTGATGTATGCGTTTGTCACGCTTTTGGTGGATCAGGCGGCTGCGCTATATTCCTACGAAATAATTTTGGCATTTCTGTGCAATCAGTGTTTTCGTGTGAAACGGGGCGTCTCTTAGTGGCTGATTTTTCTTTTCGTGATGTGCATTATCGTGCTATTTGTATCTATGCGCCGAATGTTGAAACGGATCGTCGATCTTTCTTTGAGCGTCTTGAAGCGTACGTAAACTATTCCAAGGTCGTAATAGTGCTGGGAGATTTTAACTGTGTTTGCTATACTGAAGACCGAGCAAAATGTTCACGCGTTTGTGATAAGAGTGCCGAATTTCTCAACGCAGTGGTGCATGATTATGACCTGGAAGATGTGGGTAGTGTTTTTGCCAGCGGTACTCGCCCGCGATTTACCCACTTCCAGCGTGATAGGCACGCTCGATTAGATAGATTATACGTGTCAGCCGAATTAGTGCCCTTATGTTGTGAATAAGATGTGCAAGCTGTAGCATACAGCGATCACTGTTTGGTAACTGGCACGTTCGGGAAAAGACAAAGCAAACACACCTTTAACTGGGATCTTTGGAAAATGAATGCGCACTTGTTACATGACGATGTTTTTGTCGATGCTGTAGTGAAGGAACTAGAGAACCTGACTTCAGCCAAGCCAGTAAGCTTTGCCATTCAATGGGAAGAATTGAAACAGAGAGTCAAAATGTTGGCCATTCAAAGAAGCAGTGTCATTAGACACAAGCAGAAACAAATCTTCGCCAGCAACTACAATTTTTTATCAGCATGGAAAGTCTCGAGCCTGGTGTGTATGTTGACGAATTAAAGAAAGTGAAAACTGAACTAGAAAGGATAGATACAGAAAAATATAAAGCAGCACTTGTGAGATCAAGGTCTGAGAAGTTGTGGGCGGGAGAAATTCCAACGAAACGAGCCTCATCAGAGGAGAAAAGGTACGCATGCCGGAAGGAAATCCGCCAGCTAGCTAAAAGCAATCACGTTACGCGCGACAAAAATGACATTAAACAAGGGATTGCCGATCACTTTAAACCAATATTAGGTCACCCGCGGGACCTTAAAGATAGCTACGAAAAAAAAAAATTCTCTCATTGATACCAAAGCTCGATGAAGAAGTTAGGACACGTCTGGAACTACCAATAAGCCTGAGTGAGATAGAGTGCACACTAGATGAGTTGTCCATCGGTAAAGCATCTGGGCCCGATGGCTTGGGAGCCACTTTCTATAAAACCTTCAAGTCTGCATTGGCCCGCGTTCTTCACGAAGTTATATGTGAAGCGTTTGAGCGAAAAAGATTGCCCTTGTCTTTCACAACCTTATATATCGTGCTAATTCCGAAGAGTGATGATGAGGAAAAACTTTTGTTGCCAGGGTCATATCGCCCGATAACTCTAGCCAACGTCGACTATAAAATATTCACGAAAGCTTTGGCCAAACGACTGCAAAGTGTAATTAAAACATTGGTAGGGCCGCACCAGACTTGTGGCATTAAAGGCCGCAGTATCACAACAAATGTACACGTGGCTCGAAGTGTGCTTGAGTGTTGCGACGCGATTGGCGACCACGTCGCGATGATACAGATCGATTTGGCAAAGGCTTTCGACCTCGTCTCGCACAAGGCTTTGTTCTGCATACTGGAACATGCGAATGTTGGCAACGTCATAACGGAAGGCGTCATGATGGCGTACAGAGAATGCTCAACGCGCATTATTGTTAATGGGGAGCTCACCGATAGCTTTCGCGTGCGCTCGTCTGTGCGGCAAGGATGCCCGCTGTCGCCCCTCCTATTTGCTGCTTATCTCGAACCACTCTGTTTGGCGATCAGAAATAACGAGCGCATAGCAGGCTATCGGCTGCAGGCAGCACACGTAAAAATCTTGGAATATGCCGACGATATCGCGATTTTCTTCACAAACAAAGCGAGCATTAAGGAGGCCACGACTGTCGTTGAAAAGTTGTGCGATTCAACTGGAGCCCAGATAAACTGGGATAAGAGTTACGGCTTCTGGCATGGTAGTTGGAAAGACACGCCGGAGGCCCTTTATCGATTGAAGTGGTCGTCGCTGCCAACGCAGTACTTGGGTGTGCCCCTCGGAAGTTACCGTGAACCTGAATCGTACTGGCTCGATCAAGCTTCGAAAGCAAAGGAAAAGGCTCACGGGTGGAGAGGAAAGCAATTGTCAATGTTTTCTAGAGCCACTGTCTGCAACCTCTTTTTAGTATCTAAGATATGGTACGTTATGAATGTGTTGTGCGCTGCGAGGGTAAGCGTACAAAAAATTCACCGCGTTTTCGCTACATTTATTTGGGCGTCTACCTGGGAGAGGATGAGTCGAACGAACTTGTTCTTCCCTGTCAAGAAAGGTGGGCTTGGTCTAGCTCATTTGTTTCTGCGACAAGTCGTGTCACGTTTTGTGTTTTTACGGGATCAAAACGATCCGTTTCTCCGAACAGTGATACAGGTACGGCTGTGTAGACAAATTCCAGGATTCATTGTTTCGACTGTTCACAACATGCCAGGAGCTGTGACTGGTTACCTGCGTGAAGTGGTATGGTCATACAGGATGTTGAATGTACGTTTTTCATAGCAATACCTGTCAACCGTTACAAGGAAAAAACTATACAAAGATCTCGTGGACACGATGTTCCCTGCACCTTTGTACCGTCTTCCACACCGTGGAGGCCCAGGACAAAATGTCCTAAAGAGAGTGAAAAAAATGCCAATACGGCCATCAGCTAAATCTTTCTTCTTCAAATTACACTCAAACACACTTCCCGTTAAGACCTGGCTACATGAAAAGGGTATATTCATCCCCTGGACCACCGACTGCTTATTATGCAAAAAACCGGAAACAATAGAACATGCATTCCTAGACTGCTGGGACGCCATCTTTCACAGGGATGTTCTGCAGAGAACATTGAAAAAACACTTACCCCTAGACCCATATGGAATACGCTTCTTACCGATTGATAACATCGAGGATGTCCCGTATGACCTTATTATGGTCCTGAGCCTCCACGCAATGTGGAAAACGAGACTGCAATTCCAAAACGGAGACATTGTTGTTCGACCGGCTCGGGAAAATTTCATTGAGAGTGTCGTGTGTGTGAGAGATGGTTTCAAAGCGCTGCCTGATCCACCGCAATGGATCTCTGTATTTGATGAATTAGCGATGTTGCAAAGATTTTAGTACCGTGTTGACCAAAGTGCGGCTCACACGTTTTATCCTTTGTAAACCATGATTTAGAACGTCGAAGTCGGCAAAAAAAAAACGGGGGTGTAGCTCAGTGGTAGAGCGCTCGCTTCGCATGTGAGAAGTCCCGGGTTCAAACCCCGGCACCTTCAGTGTGCTGTAAAATTCATTTTTTATCACTTTATTTCGCACCACTTAGTAAGCAATTCAACTATTTGAAAGAACGATACTAGGTCAATTCCACATGAACAAGCAATACTTGCATTTCTCGCGCTGGCTTCCACACTTCCACGTCGCCACAAGCGCCGTTTCTTTCACGACAACGCTCAGGATGACTGCAGGCACATCAGGTGTGCAGCAAGAAGCCTGATCGAAAGGAAGCTTTTTCCACTTTCTAGTGGCTGCTGGATGTGAAGAACAATAAATCGTCCACACAAGACTCCGTTTATTGTTCCGGGGGTGTAGCTCAGTGGAGTTGACTTCAGGCCACCGTAGTGTACGGACGTGGCTGATATGAGCTCCATCGGAGCGGATGTAGCGGCCCACCATAGCCTCGGTACCAGGAACGAAATGTCGCAGGACTATGCACTCATTTTGCCCCCACTGCCAACTGGGTACGTTGTTCAAAATACCGTTTTTCTACATGCTGATGTAAAAGGTAGGCCATATCGCGCAGAAGATTTTCGTGAGCCACTGTTTGAACGTGTTCCGCCCACCGAGGTTCTTGCGCTCGGCGCATATCAAATGAATCATGTGTGGGCGGTTACCTGCAAGACTGCTGAAGGCGCCAAGAAGTTTTTGGCCGAACCGGAATTGACGGTCAAGGGTCGGAGATGCATCGTAATTGATCCAAGTCACCGCGACGTCCGTCTGAAGCTTCACTGGCTGCTCTGCCATGTACGCGAAGGAGACGTGCGAAACGCCCTGAATCCCTACGGAACCGTCTTGGAAATAGGAGTGGATAAATGGCGCCTTGACGGCTATAGCCAACAGAGCACCATGACACGCACAGTTGTGGTGCGACTGAAGGCTGACGTTACATTGGATGATATACCACATCAGCTGCGCGTCGGAGGTGAGCTAGCCCTTGTAGCGCCCGGAAGAGCACCAAGGTGCTTGCGCTGCCAACAGATTGGTCACATAAAGGACTGCCGCGTGCCGCGGTGCAACGTCTGCAAACGCTTTGGACACGCCGTAGAAAACTGCTCGAGGACGTATGCGGCAGCTGCCATGGCCACGTAGAGCACGGAGAAATCCGAGCTCACCATGGACGAAGGGGAAGCAGAAGAATGTCTGCATTCTGCAACAACATCAGGAGTACAAGGCACCAGCACCAAAGGAAGTAAGCAATCGGAAAACACTACCGCGGAAAATTTGATAGCCACTGTACAGGTAGAAATTACAGCAGACGCAAAAGCCAAGATACAGGGCTCCGAAATCATCGAGGTTGGTGCCAACAACACAAGTGGAAATAAAGAGACAATGGGAGTTCACCACAAGAGTGACGAAGTGGACGCAATGGATTGCCGTGAAGCAGAAGATAGCAGTGCGCTGGGAAAGAGACCACGAGACGACGCCGGTGCAGAGACAAAGGAGGCCAACAGGAGTGAACCACCGACGAAAGCGTTCACCTGTCGCCGGCTGCGGCCCACCCCAAAGCCAAACGTTACGGAGGGGGAGAAGATGGCGGCTAAGCCGCCCACTTGACAGCACGGCTAACGCACCGAGGTTGTACCCCAATATCGGGGAACAGACTGTTTGGTGAGCGCATCCTTTTTTAAAAATAAAGATGGCTGTTAGACTTGAGAGAGCAGTTCGTTTCGCCACTCTAAATGTGCGCGGGCTTTCGTCTAGAAGACGCCAATACCAATTAAGTAGGCTATTTGCGGAACATGATTTAGACGTGATCGCCGTGCAAGAAACAAAAGTACACAGGGAGGACGAAACTGATGGAATGGTTGCGCATTTCAGCACAACGTATAATGTTTGTGTGTCACATGCCGATGGCTTATCGGGAGGGTGTGCAATTTTTATAAAATGATCGATGGGTGCAGTTGAGACAAGTATAAGAAGCAGTGAGAGCGGACGCTTCGTAGTTTGTGATTTTTCGTTAATGAATTTTGAATGGCGCGTGATTTGCTTGTACGCCCCAAATCGTGACAACGAAAGGAAAGCATTCTTTGAAGAGATTGGTGGTTTCCTTGATTGTAGTAAATATGTGATAATAATTGGTGACTTCAACTGTGTGTGCGCGATTGAGGACCGCTCTAAACGTGTAAATTTGCGCGATCAAAGCGCACTGTTGTTGACGGAATTGATTGCAGAGAATGGACTAGAAGATGTGGCCGTCTGCATGTCTAATGGCGGGGTTGAGTTCACACATTTTCAGGGACAAAGTCACGCGCGTTTGCATAGAGCCTACATCCCACTTGACCTTGTGATGAGTTGTGACGAATACGTTGTTATACCAGTGTTTTTTAGCGACCACTGTTTGGTAAAATTCACGCTTGGGACAAAGGAAAAAATGCCTAAGTTCAACTGGCGCCTCTGGAAATTAAACAATAGCATTATGAAAGATAAAATTTTTTCTAAAAAAGTAAGTGAAGCGTTGACAATGCTGTATGAACTTGGATAAGATGACTGGGAAACGAGGTGGGAAGTTTTTAAACAAGATGTTAAATTGAGTGCTATAGAACGTACGACTATCCTTAATTTTGAGTAGAAACAAGACGAGAAGAAATTGCCGTCGCAACTGCAAGCACTATTAAAGGAAGAGAGTGTGAAACCGGGCTCGTTCACTGAAGAAATCAAAAATACCAAAAACAAACTGGAACTTTTAGATAAAGAAAAGTACAGAGGTGCTATTGTTAGGGCAAGAACAGAAAAGCTTTGGATGGGCGAAACACCGACAAAGCGGGCACTAAGTGATGAAAAGCAATATGCACGAAGAAAAGAAGTTAAGGAAATAATGTACAATGGCAGACTGACGAAAGAAAAAAGTCAGATAATGAACGCGTTTCTTGAACACTATCGCGATTTGCTTGGAAAACGTATTCCGATGGCGAGTGGATTTAGTGAATAATAATATATGGGGTTTTACGTGCCAAAACCACTTTCTGATTATGAGGCACGCCGTAGTGGGGGGACTCCGGAAATTTTGACCACCTGGGGTTCTTTTACGTGCACCTAAATCTAAGTACACGGGTGTTTTCGCATTTCGCCCCCATCGAAATGCGGCCGCCGTGGCCGGGATTCGATCCCGCGACCTCGTGCTCAGCAGCCCAACACCATAGCCACTGAGCAACCGCGGCGGGTTGGATTTAGTGAAGATTTCCTTTCTTTAGTGCCCAAGCTTGACGACGAAACTAAAAAAAGTTTGGAGGCCCCTATCAGTATACAGCAGATAAAAAAAGCTATCGATGACTTAAGCACTGAAAAGACACCTGGCCCAGATGGAATCGGAGCAGAATTCTATAAAATGTTTAAAGAAGAGATTGCCAGCGCGCTGTTCGAAGTTATCGAAGAGGGGTATAAAAAGAAGAAGCTACCACGGTCTTTCACTGAAGCGCACACTGTTTTAATCCCCAAATCAGACGATGACATCAAACTTCAGTCTGTGACGTCATATCGCCCCATTAGCCTCTTGAATACCGATTACAAAATTTTCATGAAGGTGTTCGCCAAAAGAATGCAGAATGTCGTTCAAAACATTGTAGGACCGCACCAGACATGTGGCATAAAAGGTCGTAGTATTACGACAAATATACATGTAGTAAGAAGTGTCTTAGAGATTTGCGATGATTTTAGAGACCGAATAGCAATGATGCAATTAGACTTACAAAAAGCTTTTGACCGTGTCTCCCATGAAGTGTTGTTCAACATGTTAGAACATGTGCAAGTTGGAACTGTGTTTCTTGATGGATTAAAGATGGCGTACTCGCAGTATGTAACACGCCTGGTAGTTAATAGGACGCTGAGTGAAGAAATTGACATACTCAGTTCTATCAGACAAGGATGCCCGGCCTCAGCCTTACTTTTTGCCATGTGCCTAGAACCCTTTTGCTTATCAATTATCCAAAATTCAAACGTGCACGGGTTTAGATTACAGAGTACTGAAGTAAAGATTCTTGCACATGCTGACGATGTGGCCGTACCCTGTCAAGATAGGCATAGCATACGTGAAGTTGTTTATGCAGCCAAACAATTTTGTTCCATGACAGGTAGCATGATTAACTGGGATAAAACATCTGCGTTTTGGTATGGTGATTGGGATATGAAGCCTGATGTATACGTAAATGAGAAATGGGAAACCCGCCCACTGAAGTACCTAGGGGTGCCACTCGAGGTTTATCGTGACAACAACGAGTACTGGAAGGACGAAGCAGAAACAATCAGGCAAAAAACAAAGGCCTGGGGTGGGCGGGAGCTCTCTATTTTTGCACGGGCGTGTGTATGCAACCTGTTTTTAATAGCCAAAATATGGTATGTGTTCCAAGTCCTTTGTATGTCGCGGGTGAATGTGCAGAAATTTCACAGGATTTTCGCCGTGTTTGTGTGGAGATCGACCTGGGAACGAACAAGTCGCTCAAATTTATTCTTACCGGCCCGAAACGGTGGATTGGGTTTGTGTCATTTATTTATTAGGCAAGTTGTGTCTCGTTTTATTTTTCTCCGCCACCAAAGAAATGGCTTTTTACAAACTGTAATAAAATTCAGGCTGTGTTCACACGTTCCAGAATTTGTTGTGTCATCGAATAACAATATGTACCATTCAATGACTGGATTCTTGCGTCAAGTAGTGCAGTCTTTTCAATTTCTGAAAGTGCGCTTTTCACTAGAGTATTTCTCCTCTGTAAAACGGAAAACACTTTACAAAGACCTTGTCGACTGTTTGTTGCCAACACCGCGGTACAGAACCTTATTCAATGTCGTACCCGGACAGGACGTGCTAAGAAGGGTTAAAAAGATGAACGTAAAACCGGGAACAAAAACATTTTTATTTAAACTTCATTCTGGGACGCTCCCAGTAAAGCAATGGTTAGCTGATAAGGGACTCTACGTTCTATGGACGACAAACTGTCTACTTTGTAAGACGCCCGAAACGGTAGAACACGTATTTCTTTACTGCTGGCACGCCGTATTCCATTGGGACATTCTGCAGCGCACATTGAAAAAAGGACCTACCCATCACGAGTTATGGCATTCGTTTTCTGAGTGTGGACAATGAAGACGGCATCCCGTACGACATGTTCATGCTGATAGCACTTCACAGCATCTGGCAGACTAGAATGGCGGTCCGCAATGCCGACCTTCACGCACGTCCTGTCAGGGAAAATTTCATTGTAAACGTGGATTATATACGTGAACTGTATAAAGCGCAACCAGAGCCTTCTGACTGGCTACCTCTCTTGGACGAATTGTGTAAGTTGAAGAAATTTTAATGTGAGCACACTGGATCAAGACTTGGTCCAAGTGTTTCCTTTTATCATTCATGTTTCTCTGTTTCCTCCACCTGTAAAAGAAAACAGGCAATAAAGAAAAAAAAAGCGGGGGTGTAGTTCAGTGGTAGAGCGCTCGCTTGGCATGTGAGCAGTCCCGGGTTCAAACCGTGGCACCTCCAGTGCGATGTATAATTATTATTTTTATCACTTTATTTCGCAACACGTAGTAAGCAATTCAATTGTTTCAAAATAAGATACTACGTCAACTCCACATAAACAAGCAATGCATTTCTCCCGCCGGCTTCCACGCCTCAGTGAGCGGCGTTTCTTTAACGATGACGCTTAGTATGACTGCAGGCACATCAGGTGGGTAGCAACAAACCTGATCGAAAGGAAGCTTTTTCCACTTTTGTCTGCTCGCTATGAAGAACAATAAATCGTCCACACGTGGCTCCGTTTATTAATCCGGGGATGTAGCTCAGTAGTAGAGCGCTCGCTTCGCATGTGAGAAGTCCCGGGTTCAAACCCAGGCACCTCCAGTGTGATGTATAATTCATATTTTTATCACGTTATTTCGCAACACGTAGTAAGCACTTCAATTGTTTTAAAAAACGATACTACGTCAACTCCACATAAACAAGTAATGCCTTTCTCCCGCCGGCTTCCACGCCTCAGTGAGCGGCGTTTCTTTAACGATGACGCTTAGGATGACTGCAGGCACATCAGGTGTGTAGCAACAAACCTGATCGAAAGGAAGCTTTTTCCATTTTTGTCTGCTCGCTATGAAGAACAATAAATCGGCCACACGTGGCTCCGTTTATTAATCCGGGGGTGTAGCTCAGTGGTAGAGCGCTCGCTTCGCATGTGAGAAGTCCCGGGTTCAAACCCCGGCACCTCCAGTGTGATGTATAATTCATATTTTTATCACTTTATTTCGCAACACGTAGTAAGCACTTCAATTGTTTTAAAAAACGATACTACGTCAACTCCACATAAAGAAGTAATGCCTTTCTCCCGCCGGCTTCCACGCCTCAGTGAGCGGCGTTTCTTTAACGATGACGCTTAGGATGACTGCAGGCACATCAGTTGTGTAGCAACAAACCTGATCAAAAGGAAGCTTTTTCCACTTTTGTCTGCTGGCTATGAAGAACAATAAATCGTCCACACGTGTCTCCGTTTATTAATCCGGAGGTGTAGCTCAGTCATTCTACTTCCGGCTACCGTTCGGTGCGGTCGCAGAATGCCTTGGTCCGTTGGGGCGGTGTTTGCGGCTCAGACGAGCCGCGGTAACAGGAATGCTGCTATGGATAGCCAGGACTACCAAGTTATTTTGCCGCCTCTGCCTACAGGACCATGCGTGGCCAACACGCTTTTTCTTCACGGAGACGTATAATAATAATAATATATGGGGTTTTACGTGCCAAAACCACTTTCTGATTATGAGGCACGCCGTAGTGGGGGACTCCGGAAATTTTGACCACCTGGGGTTCTTTAACGTGCACCTAAATCTAAGTACACGGGTGTTTTCGCATTTCGCCCCCATCGAAATGCGGCCGCCGTGGCCGGGATTCGATCCCGCGACCTCGTGCTCAGCAGCCTAACACCATAGCCACTGAGCAACCGCGGCGGGTAAACGGAGACGTATAGGCAAGGCCCTACCGAGTCGAAGATTTTCGAGACACGCTGGTGCGTCTGGGTCTGCTTCCCGAGGTTGACGCCTTGGGGGCTTTCCAGATGAACCACGTGTGGACGGTTACTTTCAGAAGCCCAGATGCTATGAAGAAAATGCTGGCCCTCGGAGACATTAGGGTTAAGGAGCGTCGCTGCCTGGTGGTTAACCCAGCCAGCCAGGATGTGCGGCTTAAGCTCTACTGGCTCCTTCACAACGTGCAAGATGAGGACGTCCGCACCGCTCTCACGCCTTTTGAGAAAGTTACGGAGGTCTTCAAGGAACGCTGGCGCGTGCAAGGCATCACCGATAAAGGTTCGTCAACCCGCATCGTATCGATGAAGCTGAAACCAGGAATTATTATAGACGACCTCCCGCATCAACTTCGGGTCGCCGGCATCATGACACTGCTGGTTGCGCCTGGGCGTGCCCCGCTCTGCCTGAGGTGTAACCGCACAGGTCATATCAGGCGAGAGTGTCGCGTACCACGCTGTGCTTTGTGTCGGCGCTTCGGGCACGACGAAAGCTCGTGCGTGCGAACGTACGCGAATGTGGCGGGACCATCCAAAAGTGATGAAGTCATCCAGGAGCACACAATGGAAGCATTCGATGCTGAAGAGACGGCTGGAAAAGGTGGCGTGGTGCAACGTCCTGACCCAAAGGAAGACACCCGTGAACCACCGAAGAAAGCGGACACCAAAGAATTAGAGGAGAAGCCTGCTCGAGCTAAAGAAAAAGAGCACCACGCAGAAAATGACAAGAACAAGACAAGGAACGAGCCTGCGGAATCGCCCGGACACTCTCCGAGTCTCATGGACACGACGGAGCCCCGGGAGTGGGCCCGGTAAAACGTCCACTCGAAGCTAACGAGAAAAGGGGTGAAGGATCAAGTGGTTCAAGCCACGAGGAACCACTTGCGAAACCACCGAGTGGCCGTCGGTCGAGCTTCAAGCCGACGCCTAATATCCCAACTGGCAGGAAAGGGCCAGCGTCGGGACCGACGTGAGCCCCCAGCAAGTGTTCGCAGTATGTGTGAGTACTGAGGTGGGGGAGGGGAAGATATAAAGACTGTCGTTGCATTCGAACGAAGTCAGTGTCAGTAGTCTGTTTAAGAAGGACTTTAGTCTCACGCGCCTCCTCACATTACCATGAAAATACTTCTAGACACAGCCTTACGATTTGGTACAATTAATGTTCGAGGCTTTGCAGGAAGGCGCAAGCAATATCAGCTTTGTCGCCTGCTCATGAAAAAGAATCTTGACGTAATCGGTGTACAAGAAACAAAAGTCATTAGTGAAGAAGGGACGGATCAAATGTTGCATTCATTTAGGTCACGTTTTTACGTGTGTGTTTCGTACGCATGTGGTACTTCAGGTGGTTGTGCGCTTTTTCTGAGAAGCGCTATAGGCCTCTCAGTAGAAAACGTGTTCACAGATGATAGTGGCCGGCTTATTGTTTGTGATTTATGTTTCTGTGACATTAAGTGGCGCGTCATTTGCTTGTATGCGCCTAACAAGGTGAACGACCGAAAGAATTTCTTTGAAAGTGTTGAAAACCATTTGCAGTGTGACCGAATTGTTGTGATGATGAGTGATCTCAATTGCGTCTGTAATGTAAAAGACAGAGTTGAAAGCCCACCTATTCATGATGCAAGTGCAAAGTTTTTGAACGCAGCGATAGAAAAATACAATTTAGAGGATGTTGGGGATGTGATGTCCAATGCAGGGACGCCACCATTCACTCACTATCAGCGAAATAGTCATGCCAGGTTGGATCGCGCCTACGTTACAGCGGATCTAATACCATTGTGTTTTCTATATGAAGTAAATCATGTTTCCTTCACCGATCACAGCTTAGTCAACTTTGTCGTTGGTCCGAAAAAGCCGACCGGTTTTAACTGGGAGTTGTGGAAATTTAACTTTAAGCTCTTAGAAGATGAATTATTTTTGAGGGGTGTTAATGAAAGCCTTCACGGATGGTTCGAGACAGAACACAAAAGTTATGCAGAAGCGTGGGAGAATTTCAAACAAGACGTTAAAATGTTAGCCATAGAGAGGTCTGGTGCCTTGCGCCGAGAGGAAAAGAAAAAAGAATTAGAAATGCAAAATAATTTAAATTTTTATTTAAGTGTTGAGAATGTCAGTCCCGGAAAGTATATGAAGGAAATAAAAGAAATTAAATCCCAGTTAGAACTAGTCGAAGCTGAAAGATACAAAGGGGCGGTCGTACGCGCACGCGCAGAAAAGTTATTGTGCGGCGAACAGCCGACAAAGCGCTCACTCGGGGACGAACGAGCTTATGCCTCGCGGAACGAGATAACAGCCGTAACATACGGCAGTGAGGTTGTACGAGATAACGAAACAATAAGACAGGCCTTTTATGAGAATTACTGCGATCTACTAGGGCAAGAACGCATTCGCGATGAAGGATTCGATACTGAATTCCTGTCGCTATTGCCAAGTCTTGAAAGGGAAGTAACGGAAAGGCTCGAAGAACCGATTACTTTAGAAGAAATAAAATGGGCGATCGACGCACTAAGTTCCGGAAAAACGCCAGGGCCAGACGGTCTCAGCGCTGCTTTCTACCAAGCTTTTAAACAAGACATAGCCACTGCCCTTTACAATGTAATTGCGGAAGCGTATGAGAACTGCGTGCTGCCCCCTTCTTTTCGTCAGTCACACGGTGTTGATACCGAAGTCCGAGGACCCTCATGTACTACTGTCGACAGGGGCGTACCGCCCGATATGTCTCACAAACACAGATTATAAAATATACACGAAGGTTCTTGCACGGAGACTCCAAAATGTGATACAGCAATTAGTAGGGTCGCACCAGACATGTGGCATAAGAGGACGATCCATTGTCACCAATATACATGTAGCGAGAACAATATTGGAAAGTTGCGATGCCTTCTCAGAAAAGGGTGCACTGTTGCAACTTGATCTTGAAAAAGCTTTTGATAGAGTGTCACAGGAAATCCTTTTTCTTGTTTTAAAACATGCCAAGATAGGTTCTGTTCTTTTGCAAGGTGTTAAAATGTGCTACGCTGGCGTATCTACGAAACTAATAGTTAACAAACAGCCTACGGCTATGATAGAAGTTAAGTCAGCACTCCGCCAAGGATGCGCATTATCGTCTCTACTTTTTGCATTGTACGTTGCACCATTCTGCTTAAAGGTTATTAGTAGTAATAACATAAGGGGATTTGCAACGGACTCCAGAGAAGTTAAAATCTTGGCGTATGCAGACGATATCGCCATATTCAATCGAGACAAGCAAAGCATCTCTAATGCAGTAGAAGTGGCGAACAGATTCTGCAAGGTCACTGGAAGTGCGATAAACTGGAGTAAGTCATTGGGCATCTGACATGGTAATTAGAATGATAAAATAGAATTTTTTGAAGATATGCAGTGGACCACGACCCCTGCGCGGTACCTTGGGGTACCTCTGCAACATTATCATGATACAAAAGACTATTGGCAAGAAGAACTAGAGCAAGTTAAAGTTTAAACTACAAAGTTCGGAGGTAGAAATTTATCGATTTTCGCGCGATCAACCATATGCAATGTTTTCCTTTTTGCAAAAATATGGTATGTACTGCAAGCACTGTGCATGTCAAGAATGACCATCCAAAAGATACACAGAGCATGCGCTGTTTTTATATGGGGATCCACATGGGAGAGAACGAGCCGCACTAAATTATTTCGGTCCGTGAAGTCAGGAGGCCTTGGTTTGGCGCATTTGTTTTTGAGGCAAGTTGTCTCAAGATTTCTTTTTTTTGCGAGATAAGAAGGATCCCTTCTTGCGAACAGTGTACCAACTACGTTTACGAAATGCGTTACCTCAATTTATCGTAACCTCAAGAACGGCAAATGGCGCAAGTCTCCGCAGATTTTTACGGGAGGTAGCTTGGTCCGTAGAATTCTTGCATGCTCGCTTTTCATTTGATTATCTTGCTATTGTTGGAAGAACAAAATTGTATAAGGACCTAGTTGACGTTTGTATGCCTGTTCCTTTGTACCGATCTATGTATTCACCGAGTACAGGGGCAGATGTATTGAAGCGACTGACACGGATGCCAGTGCGATCTGGAGTTAAAACTTTTTTCTTCCAATTGCATGCTGGAACTCTTCCCGTCAAACCTTGGCTACAAGAAAAAGGCCTCTTTGTCGCATGGTCGATCAACTGCAGCAGGTGTAGAAAACCAGAGACGATCGAACACATATTTTTGGACTGCTCGGAAGCACTTTTCTTGTGGGACATTCTGCAACGTACACTAAAAAAGGAGTTGCCTATCACACCGTACGGCATCCGTTTCCTTCCAATTGCCAGTGAAGGTGGTGTTCCTTATGATATGCTTATGGCGTTGATTCTACACAGCCTGTGGAAAACACGCATGGACGTCAGGCATGAAAGACTGGTTATTCGCCCAGCTAGAGAGCACTTTACTGAAAGTATTTTGTTCTTGCGCGAGGCTTGTGATGCACGACTAGATAAGCCTGAATGGGCTACCTTGTTAGATGAACTCGTCTGTCTAAAGCGGTTCTAACAATGCACGCCTGCCAAATGACGGGAGGCGGTTATATCACCACAGCACTGTACATAACATCCTTACGCCATCTGTATGTCTGTTTCAGTTGTCAAAGAATGGCAATAAAGAAAAAAAAGGGGGTGTAGCTCAGTGGTAGAGCGCTCGCTTTGCAAGAGAGAAGTCCCGGGTTCAAACCCCGGCACCTCCAGTGTGATGTATAATTATTATTTTTATCACTTTATTTCGCAACACGTAGTAAGAAATTCAATTGTTTCAAAAAACGATACCACGTCAACTCCACATAAACAAGTAATGCATTTCTCCCGCCGGCTTTCACGCCTCCACGTCTCAATGAGCGGCGTTTCTTTAACGATGACGCTTAGGATGACTGCAGGCACATCAGGTGTTTAGCAACATGCCTGATCGAAAGGAAGCTTTTTCCACTTTTGTCTGCTGGCTATGAAGAACAATAAATCGTCCACACGTGGCTCCGTTTATTAATCCGGGGGTGTAGCACAGTGGTAGAGCGCTCGCTTCGCATGTGAGAAGTCCCGGGTTCAAACCCCGGCACCTCCAGTGTGATGTATAATTCATATTTTTATCACTTTATCTCGCAACACGTAGTAAGCACTTCAATTGTTTCGAAAAAAGATACTACGTAAACTCCACATAAACAAGTAATGCTTTTCTCCCGACAGCTTCCACGCCTCCACATCTCAATGAGCGGCGTTTCTTTAACGATGGCGCTTAGGATGTTGCTTAGGATGACTGCAGGCACATCAGGTGTGTAGCAACAAGCCTGATCGAAAAGAAGCTTTTCCCGGTTTTGTCTGCTGGCTATGAAGACCAATAAAGCGTCCACACGTGGCTCCGTTTATTAATCCGGGGGTGTAGCTCAGTGGTCATTTCTGCATCCGGCAACCGAGCTGTTCGGATCGTAGGGCCATGGCCTCTTCGGGGCAGCGACAGCGGCCACTTTTGATCGCGGAAACAGGATTACGGAAGATGATAAGGAATATCCGTTCATTTTGCCTCAGCTGCCTAAAGGACGAGTTGCGATTAACACCGTGTTTTTGCACGGTGATGTGCGTGCGAGACCATACAAGGTCGAAGATTTCAGGGACGCTCTACTGCCAACGGGCCTCTTACCGGACGTGGTATGCATAGGGGCGTACCAGATAAACCATGTCTGGGCGGTGACCCTGAATGATGCGACTGCGACGAAAAGACTAGTTTCCCTAAAGGACCTACAAGTGAAGGGACGACGGTGCGTCATCGTTGACCCGCAGGACCAGCAGGTGAAGCTTAGGCTTCACTGGCTGCTGTACGGCGTTGCCGACGAGGACGTCCGGACTGCTTTCGCGGCTTTCGGCAAGGTGGAGGAGGTGAGCCGGGAGCGGTGGCGAGTCGAAGGCATGGGAAACAAGACGTCAACCACCCGGACGGTGCTCCTCAAGCTAAAGAACGGCGTCAAAGTTGAGGACCTTCCTCATCAGGTCCGCGTCGGCGGAGAGTTGGCCTTGGTGGTCGTGCCCGGTCGACCCATGCAGTGCCTGCGCTGCCATGGCACGGGGCACGTCCGCCGAGAGTGCAACGTACCGCGCTGTTCCAGGTGCAAACGTTTCGGGCATGTTGACGCTGACTGCGTCAAATCCTACGCCGCCGTGACAGGACCAGCAGCGAGGGACGTTGCGGCTGAACACGTCATGGACGTGGTCGAGACGGAAGACGCCGCCAAAGGAACCGGAGACTCGGTTTCGACAGGGACACTCAGAGGGTCATCTACCGCCGGTGCTGAAGGCATGGTGGCTGAGGCTGACGAGAATACGGACAAACCGGTGCAGGTCCTGCCAGCAGTGAGCCTTGCTACGGGGGGCGTTAACGAAGACACACCCGACAACGACACGACGGCAATGCTGCAGGCCAAGGAAGTCAACGACGATGAGCGGACTGGGACTCCTGGTGCCCCAGTCAAACGCCCCCACGACGATACCAAGGACAGGGACGGTGGTGCCACCAGCACCAGCGAGGGGCCGCCGACGAAGACGCCACAAGGAAGATGGATGGGCTACAAGCCAAAGCCTAATGTACCACCTGAAAGGAAGCCTTTGAGCAAAACGGTCTCGCCTAACGACACGAACAAGCCGGGAGGTCCCGGAGGCGGCTAGCCGAGGGCTAGTCGTGAACGGTAAGCACCATGCTCCGGGCCTGCTTTTCTCGCTAGCTTAAGATGGCTGAGATACCGTCCCTTATTATTGCAACATTGAACGTGCGAGGGCTGGCGGCTAGTCGTAGGCAAAATCAGGTCCTGCGGTTGATCACTGACCACAACCTAGACGTACTAGCCGTCCAAGAGACTAAGGTTGATGGAGAGGAGCAGACCGGGAGCATGGTGCGACGATTCACGCACAGATATTTTGCGGTGGTTAGCCATTCGGTAGGCAACACCGGTGGTTGCATTCTGTTCGTCAAGAAGCTACCTGGACTGCAGATTCAAAGTGTATTTTCCTGCGAATCTGGAAGGATTGTTTTCTGCAATGTTTTGATAGGTAATGTTGAATTCCGCGTCATATGCGTGCACGCTCCGAATTCAGTGGAGGAGCGTGTCTTGTTTTTTTCTAACCTTTCTAATCATGTCCATTGTGATAAGCGCATTATTCTATTAGGGGATTTTAACTGTGTGTTGAATGCCAGAGACCGAGTGAATAATGCCGGTGTGCGGGATAACAGTTGCAGCGTATTATCAAAACTAATAGGTGAAAATGAACTTGACGATGTTTTCGATTGTCTGGAAGGGGGACGTGAAGTTTCTTTTACTCGTTTTCAAGGCAGTAGTCATGCAAGACTGGATCGAATGTACATATCGTTGGACACGATTCCAATGTGCCACAGTTATTGTGTAGTGCCCGTGTCGTTTTCGGACCACTGCCTCGTTAAATGTCATATAGGTATAGTGAAAACGAAACATGCTTTTAATTGGGATCTGTGGAAAATGAATGACTTGTTACTAAGTGATCAGTGCTTTGTAAAAGCAGTAATGGATGCGGTTAACGAAGTATTCGATGATGCAACAGAAACAATAACAGAGAAGTGGGAATGTTTTAAACAGAAGGTTAAAATTAAAGCCATAGAAAGATCGAGTTGCATAAAATTCGAGAAGGAAACGAAAGAAAAGGGCTTAAGAAGACTGCTTGAGCAGCTGATAACGCTTGAGTGTAGAGAGCCTGGTACATATAAAGACGACGTGCGAAACATCAAGGAAAAACTTGAACGGTTCGACAAAGAGCGTTATCAAGGCGCCATCGTGCGTGCGCGTGCACATGCACTAGCGGCAGGGGAGACGCCCACTAAAAGGGCGCTGGGTCTTGAGAAGGCGCACGGACGGCGAAACCACATCGATGAAATTCTAATGAACGGGACTGTCGTTGAAGACAATGAGAGCATTGGGAGTGCCTTTTCCGAGTATTACCAGTCGCTCTTTGCATATCAGGAAGCGAATGTAGATGGTTTTAAAGCGCATTTTCTTACTCGCATGCCGCGAATAAGTGATGATTTCAAAGAAGGATTAGAAGCCAAAATACATGAGTGGGAAGTCGAAAAGGCAATCGACGATTTGAACCCGGGAAAGTCGCCTGGACCTGATGGTCTCTGCGCTGGGTGGTGTAAGGCATTTAAGAGAGAATTGGCTCCATTGTTGGCAGATGTATTCAATGGCGCGTATCAGCAGAAATGTTTGCTCCCTTCCTTTGGAAAAGCGCACACCATACTAATACCCAAGAGTGATGAAATAGATAAACTAAAATTAGTGTCATTCTATAGGCCAATACCCCTAACAAATGTTGATTACAAGCTATTTATGAAGATTTTAGCTACCAGACTCCAAGGCGTCATCAAAGAAATAGTCGGAGACCACCAAACCTGTGGCATCAGAGGGCGAACTATTTTTTCTAACATTCATAAGATGCGAAGTGTTCTCGAGTGCTGTGACGTCACCGGAGGTGGCGTTGCAGTTCTTCAGCTCGATCTCGAGAAAGCTTTCGATTGTGTCGCGCATGTTATTTTGTTTGCCATCTTGGATCACGTTAATGTCGGTTCCATCATCACTGAGGGTGTGGCCTTGGCGTACAAGAATTGCACAACCAGATTATTTGTTAATTTGTCACTGGGGGCCCCCATTAACATTATGCGTTCAGTGCGCCAAGGCTTTCCCCTCAGTCCACTTCTGTTTGCTATTTATATAGAGGCCATGTGTGTGGCAATAAACGAAAATGACAAAATACGTGGTTTTAGATTGGCAGCGACAGAAGTGAAGCTACTGGCGTATGCAGACGACATTGCAGTGTGTTGCACAGATAAACCAAGTGTAACCGAAGCAATATCTGTAGTAAATCATTTCTGTGAAGTCACGGGTAGCAGAGTAAATTGGAGCCAATCCCTCGGGCTGTGGCACGGGGACTGGCTTTCCGCACCGGACTATTTCGCGAGTGTGAGCTGGGTGAAAACTCCGATGAGGTATCTCGGTGTTCCCTTAGACAGTTATAATAGCAGTGATGAATATTGGAGGAACCAAACAAGTGACATGAAAGAAAAAGCAGAGAAATGGAAAGGTACTAACCTGTCTGTTTTCGCAAGAGCGACAGTGTGTAACATCTTTTTAATTGCCAAGTTGTATTATGTTATGCAAGCGTTGTATTGTTCTAGACTAAACGTGCAAAGGCTGCACAGAGTGTTTGCGGTTTTCATATGGGGTTCAACATGGGAAAGGTGCAGCCGAACAAATTTGTTTAGAAGAGTGAAAGACGGAGGTGTGGGATTAGCCCATCTTTTTGTTCGACAACTGGTCAACCGATTTTTCTGTTTCCGCGATGTGCGTGACCCTTTTCTTCGCACGATATGTCCGCTCAGATTAAGCAACACATTGCCGACACATGTTGCCACAACGGCAAGTATGAATGGAACACTTCGTGGCTATCTTAAGGAAGTTGCCGACAGTGTCCGTTTCCTTACTGTTCGGTTTTCAAATGATTACCTATGTCAAGTGAACAGGAAAACGCTGTATAAAGATGTGTGTGATATTGTATTCCCATTGCCGCTATACAGAGCCATATACAGTGGAGGTCAAGGACAGGACGTTCTTAAACGGGTGAAACGCATGCAGGTGCCACCAGGGGTAAAATCCTTTTTTTTAAGCTCCACACCGGAACCCTGTCCGTGAAGACGTTTATGGAAGAACGAGGCTGTCTCGTACCTTGGGGTCCTCACTGCTTGATCTGCAAGAAGCCCGAAACCATAGATCACGTATTCTTGCACTGCTGGGCTGCTGTGTTCTTTTGGGATGTCTTGCAGCGAACCCTGAAGAAAGAATTGCCTGTAAACCCCCAAGGGATCAGGTATCTGCATATTAAGGATGAAGACGGCGTCCCATATGACTTCATTATGTTGAATGCTCTCCACTGTATATGGCGGTCTCGAATGGCTGGGTACCACTGCGATCCCGACGCACGGTCGGTTCACATATATTTCAGAGAATGTATGTCGCGGTTTGTTGACGTATAGAAAATGCAAGAATGTGCACCGGATTGGCTGTCGACGCTAGAAGCTCTCAAAGCCATGAAGGAATTTTAATTTGACAAGGCCGATCCTATACGGACGGATGGCATTACAGTAATTTTTTTTCGCTGTTTTGCATTTCTGAGATGTAATATTTGTATTTTCTGTGTTATGTCAAAGACCGGCATTAAATAAAAAAAAGGGTGTAACTCAGTGGTAGAGCGCTCGCTTCGCATGTGGGAAGTCCCGGGTTCAAACCCCGGCACCTCGTGTGGTGTATAAGTGAATTTTTTATCACTTTATTTCGCAACACTTAGTAAGCAATTCAACTATTTAAAATAACGATACTACGTCGATTCCACATAAACAAGCAATACATGCATTTCTCGCGCTGGCATCCACGTCGCCACAAGCGCCGTTTTTTTCACGACAATGCTTAGGATGACTGCAGGCACATCCGGTGTGCAGCAACAAGCCTGATCGAAAGGAAGCTTTTTCCACTTTCTAGTGGCTGCTGGATGTGAAGAACAATAAATGGTCCACACAAGACTCCGTTTATTGTTCCGGGGGTGTAGCTCAGTGGTAGAGCGCTCGCTTTGCATGTGAGAAGTCCTGGGTTCAAACCCCGGCACCTCCAGTGTGGTATATAATTGAATTTTTTATCACTTTATTTCGCAACACTTAGTAAGCAATTCAACTATTTAAAATAACGACACTACGTCGATTCCACATAAACAAGCAATACATGCATTTCTCGCGCTGGCATCCACGTCGCCACAAGCGCCGTTTTTTTCACGACAATGCTTAGGATGACTGCAGGTACATCAGGTGTGCAGCAACAAGCCTGATCGAAAGGAAGCTTTTTTCAATTTCTAGTGGCTGCTGGATGTGAAGAACAATAAATGGTCCACACAAGACTCCGTTTATTGTTCCGGGGGTGTAGCTCAGTGGTAGAGCGCTCGCTTTGCATGTGAGAAGTCCCGGGTTCAAACCCCGGCACCTCCAGTGTGGTATATAATTGAATTTTTTATCACTTTATTTCGCAACACTTGGTAAGCAATTCAACTATTTAAAAGAACGATACTACGTCGATTCCACATAAACAATAAATACTTGCATTTCTCGCGCTGGCATCCACGCCTCCACGTCGCCACAAGCGCCATTTCTTTGACGACAACGCTCAGGATGACTGCAGGTACATCAGGTGTGTAGCAAGAAGCCTGACCGAAAGGAAGATTTTTCCGCTTTCTAGTGGCTGCAGGATGTGAAGAACAATAAATCGTCCACACAAGACTCCATTTATTGTTCCGGGGTGTAGCTCAGGGATTCCACTTCCGGCCGCCGAGCGTGACGGACGTGTAAATCATGGGTTCCGTAGGAGAGGCTTCAGCGGCCCAGATGGGCCGCGGTAACAGGATTTCTGCCTCGGACGATGAGTATCAAGTTGTTTTGCCTAGTCTGCCAACAGGGCGTTTTGTTTTGAATACCGTTTTTCTACACTGTGATATCAGGGCCCGCCCATACCAGGTGGAAGATTTTCGCGATGCGCTCGCTCAGTTGTCGCTCCTGCCGGAAGTGGCTGCTCTCGGGGCCTACCGTATGAGCCATGTATGGGCCGTGACCTTCAAGGACAGCGACGCAGTGAAAAAGATTGTTAGCGTTGGAGAGCTGCAGGTCAGAAAGGGCCGGTGTCTCGTCATCGACCCCGCCAACCAGGACGTACGCCTGAAAGTGCATTGGCTGCTGCCCAGCGTTCCTGACGAGGACGTACGTCTTGCCTTCGCGCCGTATGGAAAGGTCACCGACGTCGTTCGCGAGCGCTGGCGGATTCACAGCGTGGCTGATAAGAACTCAACAACAAGACTGGTTACGCTGAAGTTGAAGCCGGGCGTAAAGCTCGACGACCTTCCGCATCAGGTGAGCGTCGCCGGGGAACTAGCTCTCGTGGTTGTGCCGGGCAGGGCTCCTCTCTGCCTACGCTGCCGCGGCACGGGCGACATTCGTCGCGAGTGCCGTATTCCACGGTGTGGTGCGTGCCGACGTTTCGGTCATGAAGACAGTCAGTGCGAGCGCACGTACGCTAGCGTGACCGGACCTGTGGGCAAAGAGGACAACTCTGCCCTACTAATGGAGGAGGCGGACATGGAGACACGTCGTCCGCGCCGGGTGAAGCAGCTGACGTCGTGGCAAAGCCGGCGGTACGTCTTGAAGAAGAGGAGAAACAAGTCGCTCTGGCTATTGCCACAGGACACCAACAAGCGACTGCAGAGGGCACCGCGGCCATGCCGAATGCTGAAGAGAAGATCCCACCTGAGACGGAGGTGACCTCCTGCCTCGTCGAACCTGAAGGCATGGACACCCTCACCGGCCCAACCAGCCAAACGACGGGGAAACGGCCCCACAACCAGACCGTTAGCCGGACGGCGAAACAGGTTGGCAGCGGCGGAGACGAGCCACCGCCCAAAGCGCCAGGTATAAGGAGGTCGACCTTGAAACTGCGGCCGAACCTTGCGGTCGATCCACGGCAGGCGCGTAAACCGCTTCCGTAATTCCGTGCTGTCAAGTTCGAGTGGGGTAGGCGGGTTGGTGAGTGCAATGGCCGTCATCCTGAGCGCTAGTTATTTAGAACCTTGCCAGGAAGGGGGGCCCAAGTTGCACTTGAGTGTCCTTTCCGGAAGGTCGAGTTGCGTCTCCTTTCGAGGCATTAGACGTGGTTACCGGCGCACCTTTATGAGCACTCATCCTTGTGTAACTGTGATGGGCACCATTATACCGTGTAGCCATGGTGGTTAATATTGAAGAAACGCTACGTGTAGCCACGTTAAATGTAAGAGGGCTCAGTGCAAGAAGGCGGCAATGTCAGCTAAGTCGTCTCCTCTTGGCATTTCTGTGCAATCAGTGTTTTCGTGTGAAACTGGGCGTCTCTTAGTGGCTGAGTTTTGTTTTCGTGATGTGGATTATCGTGCTATTTGTATGTATGCCCCGAATGTTGAAACGGATCGTCAATCTTTCTTTGAGCGTCTTGAAGCGTACGTAAACTTTTCCAAGGTCGTAATACTGCTGGGAGATTTTAACTGTGTTTGCTGTACTGCAGACCGAGCAAAATGTTCACGCGTTCGTGATAAGAGTGCTGAATTTCTAAACGCAGTGGTGCATGATTATGACCTGGAAGATGTGGGTAGTGTTTTTGCCAGCGGTACTCGCCCGTGATTTACCCACTTCCAGCGTGATAGCCACGCTCGATTAGATTATACGTGTCAGCCGAATTAGTGCACCTATGTTGTGAACATGATGTGCAAGCTGTAGCATACAGCGATCACTGTTTGGTAATTGCCACGTTCGGTAAAAGACAAAGAAAACACACCTTTAACTGGGATCTTTGGAAAATGAATGCGCAGTTGTTACATGACGATGATTTTGTCGATGCTGCAGTGAAGGAACTAGAAAACCTGACTTCAGCCAAGCCAGTAAGCTTTGCCATTCAATGGGAAGAATTGAAACAGAGAGTCAAAATGTTGGCCATTCAAAGAAGCAGTGTCATTAGACACAAGCAGAAACAAGCAGAAACAAATATTCGCCAGCAACTGCAATTTTTTATCAGCATGGAAAATCTCGAGCCTGGTGTGTATGTTGACGAATTAAAGAAAGTGAAAACTGAACTAGAAAGGATAGATACAGAAAAATATAAAGCCGCACATGTGAGATCAAGGTCTGAGAAGTTGTGGGCGGGAGAAATTCCAACGAAACGAGCCTTATCAGAGGAGAAAAGGTACGCATGTCGGAAGGAAATCTGCCAGCTAGCTAAAGGCAATCAGGTTACGCGCGACAAAAATGACATCAAACAAGGGATCGCCGATCACTTTAAAGCAATAATAGGTCACCCGCGGGACCTTAAAGATAGCTACGAAAAAGAATTTCTCTCATTGATTCCAAAGCTCGATGAAGGAGTTAGGACACGTCTGGAACTACTAATAAGCCTGAGTGAGATAGAGTGCGCAATAGATGAGTTGTCCATCGGTAAAGCACCTGGGCCCGATGGCTTGGGAGCCACTTTCTATAAAACCTTCAAGTCTGCATTGGCCCACGTTCTTCACGAAGTTATAAGTGAAGCGTTTGAGCGAAAAAGATTGCCCTTGTCTTTCAGAATCTCATATATCGTGCTAATTCCGAAGAGTGATGATGAAGAAAAACTTTTGTTGCCAGGGTCATATCGCCCGATAACTCTAGCCAACGTCGACTATAAAATATTCACGAAAGCTTTGGCCAAACGACTACAAAGTGTAATTAAAACATTGGTAGGGCCGCACCAGACTTGTGGCATTAAAGGCCGCAGTATCACAACAAATGTACACGTGGCCCGAAGTGTGCATGAGTGTTGCGACGCGATTGGCGACCACGTCGCGATGATGCAGATCGATTTGGCAAAGGCTTTCGACCTCGTCTCGCACAAGGCTTTGTTCTGCATACTGGAACATGCGAATGTTGGCAACGTCATAACGGAAGGCGTCATGATGGCGTACAGAGAATGCTCAACGCACATTATTGTTAATGGGGAGCTCACCGATAGCTTTCGCGTGCGCTCGTCTGTGCGGCAAGGGTGCCCACTATCGCCCCTTCTATTTGCTGCTTATTTCGAACCACTCTGTTTGGCGATCAGAAATAACGAGCGCATAGCATGCTATCGGCTGCAGGCAGCACGCGTAAAAATCTTGGCATATGCCGACGATATCGCGATTTTCTGCACAAACAAAGCGAGCATTAAGGAGGCCACGACTGTCGTTGAAAAGTTCTGCGACCCAACTGGAGCCCAGATAAACTGGGATAAGAGTTACGGCTTCTGGCATGGTAGTTGGAAAGACACGCCGGAGGCCCTTTATCGATTGAAGTAGCCGTCGTTACCAGCGCAGTACTTGGGTGTGCCTCTCGGAAGTTACCGTGAACCTGAATCGTACTGGCTCGATCAAGCTTCGAAAGCAAAGGAAAAGGCTGACGGGTGGAGAGGAAAGCAGTTGTCAATGTTTTCTAGAGCCACTGTCTGCAACCTCTTTTTAGTATCTGAGATATGGTACGTTATGAATGTGTTGTGTGCTGTGAGGGTAAGCGTACAAAAAATTCACCGAGTTTTCGCTACATTTATTTGGGCGTCTACCTGGGAGCGGATGAGTCGAACGAACTTGTTCCTCCCTGTCAAGAAAGGTGGGCTTAGTCTAGCTCATTTGTTTCTGCGACAAGTCGTGTCACGTTTTGTGTTTTTACGGGATCAAAACGATCCGTTTCTCCGAACGGTGATACAGGTACGGCTGTGGAGACAAATACCAGGATTCATTGTTTCGACTGTTCACAACATGCCAGGAGCTGTGACTGGTTACCTGCGTGAAGTGGTATGGACATATAGGATGTTTAATGCACGTTTTTCACAGCAATACCTGTCAACCGTTACAAACAAAAAACTATACAGAGATCTCGTGGACACGATGTTCCCTGCACCTTTGTACCGTCTTCCACACCGTGGAGGCCCACGACAAGATGTCCTAACGAGATTGAAAAAAATGCCAATACGGCCGTCAGCTAAATCTTTCTTCTTCAAATTACACACAAACACACTTCCCGTTATGACCTGGCTTCATGGAAAGGGTGTATTCATCCCCTGGACCACCGACTGCTTATTATGCAAAAAACCGGAAACTATAGAACATGCATTCCTAGACTGCTGGGACGCCATCTTTCACTAGGATGTTCTGCAGAGAACATTGAAAAAACACTTACCCATAGACCCATATGGAATACGCTTTTTACCGATTGATAACACCGAGGATGTCCCGTATGACCGTATTATGGTCCTGAGCCTCCACGCAATGTGGAAAACTAGACTGCAATTCCAAAACTGAGACATTGTTGTTCGACCGACTCGGGAAAATTTCATTGAGAGTGTCGTGTGTGTGAGAGATGGTTTCAAAGCGCTGCCTGATCCACCGCAATGGATCTCTGTATTTGATGAATTAGCGATGTTGAAAAGATTTTAGTACCGTGTTGACCAAAGTGTGGCTCACACGTTTTATCCTTTGTAAACCATGATTTAGAACGTCGAAGTCGGCAATAAAGAAAAAAAGGGGGTGTAGCTCAGTGGTAGAGCGCTCGCTTCGCATGTGAGAAGTCCCGGGTTCAAACCCCGGCACCTCCAGTGTGGTGTATAATTGAATTTTTTATCACTTTATTTCGCAACACTTAGTAAGCAATTCAACTATTTAAAATAACTATACTACGTCGATTCCACATAAACAAGCAATACTTGCATTTCTCGCGCTGATATCCACGCCTCCACGTCGCCACAAGCGCCATTTTTTTCACGACAACGCTTAGGATGACTGCAGGCACATCAGGTGTGCAGCAACAAGCTTGATCTAAAGGAAGCTTTTTCCACTTTCTAGTGGCTGCTGGATGTGAAGAACAATAAATGGTCCACACAAGACTCCGTTTATTGTTCCGGGGGTGTAGCTCAGCATTCTGCTTCCGGCAGCCGAGCTGAGCGGTCAGCAGAATCACGGGCTCCAGTGGAGCAGCGGCGGCGGCAACTTTTGGTCGCGGAAACAGGATCACCGACAACGATAATGAGTATCCGTTTATTCTGCCTCAGCTGCCGAAAGGACGAGTGGCTTTGAACACCGTGTTTTTACACGGTGATGTACGTGCCAGACCATACAAGGTCGAAGATTTTAGAGAGGCCCTACTGCCGGCGGGACTGATGCCGGACGTGGTATGCATAGGCGCGTACCAGATCAACCACGTCTGGGCGGTGACCCTGACTGATGCCACTGCGACGAAATGCCTCATGGCCTTCAAAGAACTGCAAGTGAAGGGACGACGGTGCGTCATCGTGGACCCACAGGACCAGCAGGTGAAGCTTCGGCTTCACTGGCTGCTGTACGGCGTTGCCGACGAGGAGATCCGGACTGCTTTCGCGGCTTTCGGCAAGGTGGAGGAGGTGAGCCGGGAACGGTGGCGCGTCCATGGCATGGGCGACAAGACTTCGACCACCAGGACTGTGCTCCTCAAGCTGAAAAGCGGCGTCAAGGTGGAGGACCTTCCTCATCAGGTTCGCGTCGGTGGAGAGTTGACATTGGTGGTCGTGCCCGGTCGACCCATGCAGTGCCTGCGCTGCCAAGGCACGGGGCACGTCCGCCGGGCGTGCAAAGTCCCGCGCTGTTCCAGGTGCAGACGTTTCGGCCACGTTGACGCTGACTGCGTCAAATCCTACGCCGCCGTGACAGGTCCAGCAGCGAGTGACGTTGCGGCTGAGCACGTCATGGACGTGGTCGAAACGGAGGACGCCGCCAAGGGAACGGAAGACGTGGTTTCCACAGGGACACTCAGCGGGTCATCGACTGCCGGCGCAGAAGGCTCAGTAGCTGAGACTGCCGATAAGGCGGGCAAGCCGGTACAGGACCTCCCTGCAGTGAGCCGTCCTACGGGGGGCGTTAACGAAGAGACGCCCAACAACGACACGACGGCATTGCTGCAGCACAAGGATGTCAACGACGGTGAGCGGACTGGGACTCTCGGTGCCCCAGTCAAGCGCCCCCACGACGAGACCAAAGAAAGGGAGGGCGGTGCGACGAGTACAAGCGAGGGGCCGCCGCCCAAGGCGCCTCAAGGAAGGCGGATAGGCTACAAGCCAAAGCCGAATCTAACACCCGAAAGGAAACCTGCGGGCAAAACGCCATCGCCTAACGACACCAACAAGCCGGGAGGTCCCGGAGGCGGCTAGCCGAGGGCTAGTCGTGAACGGTAAGCACCATGCTCCGGGCCTGCTTTTCCCGCTAGTTGAAAATGGCTGAAATACCGTCCCTTATTATTGCCACATTGAACGTGCGAGGGTTGGCGGCTAGTCGTAGGCAAAGCCAGGTCCTACGGTTGGCCACTGACCACAACATAGACGTACTAGCCGGCCAAGAGACTAAGGTTGACGGAGAGGAGCAGACCGGGAGCATGGTGCGACGATTCACGCACAGATATTTTGCGATGGTTAGCCATGCGATAGGCACGTCCGGGGGGTGCATTCTGTTCATTAAGAAGCTGCCTGGACTGCAGATTCAAAGTGTATTTTCCTGCGAATCTGGAAGGATTGTTTTTTGTGATGTTTTGATATGCGAGGTTGAATTCCGTGTCATATGCGTGTATGCTCCGAATTCAGTGGAGGAGCGTGTCTTGTTTTTTTAGAACCTTTCTAAGTATGTCCGTTGTGAGAAGCGCGTTATGTTGTTAGGGGACTTTAATTGTGTGTTGAATGCCATAGATAGAGTGAATAATGCCGGTGTGCGAGACAAAAGCTGTAGCGTATTATCAAAACTAATAGCGGAAAATGAACTTGACGATGTTTACCAGTGCCTGGAAGGGGGGCGGGAAGTTTCTTTTACTCGTTTTCAAGGCAGTAGTCATGCAAGACTGGATCGAATGTACATATCGTTGGACACGATTCCAATGTGCCACAGTTATTGTGTAGTGCCCGTGTCGTTTTCGGACCACTGCCTCGTTAAATGTCATATAGGCATAGTGAAAACGAAACATGCTTTTAATTGGGATCTGTGCAAAATGAATGCCTTGTTACTAAACGATCAGGGGTTTGTAAAAGCAGTAAGGGATGCGGTTAATGAAATATTCGATGATGCAACCGAAACAGTAACAGAGAAGGGGGAATGTTTTAAACAGAAGGTTAAAATTAAAGCCATAGAAAGATCGAGTTGCATAAAATTCGAGAGGGAAATGAAAGAAAAGGGCTTAAGAAGAGTGCTTGAGCAACTGATAACACTTGAGTGTAGAGAACCTGGTACGTACTGTGGTCTCCACCTATATAGCGGTGCTCCGCCGGGAGTCACCTAGACCACCGCGCGGGTCCGAGGATCCGAGCCCCTCAGGGGGACGATCAGCTCAGCCGCGTGTGTAGCGTGTGCCCGAAGCGGACGCTCGTTCTGTCTCCTATGGGAGCGAAACAGAGCGCCGCAAGGAGAAGGCCCAGAGTACAAGGAAGGCGTTTATTGTACGACCACCTTGGCGTTTCGGATATCTGTATACACCCGTTTCGGCGCGGGGCTCATGAGCCGAAGCTCCCGCAAGTCAAGGGGTGACACTCAGCTATCTCAAAACGCGGTAGCACGCCGCTATACGGGAGGATGGCTCCCAACGACCGTGCTACCAGGGCAACGTTCTTTCAGCTCGGGGTAGCCTCCGAGGGCGACTCGGCGCAGTACGACCGCGCACGTCAAGTGAGCCGCGTCTCTTTGGCGTAGCCTTCAGAACAGGAGCAGCGAATAGGTACGCAACCGCCTCGGGTCGAGGACCTTCGGCGAGACCGGCCAACCAAAGGGATGACCGGGAGAATGGGAAGTCAGTACGCACCGTTTCGCTGTCCGAGAGCTTCTCCCCGCGTTGCCGCTCCTCGGTCGACTTGAGTCGCCAGGAGAGAGGGAACGCGGGTTCCCGCCCAAACAGACCAATCGGGTGAGCCCCTGGACCGTTCGGGGGCGGACGGCAACAAGTGCCGTTCGGCGCCCTCGGAGGAATGAGAGAGGGGGAAAGCGGTGGACCGCGCGCGCGAAGTTCAAAAGCGAGCTCGCCGCGCTGGGTTCCTATGCCCAAAACGTGCTGTGCTATGGCGCTGCAACGAAATGGGCTACGCAGTCCCCACACTCTCCCCTCCTAAATCGCCCTCCCACCGGTCTGACGTGGTCAGACTAGCGGGGCGCGCGCAAACCTCAGCTCAGCCCAAACAAATTTCTATAATTGCTCTTAACTAGTGCCATGCATGTCTACACTAAAATAACCATAAAATAAAAAATAATTACTGATAGCTACAATGAAAACACGAACCGAAACCATCTTATAAACTTACAATAGTATAATATCATTATAAGTCACGGCATATACAAAAGGCAAAACACACACGCAAATAAACAAACAAAAACAGAACAAAAACAGCAATACAGAAGTGGGGGGGGGAAACGATAATAATGTTTCACCCCAACGAAGATTATTTACAGTTACACACAGAAACGCGTATATTATAGTAAAGTTAAACACAAAACACAAAATGATAACACAATAAAACAACATGATAATAATATTGGCGGCCCGGACAAGGAAACTGGCACTCACGCGGTGTCCCATGGCGCTATGTTCGTGCCCACGCTCCCCTGCGCAACGCCCGGTCACGGCCACGAAAGCCCCCCCAGTTCGTGGATCAGTTCGTCAGTATGACGCGGGGGTGTGGGGGAAGCTCCGCAGCCCGTCACCTTGCCCTTGGTCTCGACGCCCGGTGCCGTATTCTCGATAGCCGCCGTCGGGGTCACCGCACCGACCATTGCCGCGAAGCCGGGGCTGTCTCGCAGGCGTTGCCGGCACAGGGCCGCCAAATCCGAGTCCGCAATCTTCGGGCCGCTTGGTGCCGGATTGCGGTCGCCAGCACCAGCCTCGAAAAGGGCCCGTTCTCGAGCCCGGTGCAGAGACCCTCGGAAATGGGTCTGCGAGTAGACCGGCGCGGCACATAGCCGGCAACAGCGGATGCCGTCCGGAAGAGGGAACTGCGCTGCGGCCGAGCCGCTCGTTTCGGCCACCGTGTGCCCGCGGAATGGATGGGGCGCCAGGCTCACCTGCCTATCTCGGCGAACCCGCCTCTGCGTTTTCCATGGGGCGCTGCTGCAGAAGGTCAGGGGCGGCGCCCCATCCTGCTGGCACGTCCAGGTGGCCACACTCCTCGCAGCCCGGTCCTGCCGCCGAGCACTCGTCTGACCCGGCCGGCGGTTCCTCTTGGATGTCCGGCTCCGCCGAGGTGCCGGGCCAATCTCAACCCGGTCCCGTTGGGAGCCAAGCCTTTCTTTTGCGAATGGCCCTGGATGCTGCAGGTCGGAGTCGCCGCGACGGTCGCCGCTTGGGCAGGACTGCGCAGCCATCGATGTTGCACCTTGCGCCTTGAAGTCAGGGAGACAAGTGCCCGCGCACAGCGCGCAAGAGTTCCGGTGGCGCCCGGAAAAACGCGGGAAGCCTCCCCATTCGCCCGTCCATCTCGATCCCCACCGAGGCGGCCACCGATGCACACACGGCAGTACACACACACAAACGGCGGTTCAAAGTTGCTCTCAAGGAAGTGGGCCAGGACCGCCGGCGCAACCCTATCCCGTTACTCTTAGATAGGACCTATGCCATAAAACATCCCCTCCGTCAGCCGGGGGAAGCGAGGTGGGTCTCGCGTTGCGGGCCGCAGAGGGTTTCGCTCGCCCTTCCCCGGGGAGGTGCGAGTAGGGGCACAAGGTCGGGGATGCCACTGGCGACCTAGGGCGTCCAAAGAAGCGCGCACGCACACTCGCCCCGGGCACAGGCGCACTCGCACACGCACACACCACCCCCACGCAACATGTTCACAGGAATGCCGCCAGACGCGCGTACACAAAGCGGCTGCGGCCAAGTCACAGAGCCCGACAAAAGAACAACAAGCGTCTTGCGCGCCCCTTCGGCAGTCGTCCCCACAACCCCGCAACACCGTTACGACTGTCCTCCCGCATGCGCACATCCGGAAGCAACAGCCAGGCGACCGCAGCTTCCCTCTCGAGGGGAAGCTGTAGCCGACGTGCAAACTGGCCTCCCAAAAAAAACACATACAAAACAAAAACCGCGACTCCCCGCCGCGTTCCCGCGACGGCTACCGCCCCGACTGGGCCAGCGAAGAAAACCCGCGACACAGCACTGGCGGCCAGTTAACTACGCGGAAAACTGCGGTTCGCCGCTATTTACAACAAAGCAAAACAAGGACGCACACATGCTTTTGAAATTAAGAGCACTCACATGCAACAAAAATAAGTATTTACGTAGGGGCAACACGCAATAGCATATACACACTGAAATGAGCATGCACTTAGAGCAAAATTACTTAGCATGGGCTGCGGCAAGACCTCTTTTCGGGGAACGCCCGTCGAGAAAGAAGTTTGCTTACTGAGGCTGCGCGTTGCCTGAGGGCCTTCGGTGGCGGAGAGGGTCCGCCGTCCGGCGCGATATCACACAGGTGATCGCTTCCTCAGACTGTACCGTTTGTGGTTGGCCACTACGGGTGTGCCCTGTCGCTGGCGCCTTGTGCGAACGGGCTCGGGCGTGACATCGCCAGCCCGAGCGACATAGGCTTTCAGGTCTGCGACATGGGTACGACTTAGTTTCCCCGAAGGGGGACCCTTCAACAAGTACACGAGCGGAGAGCAAACTCTCTGCACTCGGTACGGACCAAGCCACTTAGGTGCCAGCGAGGCTGAGAACCCCTTACTAGCATCGCTAAGCGCGTGGTTCCGCTTCAGGACCAGATCACCCACCTTAAATGAAAGGTGGCGGTGCTTGCGATCGTACTGAGCCTTTTGCTGGGCTCTGGCCTTCGTCAAGCTCTGCCTTGCTCTGCTGAGAGCCTGACAAAGACGGTCCCGTAGCTTCGATGCGTAAGCAGAGCGGTCTGCCTGCGCCTTCTCATCCTCGTGCTGGCGGCGAATTATCCTGGTCATAGGATTCGCCAGCTCCCTTCCAAAATTGAGGAAGGCAGGAGAGAAACCAGTTGAACGATTTTCAGAGGTTCGGATGGCGAACGCGAGCTCGTTCAAGTGGTCAGCCCAATCCTTCTGGCGCTCGGCAAAGGCACAGAGCATGGGTTTGAGCGTTCTGTTCATTCGCTCTGTCAGGTTGGACTGGGGATGGTAGGGCGAAGTAGTGCGGTGATCAATTCCAAAGGAACGGCACGTCGCACCAAACACCCGAGCGGTGAAATAGGACGCATTGTCCGTGATCAGCCTTTCCGGGTAGCCGAACCGATTGAACACTTCTAGGATCTTTCCTAGCACCGCCCGTGCTGTCACTTTCCGAAGAGGAAACAGTTCAACCCATTTCGAAAAATGATCAGCAACTACCAACAAGTAGCTATACCCCTGCTTACTCCTGGGGAAAGGCCCCATTAGATCGCAGGTGGCTATCTGCCACGGACGCACACTGTCAATTGGTTTCATCAATCCAGGTGGCTTGCCTCCTCGTGATTTCACCATTTGACAGACATGGCAGGAGCGGCAATAGCGGAGTATATCCCGCCTCATGCCCGGCCAGGTCACAGTTTGGCTCAGTTTTGCAAAAACTTTGGAGCCACCCATATGACCGGCCAAGGGTTCGTCGTGAGAGAATCGCAACAGTGCGCCTCTCAGACTCTTGGGGATAACCACCTTAAAGGCGTCTACGGACTCATCATCGGTGGCTATGTACTTCAGCACGAGCCCATCATGATCCAGCAAATATGAATCCCCAGAGGCCACAGCGACACACGCTGGCTTCGCCTCCACCGCGCCCGCTGCAGTACAAGCAGCGTCTCGGCGCTCTGTCTCCCGGAGACCGTCGCTCAAAGCGCGACAAAACGGGTCATTTTGCTGGGCCGTCAGTAGCTCTTTCCGGCTGAATGCGATTCCAGTACCCACGCAGGCGGGCCTAGTCTCGTCCCCACTCAGGACTGCAGCCATCCCTACCGCCCGCGTCGGCGTCGTGGGTTCGCTTTCAAGAAGCTCCCCCTCTCGCCTACTTTGCGGCGCGCTGCTTGCCTGGATAGCGGCACGGGTTTGCCCGTTTGCGGGCTCTCCCTTCTCACCGCTCGGCGGCTCTGCCACCGTTTCGCCCCTGATACTTGCTGGCGCAAAGGCGCCGCCATCGACTGTCGCACCTAGAGGAAGGCTCCCGGTGGACAATGGAGCACGAGATAGCGCGTCAGCTACCACGTTGGTGCTCCCCTTTCGATATTGCACTGACAAGTCATAATGCTGTATCAGGAGGGCCCAGCGCGCGAGCCGGCCCGCAGGCTCACGGAGCCGCATCAGCCAGCTTAGCGCACTGTGGTCTGTTTGCACGACAAATTTCGTCCCATCAAGGTAGACATCGAACTTACGTAGTGCAAACACGATGGCGAGGCATTCCTTCTCGGTCACGGAATAATTCCTCTCCGAGGGTGTTAAGGAGCGGCTGGCAAAGGCCAGCGGTTGCAACACGCCATCAAATACCTGTAGGAGGACGGCTCCTAATCCCAAATCGCTCGCGTCAGTCTGGACAACGAACTCTCTGGTCAGGTCGGGGAGCCGGAGCTGCGCTGTCTCCGCAATGGCGCTAGACAGACGGCGAAACGCCTCTTGCTGCTCAGGTCCCCAATGCCACTCGACAGACTTTCCCAATAGCTTGGTCAAGGGTGCCTGCACTCGGGCACAGGACGGAATGAACGACCTGTAGTAGTTGGCCATTCCCAGAAAGCGGCGCAGGCCGCGTACGTCCTTTGGCACGGGGAAATCGAGTATGGCTCGAAGTTTCTCCTCGTCCGGCTCAATGGAGCCGCTGCCCAGCGTAAACCCGAGTAATTGAACTCGAGTTTGCGCGATTTGGGCTTTCGCCGGATTCAAAGTCATCCCGGCAGCCCACACCCTCTCGAGCACATCGGCAACATGGGTCAAGTGCTCTTCGAAGGTTCGTGAATAGATCACGATGTCGTCGAGGTAGCATAAGCAGTGTGACCACTTGGCTTCCCCGAGAACGCGGTCCATCAGCCTTTGAAAGGTCGCCGGACCATTACAGAGGCCAAAGGGCATACGAGTAAACTCGAACAACCCTCTGTGGCACGTGAACGCGGTCTTGCACCGGTCACGATCATCCATCCGGACCTGTAGGTAACCTTTGGAGGCATCTAGCGTAGTAAAGTACCTCGCACTGCCCAGGTTTCCTACAATGGAGCTAATCGTCGGGAGCGGGTAGGCATCCTTTCGAGTCACTCCGTTCAGACGGCGGTAGTCTACGCAAAGGCGCTGACTGCCATCTTTCTTAGGCACCAGCACAATTGGAGACGCCCAAGCACTGGAAGAGCGTCGGATAATGTCCGTCGCTAGCATCTCATCCAGCAAACCGTCAATCACCTGCCTTTTGGCCAGACTGACAGGCCTAGGGTTGCACTTCAGTGGAAGCGCATCACCGGTTTCGATCTTGTGGCTCACTAGATCGGTACAGCCAGGTAGATCGGTGAATAGCTCATCGTATTGGCGTAATAGTGACGACAACCGAGCCTTCTGTGCACCAACCAAGTGAACCGCACTGGCGGCCAACGGGTGTAGTGCCTTAACGTGCCGTGCCGCTTTATGCCAATGGGGGCTAGGAGCAGGCGAGCGCACAGCGCAGGGGCTTGCCCCCGAACTTTGCGCGCGGCACGGTCCGAACGCCTCTTCTGCACGGGCAAGGGTCGGCGCCGGCGGGCTGATGAACGGCTTAAGCGAGGAAAAAGGTCCGTCGCGATAGCCACCATTAGCAATGTCCACTACGATCCCGGTTTTCAGGAGAAAGTCCCGTCCGAGAATCACAGGAACACTGAGCCCTGGGAGGTGAATGAAACGCGTGCGTCTCAGTCGTTCCCCCCATCTGACGGTCAGCCTTGCGGCGCCTGCCGAATGGGCCACGCCTTTCGCAAGGTTAAAAGTCGTTCGGCTGTCTCTCAAGCGCACTGCGTGCTTGCTCAAATGGGAGAAAGCCTCATCGCCGAACAACGAGGCGCTAGCGCCCGTGTCCAGTAGCGCCGCAAATTCACGACCAGCAAGGGTGATCGGAATAAACGGCGCGTGCGCACCAGCATCACAGCTTGCCCGGTACGCACAGGGAGCTGACAAGGGTTCGGCCGATCGTGCGCTCACGAGCGACCGCGGTTTCCGTTTCCCTGCCTCGCCGGAGGCCTGTCAACGGTGCACTCCCTTGCCATGTGACCCCGCTGCGAACAGCGGAAACAGCGCATTCCAGCCCGATCTCGATCACGGGCTGGATCAGCTGCTCTCCTCCCGGGTTGGTTCGACGGAGTGCCGCGGGGCTCTCTGTTTTGAGGCTCCCCAACGCGATAAGACGGATGACGTCCCTTTATGCGCGTTTCGAGCGACGGCGTAGTCAAAGCCACGCGCCTCTCATAGGAGAACGGGTCCAGAGCTCGTTCGCTCAGCTCCCAGTTGTTCGTCCCGCTTGTTGCTGCACAGGCAGCCTCAGCGGGGCGCCGGGGGGAAAAGAGCATTGCTCCTCCCCACGCACAGCGCGGCTCAAGGGCCTCGCTGACCGGCGGTGGCGGGCGGTACGCACGAGTGGAGAGAATGTCCCCCTGTATGCGCTTCGCCTCGGCGGCCAGTTCCTCTAAATCACGGAACCGACTGCCACGCAGGTAGGCCGAAAAAGTCGGATGTGCCTGCCGTATCACCCGGTTGACGCGTTCCTCGTTTGAGGCTTGGGGCTCAGCGATAGAGAACAACTCTTCCATCGCTCGCACATATTCCTGCAATGACTCATCCGGAGCCTGCGTGCGTCGCTCCAGCTCTCGCCGCATTCTACCATGGTAGTCTGCGGGTAGGAATTCGCGTAGGAAGGCCACGCGAAACTCCCCGAGGTTTGCTGCTCGGTGGCCGACAAGTCGATACCACCTGGCAGCCGCATCAGTCAGTGCTGCGGGAACGACGCGTCCCAACACCTCGTGTTCATCCAATCCCATGGCTCTTTGATAATGCGCCAGGTTTTCTATGAATTCCCGGGCACTCATCAGGTCGCCGTATCCACGGTATATCGGAATGGCCAGCTTTACCGCTGGGCGAGTGAGCCTCGGCGTAGCGACAAGGGCTTTCACCGCCTCAGAGAGGGTTTGGATCATGCCTGCAGCGTTGCGCAGCAACGTGTCTGCTCCAGCTTCGCAGGAAACTGTTGGAGCGTTGCAGGTGCTCTCGAGCGAAGGAGCTATGGCTCCCAACTCGATAAGCGGCGCGGAATCCAAGGGGGTTCCGTTCGCGCCGGCCCCGGAACAAATGTGGTTCCTAGGGGGACCGTCCCGTTGTCTTCCGTCGCTACCGAGAGCGGCGGAGTCGCTTAAGCCACGTTCGGCCAGCGTTGACAAACTGGGTCGTTGCTCCGATGCTGCGCCACTGGGCGCTGCACCATGCACTCCAAAGGGAGCCTGAGAAGCAGAATTGTTTGTGGAACGGCTGGGTGCCCCACAGGGGGTCGCAGCTGACCACGGTGTCTTCTCACTGCTCAACGTGTTCGCAGCCAACGGGCAGAACTCGGAAATGGCTGAGGCCACTGTACCAATCTGCCCACCGTAAGCTCCGCAGGGAGCCGATGAAGGGCGAAGTGGCAACATACTGCCGCTAGCTCCACTGGGAACAGCTGTAGGCAGCGGTGCCGACACACACGGTTCGGGGAGCGCCAGGGCTCCGTTCCCGTACTGAGCTACGTCCACTCCAGTGGGAGCGGTATCATAGCGCCTCGCTGTCGTGCTCACCCCACTGGGGGCGGCAGTACGCGAGCGTGAGTTTATGCTCGGCTCGAGGGGGGACAAGGCCCCGGTCTCGCGCAAAGCAACGTCTGCTAACGTAATGAGGGGACAACGGCCGCTCTGGTTAGCAGACATGGTGCGGTCAGCCAGATCGCTCAGGCGTTAAGGCTTTCCGAATGAGTTGCCAGAAATGTGCAGGTACGCAAAATTCGTGAAGAGCAAGGCTCCGTTCACAAACGTGCTACGTCCGCTCCAGTGGGAGCGATAGCGTAGCACCACGCTGTCTTTTCAACCCCAATGTGGGCTGCAGCGAGCGTGCGCGAGGATTCTGCCAGCAAACGAACTTATGCGCCACTTTGTGATCTCTCTCTCGTGGTGTTCCTGTGGGAACAACCTAGACCACCACGCCTGCCGAGGATCCGAGCCCAAAGGGACCGATACGCTCAGCCGCGTGTGTTGCAGGCGACACTTCGTGGTCTCTCTCACGTGGTGTTCCTTAAGGGTCCACCTATAGACCACCACGCGCGCCGAGGATCCGATCCCGCAGGAACGATACGCTCAGCTGCGTGTTTTTCGTGTGCCCGAAGTGGACGCTCGTTCGGTACTTTGCAGAGTCGTCCGATAGCGGAAAGCAGCAAAGGGGCCGCAGTGGCTAGCGGAACTGACACAAGTCAAATCGCAAAGGCGACTAACTCAGCAATGTGCTGTAGCCAACGCTACAAGCTGGCGACGAACTGCTGTTAGCTCCGCAGGGAGCCGTTAGGGCAGTTGTGGCAACATGCACAATTTGGGGGAAGCAAGGCTCCGTTCCCAAACGTGCTACGTCCACTCCAGTGGGAGCGATAGCGTAGCACCACGCTGTCTTTTCAACCCGAATGTGGGCTGCAGCGAGCGTGCGCGAGAAGGATTCTGCCAGCAAACGAACTTATGCGCCACTTTGTGATCTCTCTCACGTGGTGTTCCTATGGGAACAACCCAGACCACCACGCATGCCGAGGATCCGAGCCCAAAGGGACCGATACGCTCAGCCGCATGTGTTGCAGGCGACACTTCGTGGTCTCTTTCACGTGGTGTTCCTTAAGGGTCCACCTACAGACCACCACGCGCGCCGAGGATCCGATCCCGCAGGAACGATACGCTCAGCTGCGTGTTTTTCGTGTGCCCGAAGTGGACGCTCGTTCGGTACTTGGCAGAGGGTCGTCCGAAAGCGGAAAGCAGCAAAGGGCCACTCTTGATACCAGACCTGACGCGGCGAGCCTGATCGTTAAAGCGTTCTGGCTCGGCTATCAAGCGGCCAAAGGCTTAATGAGCCCTTGGCCCCACGTTGGGCGCCACTTTGTGGTCTCCACCTATATAGCGGTGCTCCGCCGGGAGTCACCTAGACCACCGCGCGGGTCCGAGGATCCGAGCCCCTCAGGGGGACGATCAGCTCAGCCGCGTGTGTAGCGTGTGCCCGAAGCGGACGCTCGTTCTGTCTCCTATGGGAGCGAAACAGAGCGCCGCAAGGAGAAGGCCCAGAGTACAAGGAAGGCGTTTATTGTACGACCACCTTGGCGTTTCGGATATCTGTATACACCCGTTTCGGCGCGGGGCTCATGAGCCGAAGCTCCCGCAAGTCAAGGGGTGACACTCAGCTATCTCAAAACGCGGTAGCACGCCGCTATACGGGAGGATGGCTCCCAACGACCGTGCTACCAGGGCAACGTTCTTTCAGCTCGGGGTAGCCTCCGAGGGCGACTCGGCGCAGTACGACCGCGCACGTCAAGTGAGCCGCGTCTCTTTGGCGTAGCCTTCAGAACAGGAGCAGCGAATAGGTACGCAACCGCCTCGGGTCGAGGACCTTCGGCGAGACCGGCCAACCAAAGGGATGACCGGGAGAATGGGAAGTCAGTACGCACCGTTTCGCTGTCCGAGAGCTTCTCCCCGCGTTGCCGCTCCTCGGTCGACTTGAGTCGCCAGGAGAGAGGGAACGCGGGTTCCCGCCCAAACAGACCAATCGGGTGAGCCCCTGGACCGTTCGGGGGCGGACGGCAACAAGTGCCGTTCGGCGCCCTCGGAGGAATGAGAGAGGGGGAAAGCGGTGGACCGCGCGCGCGAAGTTCAAAAGCGAGCTCGCCGCGCTGGGTTCCTATGCCCAAAACGTGCTGTGCTATGGCGCTGCAACGAAATGGGCTACGCAGTCCCCACAGTACAAAGACGACGTGCGAAACATCAAGGAAAAACTTGAACAGTTCGACAAAGAGCGTTATCAAGGCGCCATCGTGCGTGCGCGAGCACATGCACTAGCGGCAGGGGAGACGCCCACTAAAAGGGCACTGGGTCTTGAGAAGGCGCACGGACGGCGAAACCACATCGATGAAATTCTAATGAACGGGACTGTCGTTGAAGACAATGAGAGCATTGGGAGTGCCTTTTCCGAGTATTACCAGTCGCTCTTTGCATATCAGGAAGCGAATGTAGATGGTTTTAAAGCGCATTTTCTTACTCGCATGCCGCGAATAAGTGATGATTTCAAAGAAGGATTAGAAGCCAAAATACATGAGGGGGAAGTCGAAAAGGCAATCGACGATTTGAACCCGGGAAAGTCGCCTGGACCTGATGGTCTCTGCGCTGGGTGGTATAAGGCATTTAAGAGAGAATTGGCTCCATTGTTGGCAGATGTATTCAATGGCGCGTATCAACAGGAATGTTTGCCCTCTTCCTTTGGAAAAGCGCACACCGTACTAATATCCAAGAGTGATGAAATAGATAAACTAAAATTAGTGTCATTCTATAGGCCAATATCCCTAACAAATGTTGATTACAAGATATTTATGAAGATTTTAGCTACCAGACTCCAAGGCGTCATCAAAGAAATAGTAGGAGACCATCAAACCTGTGGCATCAGAGGGCGAACTATTTTTTCTAACATTCATAAGATGCGATGTGTTCTCGAGTGCTGTGACGTCACCGGAGGTGGCGTTGCAGTTCTTCAGCTCGATCTCGAGAAAGCTTTCGATTGTGTCGCGCATGTTATTTTGTTTGCCATCTTGGATCATGTTAATGTCGGTTCCATCATCACTGAGGGCGTGGCCGTTGGCGTACAAAAATTGCACAACCAGATTAATTGTAAACAAGTCACTGGGGGCCCCCATTACCATTATGCGTTCAGTGCGCCAAGGCTGTCCCCTCAGTCCACTTCTGTTTGCTATTTATATAGAGGCCATGTGTGTGGGAATAAATGAAAATGACCAAATACGTGGTTTTAGATTAGCAGCGACAGAAGTCAAACTACTTGCGTATGCAGATGGCATCGCAGTGTGTTGCATAGATAAACCGAGTGTAACCGAAGCAATATCTATAGTCAAACACTTCTGTGAAGTCACGGGTAGCAGAATAAATTGGGGCAAATCTCTCGGGCTGTGGCATGGGGATTGGCTGTCCGCACCAGACTATTTTGCGAATGTGACCTGGGTGAAAACTCCCAAGACGTATCTCGGAATTCCCTTAGACAGTTACAATAGCAGTGATGAATATAGGAGGAACCAAACAAGTGAAATTAAAGAAAAAGTAGACAAATGGAAAGCTACTAACCTGTCTGTTTTTGCAACAGCGACAGTTTGTAAAATCTTTTTAGTCGCCAAGTTATACTACGTTACACAAGCGTTATATTGTTCTAGAGTAAATGTGCAAAAGCTGCACAGAGTGTTTGCGGTGTTCATCTGGGGTTCAACCTGGGAAAGGTGCAGTCGAACAAATCTGTTCAGAAGACTGAAGGACGGGGGTGTGGGTTTGGCGCATCTATTTGTTCGAGAACTAGTAAACTGATTTTTGTTTTTCCGCGATGTGCGCGATCCTTTTCTGCGCACAGTATGTCAACTCAGATTGACCGACGCATTGCCGACACATGTTGTCAGTACGGCCGCCATGACCGGAAGACTTCGCGGCTATTTTAAGGAAGTGGTAGACAGTGTGCGTTTTCTTACTGTTCATTTTTCAAGTGATTACCTGTGTCAAGTGAAAAGGAAAACGCTGTATAAAGATGTGTGTGACATTGTTTTCCCAGTGCCGTTGTACAGAGCCATGTACAGTGGAGGGCGAGGACAGGACGTCCTTAAACGGGTTAAACGCATGCAGGTGCCACCAGGGGTAAAATCCTTCTTTTTTAGGCTCCACACTGGAACCCTGTCCGTAAAGACGTTTATGAAAGAACGAGGCTGTCTCGTAGCCTGGGGTACTCACTGCTTGATCTGCAAGAAGCCCGAAACCATCGATCATGTGTTCTTGCATTGTTGGGCTGCTGTGTTCTTCTGGGACGTCTTGAAGCGAACCGTGAAGAAAGAATTACCTGTAAACCCTCAAGGGATCAGGTATCTGCCTATTAAGGATGAAGACGGGGTCCCATATGACTTCATTATGTTGAATGCTCTCCAGTGTATATGGCGGGCGCGAATGGCTGGGTACCACTGTGATCCCGACGCGCGGCCGGTTCATATATATTTCAGAGAATCTATGTCGCGGTTTGTTGATGTACAGAAAATGCAAGAATGTCCACCGGATTGGCTGTCGAGGCTAGAAGCTCTCACAGCCATGAAGGAATTTTAATTGGACAACGCCGGTCCTATACGGACGGATGGCATTATTGTAATTTTTTTTCGCCTTTTTGGATTTCTGAGATGCGTGTAATATTTGTATTTTCTGGGTTATGTCAAAGACCGGCATTAAATAAAAAAAAAGGGTGTAGCTCAGTCATTCTGCTTCCGGCAGCCGAGCTGAGCGGTCAGCAGAATCATGGGCTCCAGTGGAGCAGCGACAGCGGCCACTTTTGGCCGCGGAAACAGGCTCGCCGATGATAAGGATTATGCGTTTATTATGCCGCAACTGCCTAAAGGACAAGTGGTGATTAACACCGTGTTTTTGCACGGTGATGTACGTGCGAGACCGTATAAGGTGGAAGATTTCAGGGACGCCCTTCTTCCGACGGGACTGCTTCCGGACGTGGTATGCATAGGGGCGTACCAAATCAACCACGTCTGGGCAGTGACCCTCTGCGATGCGACTGCAACGAAAAGGCTGCTTGCCCTCAAGGAACTGCAAGTAAAGGGACGACGGTGCCTCATCGTTGACCCGCAGGACCAGCAGGTGAAGATTAGACTTCACTGGTTGCTGTACGGCGTTGCCGACGAGGACGTCCGGACGGCGTTCGCGGCTTTCGGCAAGGTGGAGGAGGTGAGCCGTGAGCGGTGGCGCGTGGAAGGCATGGGGAGCAAGACCTCAACGACCAGGACCCTTCTCAAACTGAAGGGCAACGTGAAGGTTGAGGACCTTCCTCATCAGATCCGCGTCGGCGGTGAGTTGGCCTTGGTCGTCGTTCCTGGTCGACCGATGCAGTGCCTTCGCTGTCACGGCACGGGACACGTCCGCCGAGAGTGCAGAGTCCCCCGCTGTTCCCGGTGCAGACGTTTCGGCCACGTCGACGCTGAATGCGTCAAGTCTTATGCCGCTGTGACAGGCCCACCAGCTATTGACGGGGCGGCAGAGCACGTGATGGACGTGGCCGAGGCGGAGGACGCGGCTAAAGGAACCGGTGACATGGTGTCGACAGCCACAACTAGTGGGACGACGACTCTGGAGGTAGACGAAAAGGCGGCTGAGGCTACCCAGAAACCGAGTAGGGCTGAGCAGGTCGCCACGACTGAGGGGCAAGCGACGGGAAGCGTCAGTGAAGACGCACCTGACGACGCGACCGCAATGCAGCAGGACGAGGGCGTCACCAACGACGACCGTACTGGTGCTCTTGCTGCCTCCGTCAAGCGCACCCACGACCAGACGAAGGACCGTGAGGATCGGGCAACCAGCACCAGTGAGGGACCGCCGACGAAGACGCCTCATGGGAGGCGGATGGGATTCAAGCCAAAGCCCAACATACCGCCTGAAAAGAAGCCTGTCGACAAAGCGCCCACGCCAAAGGACACCAACAAGCCGGGAGGTCCCGGAGGCGGCTAGCCGATGGCTAGTCGTGAGCGGTAAGCACCATGCTCCGGGCCTACTTTTCTTTTAGATCAAGATGGCTCAAATACCGTCCCTTAGGATTGCCACATTAAACGTGAGAGGGCTGGCGGCTAGTCGTAGGCAAAGTCAGGTCCTACGGTTGGTCACTGACCACGACATAGACGTACTAGCCGTCCAGGAAACTAAGGTTGAAGGAGAAGAGCAGACCGGGAGCATGGTGCGACGTTTCACGCCTAGGTATTTTGTGGTGGTTAGCCATGCGGTAGGCACGGCTGGAGGGTGCGTTCTTCTTGTGAAAAAGCTGCCTGGACTGCAGATCCAAAGTATTTTTTCGTGTCAGTCAGGAAGGATTGTTCTCTGTGATATTGTTATGTGTGATGCTGAGCTCCGCGTCATATGCGTATATGCGCCGAATTCAGTAGATGAGCGTGTCCGTTTTTTCTCGAACCTTACACAATATGTATGTTGTAATATGCGCGTGTTCCTGTTAGGTGACTTTAATTGTGTGTTGAGTGCTGGAGACAGAGTAAATAATTCAGGTGTGCGTGACCGAAGCAGTGAAGTGTTATCAAATTTAATTAATGAAAATGAACTCGATGATGTTTATGAATGTCTGGAAGGGGCGCGTCAAGTTACTTTTACACGTTTTCAGGGCAGCAGCCATGCGCGCTTAGACCGAATGTACATTTCATTGGATACAATCCCAAGATGCCATGGTTACTGTGTAGTACCAGTGTCGTTTTCAGATCACTGCCTGGTGAAATGTAACGTAGGTATAATGAAAAGGAGACATGTATTTAACTGGGATATGTGGAAAATGAATGCCTTGTTACTAAATGACCAGCCCTTTTTACAGGTAGTACGGGATGCAATTAATGAAGTTCAATGTGATGCTGCGGGAACAATCGTCGAGAAGTGGGAATGTTTTAAGCAAAAGATTAAAATGAAAGCGATAGAAAGATCCAGTTGTATAAAATTCGAGAAGGAAATGAAAGAAAAGGGTTTAAGAACACTGCTTGGGCAGCTGCTAACGCTTGAGTGCAAAGAGCCTGGTGCGTACAAAGACGATGTGCGAAACGTCAAAGAAAAACTTGAACTATTTGACAAGGAACGCTATCAAGGAGCCATCGTGCGGGCACGAGCAGAAGCACTAGCGGCAGGGGAGACGCCCACGAAAAGGGCGCTCGGTTTAGAGAAGGCGTATGGACGACGAAACCATGTCGACCAAATTTTAGTGAATGGGAATGTCATTGAAGACAGTGATAGCATTCAGCGCGCCTTCTTTGAGTACTATCAGTCGCTCTTCGCATTTCAGGAAGCGAATGTTGAGGGTTTTAAAGCAGGTTTTCTGCATCGCATGCCACGTTTGAGCGATGACGTAAAACAGCGATTAGAGGAAGAAATAATGGAGAGAGAAGTTGAAAAAGCAATAGACGATTTGAACTTGGGTAAATCGCCGGGACCTGATGGACTCAGCGCGGGTCTATACAAAGCTTTTAAAAGAGAGCTGGCGCCTTTGCTTGCGCATGTATTTAATGACGCATACGAAAAGAAATCATTACCACCTTCCTTTGGAAAAACGCACACCATTTTAATCCCGAAGAGCGACCAAATAGACAAACTCAGATTCGTGTCATCCTACAGACCGATTTCACTAAGAAACATCGATTATAAAATATTTATGAAAGTTTTGGCTAGCAGGCTTCAAGGCGTCATCAAGGAAATAGTCGCAGACCATCAAACCTGTGGCATCAAAGGGCGATCTATTTTTCAAACATACATAAGATGCGATGTGTGCTCGAGTGCTGTGACGTCACGGGCGGCTGTGTTGCAGTACTTCAGCTCGACCTAGAGAAAGCGTTCGATTGTGTCGCTCACGTTATTTTGTTTGCCATCTTAGATCATGTTAATGTCGGTTCCATCATCACTGAGGGCGTGGCCTTGGCGTACCACAACTGCACAACAAGATTAATTGTTAACAAGTCTCTGGGGGCACCCATTAACATCATGCGTTCAGTGCGCCAAGGCTGCCCCCTCAGCCCGCTGTTATTTGCTATCTACGTAGAAGCAATGTGTGTAGCAATTAATGAAAATGACGGAATACGGGGCTTCAGATTGGCAGCGACCGAAGTGAAGTTGCTCGCATATGCGGATGACATTGCAGTGTGTTGTACTGACAAACCGAGTGTAATGGAAACAATATCTGTAGTTAAGCATTTCTGTGCCGTAACGGGCAGCAGAATAAACTGGGGCAAATCGCTAGGGCTGTGGCACGGGGACTGGTTTTCTGCACCCGACTATTTCGCGAACGTGAACTGGGTGAGAACTCCGACAAGGTATCTGGGTGTTCCCCTATACAGGTACAATAGCAGCGACGAATACTGGAGGAACCAAACCAAAGAACTGAAAGAAAAAGTAGATAAATGGAAAGGTAATAACCTGTCCATGTTTGCAAGAGCGACAGTTTGTAACATGTTTTTTATTACTAAGGTATATTACGTCTTGCAAACACTGTATTGTTCTAGAGTAAATGTGCAAAGGCTGCACAGAGTGTTTGCGGTTTTCATCTGGGGATCAACATGGGAACGGTGCAGCCGAACAAATTTGTTCAAAAGAGTGAAGGATGGGGGTGTGGGCCTGGCGCACCTTTTTGTTCGTCAAGTTGTTAACCGATTTTTGTTTTTTCGCGATGTGCGCGATCCATTTCTGCGCACCGTATGCCAGCTAAGGTTGAGTAACGCTTTGCCGGCACATGTTGTTAGCACGGTAAGCATGATGGGAAAGCTGCGTGGATATTTTAAGGAAGTGGTCGACAGTGTACGCTTCCTTTCTGTTCGTTTTACAAATGATTACCTTTGTGAAGTGAAAAGGAAAGCATTGTATAAAGATGTATGCGACATTGTGTTCCCAGTGCCCTTATACAGAGCCATATACAGTGGAGGGCCAGGACAAGACGTACTTAAACGAGTAAAACGCATGCAGGTGCCACCAGGTGTAAAACCTTCTTCTTTAAGCTACACACAGGAACGCTCTCCGTGAAGACGTTTCTGGTGGAAAGGGGTTGTCTCGTACCTTGGGGGTCGCACTGCTTGATATGCAAGAAGCCCGAAAATATAGATCACGTTTTCCTACATTGTGTTGTGCCATTACCACAAGCCCGGATTCCGAATCTGCAAGATGCAGAATCTATCCTGCGAGCGCCCTAATTCTCCCTTCACAAGGCAAGATGGTGAGCCGTCAGGCAGCGGTGTCCTGCGGGAGAAGCCTCGGCGAGCAGCGTGTTCGGACGTGTCGGCGTGTGCCAGACAGCCCGGCGCCGCACCTCCTTTTGCATGGAGGTCTCCGCGCGCGCGAACTTTGAACCGGGTGGCCAGCGCGGTCGCTGGTTGGACCCCTCGGACGACCGTCGTGTGCTGACTTTGTATTGGGCCGTTTGAGTGACAATGGTTCCTCGGGGATTATAAAAGCAGCGACGCGCTGCCTGAAAAACAGGATCCGCCGACCCACCGGGAGACAGTGTCGCTCCCGACTGGGGTGAGATGTGTCACGCGTTTTCGCCGGACGTCGTCGTGCGAGAACAGTCGCGTTTGTTGTGAGCACTCGGCCCCAGTGCCGACCCGTTCATGTCCTGTATATAATGTATAAAGTCCCTTTTGTTATTCTCATTGACGCCAGGCTCGGAGTCTTCGCTACCAACGCTCTGTCACGAAACGGGTGACGAGCGCTACGGGACCACAAAGCCGTAATCGTGGTGCAGCGGTACAAGTTCGTAACAATTGCTGGGCGGCAGTTTTCTTCTGGGACGTCTTAAAGCGTACCCTGAAGAAAGAGCTACCGGTGTACCCCCAAGGCATTAGGTATCTTGCCATTAAAGATGATGACGGGGTTCCCTATGACTTTGTTATGTTGAATGCTCTGCACTGTATATGGCGGGCTCGTATGGCAGGGTACTATTGCGATCCTGACGCTAGGCCAGCTCATGTTTACTTCAAAGAATCTATGTCGCGATTTATTGAAATGCAGAAAATGGAAGGAAGTGTACCGGATTGGCTGTCGAGGCTAGAACCCCTGACAGCCATGAAGGAATTTTAGTTTGACAAAGCCAGTCCAATATGGACAGACGGCTCTATTGTGCGGTTTCTTTCCTTACGCACCTTCCCTTGTTGTTTTCGTTTCCTTCAATGTTTGGAATTTGTGATATATAAGTGTGCGCTAACTGTACCGTCTGAGTAATGTCGAAGACCGGCAATAAATCAAAAAAAAAGGGGGGGTGTAGCTCAGTGGTAGAGCGCACGCATTGCATGTGAGAAGTCCCGGGTTCAAACCCCGGCACCTCCAGTGTGGCGTATAATTGAATTTTTTTATCACTTTATTTCGCAACACTTAGTAAGCAATTCAACTATTTAAAATTACGATACTACGTCAATTCCACATAAACAAGCAATACTTGCATTTCTCGCGCTGGCATCCACGCCTCCACGTCGCCAGAAGCGCCGTTTTTTTCGCGACAACGCTTAGGATGACTGCAGGTACATCAGGCGTGCAGCAACAAGCCTGATCGAAAGGAAGCTTGTTCCACTTTCTAGTGGCTGCTGGATGTGAAGAACAATAAATGGTCTACACAAGACTGCGTTTATTGTTCCGGGGGTGTAGCTCAGTGGTAGAGCGCTCGCTTCGCATGTGAGAAGTCCCGGGTTCAAACCCCGGCACCTCCAGTGTGGTGTATAATTTAATTTTTATCACTTTATTTCGCAACACTTAGTAAGCAATTCAACTATTTAAAATTACGATACTACGTCAATCCCCCGCAGGGGCGTCTGCGCAAGCAGGCGTTTGGTGTGTTGCGACACCACGGACCCGAGCACATGAGGGTTGGACCCTCCCGCGTGTAGCCGTGCGCGGCTTAGCCGTGTCTGGGGAAAAGGGGATCCTGGGGGTTGAGCCAATGCTGGGTGTTTGGACCTTTAAGGCCCCCCGGCGGAGGCAACACACCCCTTTGGCCTCGGCTTCACATAGACGGCACCCCCGGACTGACCCACCCGGGGGAAATCGGCAGTTGCCTTTTCCTATCCCCCTCTCCATTCTGCGTCTTTTTCTCTTCCTTTCAATCTTTCCTGTCTTCTCGTCTCTTCTGTTCACTTCCAAATTTCCTGGCAGCGAGGGTTAACCTTGTGTGGGTGGCCAACCTTGGGTACTCCAGATTGGGTTATAGCAGCACCGTACAACTGGCGAGGGCTTGTCTTACACATAGGATCTGCTCCGTCCCCATGTTGGGCTCGGTGGTGGGCGGTTGGCGCTGCTGCCGAACTCAAGACCCCTATATGGCTTCAAGTAAACCACTATCCCTTGATCGCCCTCTGAAAAGAGGGCGCACCGATGCAAGCTTCCAATTCGTTTTGAAGAGCAATGAGGAACATTTCCCTAAGTACCATGTCATACACAGTGAAAGCAACACAAGCGTGCGCAAATTCTCCCCCTTCTTGGTGGCGAAATGCCTTGCAAGCACGATAGGACCTGGCTATAAAGCCACAAAGATGTCTAATGGAGACCTACTCCTTGAATTGAAAGATAAAATCCAACATGAGAAAATGAATGACCTGAAATGCATAGGCGATGTAGCGGTCACTGTGTCCGCACATCGAACCATGAACACGAGCCGTGGAGTCATCTCTGAAGACGACTTCATGGACCTTAGCAATGAAGAGCTGCTTGAAGGTTTTCAGGATCAAAATGTCATCAAGGTAGAACGGATTCTAATCCGCAGGAATAACGAACAACTTCGAACAAAGCACATTGTACTAACCTTTGGTACCAGTGTGTTGCCTAGTACAGTGGATGCAGGCTATATCAAAGTACGTGTAAGGCCGTACATTCCAAATCCCCGACGGTGCTTTAAGTGCCAGAGGTATGGACATGGATCCCAGACATGCCGAGGAAGACAGACTTACGCGAAATGCAGCTCGAACAATCATCCAACAGACACTTGCGACTCATCTCCACATTGCGTGAACTGCGATGGAAGCCATCCAGCCTACTCTAGAACGTGCCCTAAATGGAAGAAAGAAAAAGAAATCATTGCATTAAAGGTCAAAGAAAACATTACATTTCACGAAGCAAGGAAACGTCTTTCGTACTTAGATCACACAAGCTATTCCGAGGTGGCGCGACGGGGGGCAGCGTCACAAATACCTCGGGAGTCTACCGCGGTCACTAATAGTGGTCCGGTAATCACTCCGCCTGCCCCTCAGGTGGCAGCAGCAGATGCTGCTCCATCAACATCGAAGGTGGGCCTGCAGACTTCGGTTCCGCAGGCTCCAAAGCTAAACCGAACTCCACGGCCTGGGACGCGAGTTTCAGCGCCTAATTCACGATCCTCCAGCGCCTCCGAGAAGGTTATGGAGGTCGATCAGAAATCCTTGGCGTCATCGACGCCGAAAGATCAGCGCTCCCAAGAGCGCGCTAAAAGAGATAAAATACCTGTAACTGCACAAAGAAAGGGACCGGTAACCTAAACGGTTACCGCTCTTGTTTACATATCCATCTATCTTTACCACGTGTTCTTGAACACAGTCAACAAAAATCTTCCTCAAAATGGCTCCACAAATAATTCAGTGGAATGCCAGGGGCCTCTTTCGCAATCTAGATGATGTCAAAGATCTACTAGAGGAATACCAGCCACGACTGTTCTGTGTTCAAGAAACACATTTAAAGTCTACACACCAGAACTTTTTAAAACAGTACATAATTTTCCGTAAAGACAGAAATAATGGCAATTCTTCTTCAGGTGGTGTGGCAATCATAGCCCAAAAGTCAGTAGCATGCCAGCATGTATCACTCCAGAGTTCATTTGAAGCAGTGGCTGTTCGGGCTATATTGTTCAATCATCTTATAACGATTTGCTCCCTATATATATCGCCTGATGAGCGGTTAGACATTGCAGAATTTGAAAAGCTGATTGACCAGCTTCCTGAACCCTATATAGTAATTGGAGATTTTAATGCTCACAGCCCATTTTGGGGTGATCCAAGATGTGATGCGAGAGGACGGGCAATAGAGAACTTCCTTCTTTCTTCTGGAGCCTGTCTCTTTAACAAGACAGAGCCAACTTTCTACAGTCCTACACACAACACGTATTCATGTATAGATTTAGCCATAGGGTCAGCATCACTTCTCCCACACCTGGAATGGAGAGTTATCACTAATCCATATGGGAGCGATCATTTCCCGACACTTCTAGAAACAACAAACTGGCACGATGGACCAGCTTACCCCCCAAAATGGAGACTTCATTCAGCAGACTGGTCAAAATTTAGAAACATAAGTAAACTGTGCCTAGAAGAAGTGGACCATCTAGGTGTAGAAGAACTGGCTAGCTACATCACTGAACACATCCTCTCTTCCGCTCGAAACTGCATACCTCAATCCTGCACAGATAGAGTAAATGCAAAACCGTGGTGGAACAAGGACTGCGAAACTGCAAAGAAACGTCAGAACAAAGCATGGAGTAAATTTTCACGCTACCCAACCACAGAAAATCTAATAGAATTTAAGCGCTGCAAAGCAAATGGACGCCGTATCCGCCGAATATCCAAAAGAGAAAGCTGGACGTGCTACATATCCTCAATAAACTCGTACACGGATGTTAGCAAAGTATATAACAGAGTACGCAAACTGAAAGGACAACGTCCAAATCCTTTTCCTCTCGTCACTGGTTCTGGTGATTCAGTAGAAGATCAAGCAAACACTCTTGGCGAGCACTTTCAGAGAGTATCAAGTTCAGAAAATTATTCCGAAAATTTCCTAAACCATAAAAGAATAGCTGAAAATATTCCTCTGCGTCCAAAAAAGTCATCAGAAGGGTACAATAGACCATTAACGTTCCATGAACTCAAGCTTGCCCTAGGCTCTTGTGGTAGCTCGGCTCCAGGTTCTGACGCAATAACTTATGAAATAATCAACAATCTGCCTTATGAGACCCTAAACTGCCTTTTAGGCCTTTACAATAAGATATTTGCTCCTGGTCATATACCTTCATCTTGGAAAGAAGCAATAGTTCTACCAATACTCAAACATGGCAAAGACCCTTCCTTAGTTAACAGTTACAGACCAATTGCACTCACTAGCTGCTTACTCAAAGTATTTGAAAAGATGATTAACCGACGCCTTGTCTTCTTTTTGGAATATAATGGTATACTGGACCCTCGCCAATCTGGCTTCCGAAGAGCGAGGTCTACTACCGATAATCTAGTTCTCCTTGAATCATATATACGTGATGCATTTGTACATGGCCAATACTGTCTATCTATATTCTTTGATCTTGAGAAGGCATATGATACTGCCTGGCGATACGGTATTCTGCAAGACCTGTCTTCCTATGGAATTTGTGGTAGTATGCTAAATATTTTGCAAAATTACTTATCTGAAAGAAAATTCCACGTTAGAATTGGCAATGTACTATCGCGCACTTTTATTCAAGAAAACGGTGTACCACAGGGAGGAGTGCTAAGCTGCACACTTTTTATAATCAAAATGAACTCTCTCCGCTCTGTTATACCATCAATGGTGTCTTACTCTGTCTATGTGGACGACATCCAAATCAGCTTTAAATCTTGCAACCTGTCCATATGTGAACGCCAGATACAGTTGAGTGTTAACCGGCTCACGAAATGGGCAGACGAAAACGGGTTTACATTCAATGCAGAAAAGACTTCCTGTGTGCTGTTTTCCAGACGTAGAGGGGTATCTCCTGACCCTTGCATTACGATGCATGGGAGAAACCTGGTAAATAGAAAAGAACAAAAATTTCTTGGTATAACATTCGATAGTAAGCTAACCTTCACGCAGCATATAAAACAGTTGAAGCTGAAATGTCTTAAAACCATGAACCTTTTAAAGATTTTATCCCATCAGTCGTGGGGAACAGATAGGTATTGCCTCCTATCTCTTTTTAAAAGCCTTGTGTTGTCACGCATAGACTACGGATGTATTGTTTACCAGTCTGCTTCAAACACAACACTTAAGCAACTCGATCCTGTGTATCACTTAGGTATCCGCCTAGCTCTTGGTGCCTTTAGGACGAGCCCCGTCCAAAGTCTATACGCAGAATCGGATCAGTGGCCGCTGCATTATCAACGTACATATCTGGGAGTCACCTATGCAATAAGAATCATGTCACTAAAACACCACCCATGCAAAGCACTCATAAGTGATCAGTCCACAAACCAGTTGTACTTAAACAGGCCTTCACACGCCCCACCGTTCCCGTTGGCAGTAATATCTGTTGCGGAAGAACTCGGAGTACTTTTCACAGATCTACAGGAAAGCGACAATGCTGAACCTATTCCACCCTGGGAACAATGTACAGTTACCTGTGACTTGTCCTTTAGAGAACTGAACAAAAAGAGCTGTCCAAGTGCCCTCATCCAGCAACATTTCTTGGCCCTTGAAGACAAGTATAGATCAACGGCATTTTTCACTGATGCTTCGAAGTCGGCAACTTCAGTATCATGTGCAGCCCATGGCCCAAACTTCTCCAACGCTAAAACCTTACATAAGCATAGCAGCATTTTTACAGCCGAAGCGTACGGTATCCTGATCACTGTTGAATACATAGTGCAGCACAAGGTACAAAAGTCCATAATATACACAGATTCCTTAAGTGTTGTCACAGCCCTGTCCTGTGGCAAAACAAGCCGAAACCCTGTATTAAACATGCTCATTAAACACATTCACCTAGCATATAAACAAAACCTAGCTCTTGTTGTATGCTGGGTGCCAGGACACTCTGGGATTGCAGGCAATGAAATGGCAGACAAGAATGCTGGACAAGCGGCTCATCGGGATATTATTGATGTAAGCTGGGTACCTGGTGTAGATATGAAACCTGCTGTACGAAAGGTGCTTCATGACCATTGGCAAGCTGAGTGGGACAAGCAAGTGGAAAATAAGCTGCACCTGCTTAAACCGCGATTAAGCAAACCTTTCCGACTGAAGCTTGACAGGCACACGGAAGTCACCCTAGCACGACTCAGAATAGGACACACTTATGGCACACACAAACACCTATTGACTGCAACTGACCCCCCGACGTGCACACGCTGCGGTGAGATCTTAACCGTCCTACATATCCTCATTCAATGTCCCGAACTTCACCGAGAGCGATTAGCTCATTTTAAGGAACTCTACACACACCATATACCACCCCATCCCTCGATGTTCTTATCAGAAGATGCACTTTTTAACTTTAAAAGAGTGCTTAATTATCTTGCTCAAGCTAACTTTCTAGATATCATCTCATTCCATGCTAACCATCAGACTGTGCCTCACAGGTGAAGTACAGTCTGATGCACATAAGTATGTCCGAGCTCTTGCACTTCTTGCGTAGGCAAGAATTGTACAGCAAGGGACTCGGGCAATCCGCAACAATTTACCATGTGTCCCTATAACCTATAATTTTAGAATTCATCCACCAGTATTTATAGATTTCTCTTACGTGTAGGCCTCTATACAGCCTCCATTTTAAGTCACAGCACCAAACCCACAATTTTACTAAACAAAAACATATGTCCTGGCGCTCTTTGCCCTTAGATGCCCTTGCGCCATTAAACTCCAATCATCATCATCATCATCATCGATACTACGTCAATTCCACATAAACAAGCAATACTTCCATTTCTCGCGCTGGCATCCACGCCTCCCCGTCGCCAGAAGCGCCGTTTTTTTCGCGACAACGCTTAGGATGACTGCAGGTACATCAGGCGTGCAGCAACAAGCCTGACCGAAAAGAAGCTTTTTCCACTTTCTAGTGGCTGCTGGATGTGAAGAACAATAAATGGTCCACACAAGACTGCGTTTATTGTTCCGGGGGTGTAGCTCAGTGGTGGAGCGCTCGCTTCGCATGTGAGAAGTCCCGGGTTCAAACCCCGGCACCTCCAGTGTGGTGTATAATTGAATTTTTATCACTTTATTTCGCAACACTTAGTAAGCAATTCAACTATTTAAAATTACGATACTACGTCGATTCCACATAAACAAGCAATACTTGCATTTCTCGCGCTGGCATCCACGTCGCCACAAGCGCCGTTTTTTTCACGACAACGCTTAGGATGACTGCAGGTACATCAGGCGTGCAGCAACAAGCCTGATCGAAAGGAAGCTTTTTCCTCTTTGTAGTGGCTGCTGGATGTGAAGAACAATAAATGGTCCACACAAGAGTGCGTTTATTGTTCCGGGGGAGTAGCTCAGTCATTCTGCTTCCGGCAGCCGAGCTGAGCGGTCAGCGGAATCATGGGCTCCAGTGGAGCAGCGACAGCGGCCACTTTTGGCCGTGGAAACAGGTTTAGCAACGACGAAGAAACCGACTACCAGTTTATTTTGCCTCAGCTGCCAAAAGGACGAATTGTTAACAACACCGTGTTTCTGCATGGTGACGTACGAGCGAGGCCGTATAAGGTCGAGGACTTTAGGGATGCTCTAGCGCCCACGGGCCTGCTACCGGAAGTTATGTGCCTTGGGGCGTACCAAGTGAATCATGTCTGGGCAGTGACCCTCGATGATGCTGCTGCAACAAAGCGACTGTTGGCCTTCAAAGAGATACAGGTTAAGGGGCGGCGATGTGTTATCGTCGACCCTCAGGACCAGCAGGTGAAGCTTCGGCTTCACTGGTTGCTACACGGTGTGGAAGACGAAGATGTGCGGACTGCGTTGGCGGCCTTCGGCAAGGTGGTTGAGGTGAGCCGGGAGAAGTGGCGTGTTCAAGGCGTTGCGGAGAAATGTTCGACCACGAGGACCGTTCTTCTCAAGCTGAAGGGCGGACTGAAAGTGGAAGATATTCCTCACCAGATACGCGTTGCAGGGGAGCTGGCCTTGGGGGTGGTACCCGGTCGTCCGATGCAATGCCTACGCTGCCAAGGCACGGGACACGTCAGGCGGGACTGTAAGGTTCCGCGCTGCTCGCGTTGCAGACGCTTCGGGCACGTCGATGCCGACTGCGTCAAGACATACGCAACTGCGACTAGCACAGTCGCGAGTGAAGAGGCGGCAGCACACGTTATGGATGCAGTTGAGACCGAAGACGCTGCCAAGGGAGCCGGAGAACAATTGCCCCCAGCGAAGACAAGTACCACGACGGTGCCGGAGGTCGCTGACGCCAAGGTCGTCCAAGTCGCTGAGCAGGTTACTGGGCCTGCAAGTGTTGACAAGGACAAAGATCCTGCGAAGGCAGGCGCTAGTGAAGCTGAACGGGACGACGACGAGTCAGCGATGCAACAGGGCGAGTACGCTGACGAAGGGGACCGGGCCGCTGGTCTCGGTGCCACATACAAGCGCCCCCGTGACGAGGCCGGAGACAAGAACAACACAGCATCCAGCACTAGTGACGGGCCGCCGGCGAAGGCGCCTCAAGGGAGGCGGTCGGTCTTCAAGCCGAAGCCAAATGTTCCGCTCGAGAGAAGGCCTTGTGAAAAAGTGCAGCAGACGAACACCACCGGGAAGACCGGCGGTCCCGGAGGCGGCTAGCCGAGGGCTGGTCGTGAAAGGTAAGCACCATGCTCCGGGCCTGCCTTATACTTTAGTTCAGCATGGCTTCTAATCCGTCACTCGCTATTGCAACACTAAACGTAAGAGGGTTGGCGGCTAGGCGTAGGCAAAGTCAAGTCCTACGGCTGGCCACTGACCACGACCTTGACGTTCTAGCTGTCCAGGAGACAAAGGTTGACGGAGAGGATGAGACCGGGAGCATGGTGCGGCGTTTCACGACTAGATTTTATGCGGTCGTGAGCCACGCAGTAGGGACGTCCGCCGGTTTTGTTCTGTTTGTTAAGAAGTTGCCTGGCCTTGTTGTTAAAAATGTATTTTCATGTCAATCCGGAAGGATTGTTTTTTGTGATTTTTGTTTTCGTGACCTTGAATTCAGAGTCATGTGCATATATGCACCGAATGCTGTGGAAGAGCGCGCCTCATTTTTTGCGAACCTTTTCCAGTATGTTAGCACTGATAAGTGCATGGTTTCGTTGGGGGATTTCAATTGTGTTTTGAGGGCTCGGGATAGAGTCAATAATGCTGGTATTCGCGATAAAAGCAGTTGTGTGTTGACAAAGCTAATTAGGGATAATGAACTCGACGATGTCTGTGAGTGCCTGGAGGGGGAGCGTGAAGTCATGTACACGCGATTTCAAGGTAGTAGTCATGCGCGGTTAGACCGCATATACGTATCGCAAGGCATGATTCCAAAGTTCCATAGTTATTCTGTGACACCAGTATCGTTTACAGATCACTGCTTGGTGAAATGTCATATAGGCACGGATAGGAAGAAAGAAGACTTTAATTGGGACCTATGGAAAATGAATGCCTTATTACTAAAAGACGAGCCATTTGTAGAGGCAGTGCATGAGGCCGTCAGGAAAGTAAGTGAGGAAAATGGTGAAACAATAGCAGAGAAATGGGAATGCTTCAAACAAAACGTAAAAATGAAAGCTTTAGAAAGATCGAGCTGCTTAAAATATGAGAAGGAAATGAAAGAAAAGGGCTTACGAAAGACACTTAAGCAGCTGATAGCGCTTGAGTGCGAAGAGCCTGGGGCGTATAAAGAAGACGTGCGAACCATTAAAGAAAAACTCGAGCAGCTTGACAAGGAACGGTATGAAGGAGCGATTGTGCGCGCAAGAGTAAATGCAATAGTAGCTGGGGAGACGCCCACGAAAAGGGCGCTTGGACTTGAAAAAGCGCATGGCCGAAGGAATCACGTCGACAAGATTCTATGGAACGGCACAATTGCTGAAGACAGTAAGAGCATAGGCCAAGCGTTTCTAGAGTATTATCAGTCACTCTATGCGTTTCAAGAAGCGAATGTAGACGAGTATAGAAAGGTTTTTCTCGGTCGCATGCCACGATTGAGTGACGACACGAAAGAACGAATAGAAGGGAAAATAACAGAAAGCGAAGTTCAAAAGGCGATTGATGGCTTGAACCAAGGCAAATCGCCTGGACCTGATGGCCTAGGCGCTTGTTTACATAAAGCTTTCAAGAAAGAACTGTCGCCGTTGCTAACAAACCTGTTTAATGATGCGTACGTTAACAAAGCTTTGCCACCTTCCTTTGGCAAAGCGCATACCATACTCATCCCTAAGAGTGATCAAGTGGAAATTCTTAGGCTGGTGACATCTTACAGGCCCATATCGTTAACCAATATTGATTATAAGATTTTTATGAAGGTTTTGGCAGCCAGACTTCAAAGCGTCATAAAGGAAATAGTTGCTGGTCATCAAACGTGCGGTATCAAAGGAAGGTCGATTTTGTCAAATATTCACACGATGCGGTGCGTGCTCGTGTGCTGTGATGTCACCTCGGGCGGAGTCGCAGTGCTCCAGCTCGACCTTGAAAAAGCCTTCGATTGTGTCTCTCATGATATTTTGTTTGCCATGTTCGATCAAGTTAATGTTGGTTCCATAATCACTGAGGGAGTGGCGCTGGCGTACAAGAACTGCACAACACGCTTAATTGTGAATAAATCATTGGGGGCCCCCATTAACGTCATGCGTTCTGTGCGTCAGGGCTGCCCCCTCAGTGCTCTTTTGTTTGGGATGTACATAGAAACTATGTGTTTGGCCATAATTGAAAATGATCAAACACGCGGTTACAGCTTGGCAGACACAGAAGTCAAGCTCTTGGCATATGCAGATGACATCGCAGTGTGTTGTACAAGCAAACAAAGTGTGACGGAAACGATAAGGGTAGTGAAAAAGTTTTGCGATGTGACGGGCAGTAGAGTGAACTGGGGAAAGTCCCTCGGTTTGTGGCACGGGGAGTGGTCTTCAGCCCCGGCCTTTTTTGCAAATGTTAGCTGGATAAAAACCCCGACCAAGTACTTAGGTGTCCCCATGGGCAGTTACAAAAATAGCGACGAATACTGGACGAACCAAGCAAAAGAAACAAGAGAAAAAGCAGACAGGTGGAAAGGCATCAACCTGTCGATTTTCGCAAAAGCAACTGTGTGTAAGATGTTTTTTATCACGAAGTTGTGGTACGTCATGCAAACGTTGTACTGTTCGAGGGTAAACGTGCAAAGGTTGCACAGAGTGTTCGCGGTTTTTATCTGGGGCTCTACCTGGGAAAGGAGTAGCCGAACCAATCTGTTCCGGCACGTGAAGAAAGGGGGGCTGGGCTTGGCGCATCTCTTTGTACGCCAGCTTGTGAACAGGTTTTTGTTTTTTCGGGATGTGCGTGATCCGTTTCTGCGCACTGTATGCCAACTCAGGTTGAGAGGCGCTTTGCCGGCACTTATTGTTAGTACAGATAGTATGCCCGGAACGCTTCGTGGCTATATTAAAGAAGTTGCAGATAGTGTGCGCTTTGTTTCTGTGCGTTTTTCTTTTGAGTATTTATGTAACGTAAAAAAGAAAACATTGTATAAAGATATTTGCGATATTGTATTTCCAGTGCCATTGTACAGAGCGCTATACAGTGGAAGATCAGGACTGGATGTCCTTAAGCGAGTGAAAAATATGGAGGTGCCTACTGGGGTAAAGACATTCTTTTTTAAATTACACACAGGAACACTCTCAGTGAAGACATTCATGGAAGAACGTGGCTTTCTTGTACCCTGGGGCTCGCACTGCTTGATTTGCAAGCAACCGGAAACAATAGACCATGTCTTTTTGCATTGCTGGGCCGGAGTGTTCTTCTGGGATGTCCTACAAAGAAGAATGAAGAAGGAGTTACCGTTAAATCCGCATGGCATCAGGTACTTAGCGGTAACGAATGACGACGGGGTTCCCTTCGACCTCATAATGCTCAAGGGCCTCCATAGTTTATGGCGTGCAAGGATGTCTGGGTACTACTGCGACCCGGACGCTAGGCCTGCGCGTACGTATTTCCGCGAAAGCATGTCTCGTTTCATTGAAATAAAGAAAATACAAGAATGTGTACCCGAATGGCTGTCTAGGATAGAACCTCTGACAGCATTGAAAGAATTTTAATTCGACAACGCCAGTCCTTATAGGACTGATGGCATGTATATCCTTTCAAAATGTTTTGTATTTGTTAATTGTGTATTGTAATTGTGTTTTTTATTATGTGCTTTGTACAATGTCGAAGACCGGCAATAAATAAAAAAAAGGGGGGGGAGTAGCTCAGTGGTAGAGCGCTCGCTTCGCATGTGTGAAGTCCCGGGTTCAAACCCCGGCACCTCCAATGTGGTGTATAATTGAATTTTTTATCACTTTATATCGCAACACTTAGTAAGCAATTCAATTATTTAAAAGAACGATACTACGTCGATTCCACATAAACAAGCGATACTTGCATTTCTCGCAATGGCCTCCACGTCGCCACAAGCGCCGTTTTTTTCGCGACAACGCTTAGGATGACTGCAGGTACATCAGGTGGGTAGCAACAAGCCTGATCGAAAGGAAGCTTTTTCCACTTTCTAGTATCTGCTGGATGTGAGCAACAATAAATGGTCCACACAAGACACCGTTTATTGTTCCGGGGGTGTAGCTCAGTGGTAGAGCGCTCGCTTCGCATGTGAGAAGTCCCGGGTTCAAACCCCGGCACCTCCAGTGTGGTGTATAATTGAATTTTTATCACTTTATTTCGCAACACTTAGTAAGCAATTCAACTATTTAAAAGAACGATACTACGTCAATTCCACATAAACAAGCAATACTTGCATTTCTCGCGCTGGCATCCACGCCTCCCCGTCGCCACAAGCGCCGTTTTTTTCACGACAAGGCTTAGGATGACTGCAGGTACATCAGGTGGGTAGCAACAAGCCTGATCGAAAGGAAGCTTTTTCCACTTTCTAGTATCTGCTTGATGTGAGCAACAATAAATGGTCCACACAAGACTGCGTTTATTGTTCCGGGGGTGTAGCTCAGTGGTAGAGCGCTCGCTTCGCATGTGAGAAGTCCCGGGTTCAAACCCCGGCACCTCCAGTGTGGTGTATAATTGAATTTTTATCACTTTATTTCGCAACACTTAGTAAGCAATTCAACTATTTAAAAGAACGATACCACGTCAATTCCACATAAACAAGCAATACTTGCATTTCTCGCGCTGGCATCCACGCCTCCCCGTCGCCACAAGCGCCGTTTTTTTCACGACGAGGCTTAGGATGACTGCAGGTACATCAGGTGGGTAGCAACAAGCGTGATCGAAAAGAAGCTTTTTCCACTTTCTAGTATCTGCTGGATGTGAGCAACAATAAATGGTCCACACAAGACTGCGTTTATTTTTCCGGGGGTGTAGCTCAGTGGTAGAGCGCTCGCTTCGCATGTGAGAAGTCCCGGGTTCAAACCCCGGCACCTCCAGTGTGGTGTATAATTGAATTTTTATCACTTTATTTTGCAACACTTAGTAAGCAATTCAACTATTTAAAAGAACGATACTACGTCAATTCCACATAAACAAGCAATACTTGCATTTCTCGCGCTGGCATCCACGCCTCCCCGTCGCCACAAGCGCTTTTTTTTCGCGACAACGCTTAGGATGACTGCAGGTACATCAGGCGTGCAGCAACAAGCCTGACCGAAAAGAAGCTTTTTCCACTTTCTAGTGGCTGCTGGATGTGAAGAACAATAAATGGTCCACACAAGACTGCGTTTATTGTTCCGGGGGTGTAGCTCAGTCATTCTGCTTCCGACAGCCGAGCTGATCGGATCGTTGAATCATGGCCTCAAGCGGGGCGGCGACAGCGGTCACTTTGGGCCGCGGAAACAGGTTCAGCAACGACGACGAAAGGGACTACCAGTTTATTTTGCCCCAACTGCCAAAAGGACGAATTGTTCTCAACACCGTCTTTTTACACGGTGATGTAAGAGCGAGGCCGTATAAGGTCGAGGATTTTCGGTATGCGCTTACGCCCACAAGCCTGCTGCCGGAAGTTGTGTGCCTCGGGGCCTACCAGGTCAATCACGTCTGGGCCGTGACCCTCAGTGACGCAGCTGCAACAAAACGCCTGTTGGCCCTGAAAGAGCTTCAGGTGAAAGGGCGTCGATGTGTCATCGTCGACCCGCAGGACCAGCAGGTGAAACTCCGGCTTCACTGGCTGCTGTACGGCGTTTCCGACGAGGACGTCTGGGCGGCATTCACAACCTTCGGCAAGGTAGAAGAGGTGAGCAGGGAGCGTTGGCGCGTCCAAGGCATGGGAGACAAGACCTCGACCACCCGGACCGTGCTACTGAAGCTGAGAAGCGGCATTAAAGTGGAAGACCTGCCTCACCAGGTCCGCGTCGGCGGAGAGCTGGCATTGGTGGTCGTACCTGGGTGGCCCATGCAGTGCCTGCGCTGCCAAGGGACAGGACACGTACGCCGTGATTGCAAAGTCCCCCGCTGTTCGAGATGCAGACGGTTCGGCCACGTCAACGCTGATTGCGTTCAATCTTACGCGGCCGTGACAGGACCAGCAGCGAGTGATGTTGCTGCAGAGCACGTCATGTACGCAGTCGAGACAGAAGAAGCTGCTAAGGGAGCCGGTGTGCAAGTGCCTTCATTGACGACAAATGCCACGACGGTACCGGAGGTCGCTCAAGCCAAGGTAGTCGAGGGTGCTGAGCAGGTGACTGGGCCTGCACGTGTCGAGAGTGACGAAGAGCCTGTGAAGGCAAGTGCTAATGAAGGCGAACGCGAGGAGACTGAATCAGCGATGCAACAGGGCGAGGATGCAAACGACGGGGACCGGGCGGCTAGTCTCGCTGCCACCTCCAAGCGCCCCCGTGACGAGGGCGGAGACAAGGACAGCGCGGCATCCAGCACAAGTGACGGGCCACCAGCGAAGACGCCTCTTGGGAGGCGGTCGGTCTTCAAGCCGAAGCCAAATGTTCCGCCCGAGAGAAAGCCTGGTGACAAAGCACAGCAAAAGAATAACGCCGGGAAGACGGGCGGTCCCGGAGGCGGCTAGCCGAGGGCTGGTCGTGAGAGGTAAGCGCCATGCTCCGGGTCTATCTCATACTTTAGTTCATAATGGCTCCTAATCCGTCGCTCACTATTGCCACACTAAACGTGAGAGGGTTGGCGGCCAAGCGTAGGCAAAGCCAAGTCCTACGGTTGGCCACTGACCAAGACCTAGACGTTCTAGCTGTCCAGGAGACAAAGGTTGACGGAGAGGAGGAGACCGGGAGCATGGTGCGGCGTTTCACGACTAGATACTATGCGGTCGTGAGCCATGCGGTAGGGACGTCCGCCGGTTGTGTACTGTTTGTCAAGAAGTTGCCTGGCCTTGTTAAAAATGTATTTTCATGTCAAACCGGAAGGATCGTTTTTTTGTGATTTTGATTTTCGTGAATTAGAATTCAGAGTCATGTGCATATATGCACCGAATGCTGTGGAAGAACGTGCTTCTTTTTTCGCGAACCTTTTCCAGTATATTAGCACTGATAAGTGCATGGTTTTGTTGGGGGATTTCAATTGCGTTTTGAGGGCTCGGGATAGAGTCAATAATGCTGGTATTCACGATAAAAGCAGTAGTGTGTTGACTAAGCTAATTAGTGATAATGAACTGGACGATGTCTGTGAGTGCCTGGAGGGGGAGCGGGAAGTCATGTACACACGATTCCAAGGTAGTAGTCATGCGCGGTTAGACCGCATATACGTATCGCAAGACGTAATTCCAAAGTGCCATAGTTATTTGGTGGCACCAGTATCGTTTTCAGATCACTGCATTGTGAAATGTCATATAGGCACGGAGAGGAAGAAACAAGATTTTAATTGGGAACTATGGAAAATGAATGCCTTACTACTAAAAGACGAGCCATTTGTAGAGGCAGTACGTGAGGCAGTCAGGAAAGTAAGTGAAGAAAATAGTGAAACAATAGCAGAGAAATGAGAATACTTCAAACAAAACGTAAAAATGATAGCTTTAGAAAGATCGAGCTGCTTACGATTTGAGAAGGAAATGAAAGAAAGGGGCTTACGAAAGACTCTTAAGCAGCTGATAGCGCTGGAATGCGAAGAGCCTGGGACGTATAAGCAAGATGTAGGAGCTATTAAAGAAAAAATCGAGCAGCTTGACAAGGAACGGTATCAAGGTGCGATTGTGCGAGCAAGAGCAAATGCATTGGTAGCTGGAAAGACGCCCACTAAACGGGCGCTGGGACTCGAAAAAGCGCAAGCTCGACGAAATCATGTCGACAGCATTTTATGGAACGGCACAGTTGCCGACGATAGCAAGAGCATAGGCCAAGCGTTTCGAGAGTATTATCAGTCACTCTTTGCGTTTCAAGAAGTCAATATAGACGAATTCAGAAGGGCCTTTCTATCTCGCATGCCGCGATTGAGTGACGATACAAAACAACGATTGGAATGGAAAATAACAGAACGTGAAGTTGAAAAAGCGATTGATGATTTGAACCAAGGCAAATCACCTGGACCGGACGGTCTGGGCGCGTGTTTATATAAAGCTTTTAAGAAAGAACTGTCGCCGTTACTAACAGAGCTATTTAATGATGCGTATGATAACAAAACTTTGCCGCGTTCTTTTGGAAAAGCTCATACCATACTCATCCCTAAGAGTGACCAAGTGGAGAAACTTAGGCTAGTAACATCTTACAGGCCAATATCTTTAACCAATGTTGATTATAAGGTTTTTATGAAAGTTTTGGCTGCCAGACTTCAAAGCGTCATAAATGACATAGTGGCAGATCACCAAACGTGTGGTATTAAGGGAAGGTCCATTTTTTCGAATATTCACACGATGCGGTGCGTGCTGGAGTGCTGTGACGCCACCTCGGGTGGAGTCGCGGTGCTCCAGCTGGACCTCGAGAAAGCGTTTGATTGTGTCTCTCATGATATTTTGTTTGCCATTTTGGATTACGCTAATGTTGGTTCCATCATCACTGAGGGAGTGGCGTTGGCGTACCAGAACTGCACAACACGCTTAATTGTGAATAAATCATTGGGGGCCCCCATTAACGTCATGCGTTCTGTGCGTCAGGGCTGCCCTCTCAGTCCTCTTTTGTTTGACATTTACATAGAAACTATGTGTTTGGCAATAACTGAGAATGAGCAAATACGCGGGTATAGCTTGGCAGCCACACAAATCAAGCTCTTGGCATATGCAGATGACATCGCGGTGTGTTGTACAAGCAAAGAAAGTGTGACGGAAACAATAAGGGTAGTGAAAAATTTTTGTGATGTGACGGGCAGTAGAGTGAACTGGGGAAAGTCCCTCGGTTTGTGGCACGGAGAGTGGTCTTCGGCCCCGGACCTTTTTGCAAATGTTAGCTGGATAAAAACCCCGACCAAGTACTTAGGTGTCCCCATGGGCAGTTACAAAAATAGCGATGAATACTGGACGAACCAAGCAAAAGAAACAAGAGAAAAAGCAGACAGGTGGAAAGGCATCAACCTGTCGATTTTCGCTAAGGCAACGGTGTGTAACATGGTTTTTATTACGAAGTTGTGGTATGTCATGCAGACGTTGTACTGTTCAAGGGTAAACGTGCAAAAGCTGCACAGAGTGTTCGCGGTTTTTATCTGGGGCTCTACCTGGGAAAGGTGTAGCCGAACAAATCTGTTCAGGCACGTGAAGGAAGGGGGGCTGGGCTTGGCGCATCTTTTTGTTCGACAGCTTGTCAACCGCTTTTTGTTTTTTCGCGATGTGCGCGATCCTTTTTTGCGCACCGTATGTCAGCTCAGGTTGAGCGACGCATTGCCTGCATATGTTGTCAGTACGGCAAGCGTGACCGGAACACTGCGTGGTTATTTTAAGGAAGTGGCGGACAGTGTGCGTTTCCTTTCAGTTCGTTTTTCAAACGATTATCTGTGTCACGTGAAAAGGAAAACACTGTATAAAGATGTGTGCGACATTGTGTTTCCTGTGCCGTTATACAGAGCCATATACAGTGGAGGGCCAGGACAAGACGTCCTTAAACGGGTGAAACGAATGCAGGTGCCACCAGGTGTTAAAACCTTCTTTTTTAAGCTCCACACAGGAACGCTCTCTGTGAAGACTTTTGTCGAAGAACGAGGCTGTCTTGTGCCGTGGGGATCCCACTGCTTGATCTGTCAGAAGCCGGAGACCATTGATCATGTTTTCTTGCATTGCTGGGCGGCGGTTTTCTTATGGGACGTTTTAAAGCGAACGCTGAAAAAGGAGTTACCGGTGGACACCCAAGGGATCAGGTATCTGCCAATTAAAGATGAAGACGGAGTGCCGTATGATCTTATTATGTTGAATGCCCTCCACTCTATATGGCGAGCTCGCATGGCCGGGTACCATTGCGACACCGACGCTCGGCCAGCGCGTATGTATTTCAGAGAGTGTATGTCTTCATTTATTGAAATGCACAAAATGCAAGATTGTGTACCGGATTGGCTGTCGAGGCTCGAACCTCTGACAGTCATGAAGGACTTTTAATTTAACAACGTCAGTCCTATGAGGATGGACGGCTGTCTAGCGCTTTTTTGTTTCCTCTTCCTTTTTCTCTTGCAAGAGGCTTGCATCTGTGTCATTAGTGTGAAATTCATATGTGCGATGTTATATTGAAAACCGGTAATAAATAAAAAAAAGGGGGTGTAGCTCAGGGGTAGAGCGCTCGCTTTGCATGTGAGAAGTGCCGGGTTCAAACCCCGGCACCTCCAGTGTGGTGTATAATTGAATTTTTTATCACTTTATTTCGCAACACTTAGTAAGCAATTCAACTATTTAAAAGAACGATACTACGTCAATTCCACATAAACAAGCAATACTTGCATTTCTCGCGCTGGCATCCACGCCTCCACGTCGCCACAAGCGCCGTTTTTTTCTCGACAACGCTTAGGATGACTGCAGCCACATCAGGTGTGCAGCAACAAGCCTGATCGAAAGGAAGCTTTTTCCACTTTCTAGTCGCTGCTGGATGTGAGCAACAATAAATGGTCCACACAAGACTGCGTTTATTGTTCCGGGGGTGTAGCTCAGTCATTCTGCTTCCTGCTCCCGAGCTAAACGGATCGCGGAATCATGGGCTCCAATGGAGCGGCATATGCGGCTGTTAACCGCGGCAACAGGCTTTTGACATCGGAAGGTAAAGATTACCAGATTATTTTGCCTCGGCTACCTACAGGACGCATCGTGTTAAACAGAGTTTGTTTGCACGGCGACACTCGTGTTCGCCCGTTTTGCGTAGAGGATTTTCGGGACGCGCTTCAAGCTCTTGGTATGCTCTCTGGCGTCGTCGCCCTTGGAGCGTACCAAATCAACCATGTATGGGCGGTGACGATGAATACAGCCGAGGTGGCCCAAAAGCTGGCTGCAATGAAGGAACTTCAGGTCAAGGGGCGTCGCTACCTGGTTATCGACCCTAAAGAACAGCAGGTGAAGCTTCGTCCTCACTGGCTTCTTCATGGTGTGGATGATGAAGACGTAAAAACTGCGCTGGCTTCCTTTGGAAAAGTGATGGAAGTAACCCGGGAGCGCTGGCGAGTGGATGGCGTTTCTGACAAGGGCTCGACGACCCGAGCGGTGCTGCTCCAGCTGAAGGCTGGACTGAAAGTCGACGACCTGCCCCACCAGATCCGCGTCGCCGGCGAGCTTGCGCTGGTCGTAGCCCCAGGTCACCCCATGAAGTGCCTGCGCTGTCGGGGCTCTGGTCACGTTCGTCGAGAATGTAAAGTTCCCCGTTTCTCCCGGTGCAAGCTTTTCGGACACAACGACGCGGACTGTGTACGTTCATACGCAGTAGCCGCGGGCTTGGCGCAGAGCGAGCCGTTTACATCAGACCGCATGATGGACGTGACGGAGGCCGAGGAAGCGGCCAAGGGAGCTGGAAGCGGCAAAGCGGTGGCAGAAGCGAGCGGGACGACGACTCTGACTAAAGGAGGACCGAACAATGTCCCTCCTTCCGACGAGCCAGAAACCGCACTAATCAGCGTCAGGGTGGCCCAGAAAGAAAATGAGAGCCGCCAGCCGGCTACTGATACTACGGAGGCAGCGGAAAACGACAACGCGACCCCTGCTACCGCCCGCGTCGAAAGCGTCTCGGCACCGGTGAAGAGGTCTCTGCAGCAGGAGGAGAAAGTGGACGGGAAGGCCAGCGGTGACTCCGAGGCGCCGCCCGCTAAGACGCTACCCGGCAGGCGCTCCACCCTCAAGCCTAAACCTAACCTGGAGGCTGACCGTAGGCTCACCCAGAAGCCGACAAAAGACGAACTCGGACGACGGCCACCGGATGGCCACGGAGGCGTCTAGCGGTCAGCTAGACGTTAAGGTGAGCACCATGCTCTGGGCCTTCTCCCCTCCTGTTTAAATCAGTAATGGCTACCAACCCGTCGCTTAGCCTCGGCACGCTAAACGTTCGAGGTCTGGCCGCCAAAAGGAGAGTGAGGTGTATAGACTGCTAGTGGACCACGACCTCGACGTTTTAGCAGTGCAAGAAACCAAAGTAGACGGCGAGGAGGAGACCGGGAGCATGGTGCAAAGGTTCACGTACAACTATTATACGGTAGTGAGCCATGCCTTAGGGACTTCGGCGGGGTGTGTCTTGTTCGTGAGGAAGCTTCCAGGCCTGCGTATAGACGGTTACTTCTCGTGCTCTTCCGGTCGACTTGTGGTTTGTGATTTCAGCTATTGTGATGTCCAATGGCGCGTTCTGTGCATTTATGCGCCTAACACGGTGCAAGAAAGGGTAAATTTCTTTTTGAACTTGAAGCACCAGTTCTCTGCGCACAAAATGATAGCCTGTGTTGGGGACTTCAATTGTGTATTGAACATCGAAGATAGGTCTACGCGACGCGTAATTTACGATAAAAGCAGCGATATCATGGCGCAGATCATACACGAATTTGAATTAGAGGATATAGCTCAGTGTTTCGGGGCTGACCGAGAAGTGAGGTACACCCACTTCCAAGGAATAAGTCATGCACGATTAAACCGTATCTATCTATAATATCATTTAGTAGAAAAATGCCAGTGCTATGCAGTTACTGCCGTATCCTTTTCTGACCACTTCCTGGTAAAATGCAGGGTGGGCCGCAAAAAAGAACGAAAAGAATTCGTCTGGGAACTGTGGAAAATGAATGCTGAGCTTCTACGGGATGATACTTTTACCGAAACGGTATTGAATGCTCTGAATTCTTTTGGAAAAGACAGTTCTATGAAGTTGGGCGAGGAATGGGAGCTGCTGAAACAAACTATTAAAATCAAGGCAATTGAAAGAAGTAGCGTACTACGATATGAAGAGAAGGCAAGAGGAAGGGATTTAAAAACATTACTGGAAAAATTTGTGACGCTCGAATGCATGCAACCCGGCGCTTATCAAGAAGATATGCGTGCTGTTAAGAAGCTCGAGGTTTTCGATGAAGAGCGTTATCGGGGCGCGCTCGTGCGGGCGAGAGCAGGAAGACTAGCATGCGGGCAAATGCCTTCGAAAAGAGCCCTGGGACTACAAAAAAAGCACTCCAGACGCAAGCAGATTGAGGCCATCGAATACAACGGGGTGGTAGTAACTGATATGAACAATGTAGGGCGTGCCTCCTTTGAACATTTCGAAAAGCTTTTCGCATTCAGGCCCGTCAACATGCAAAGTTTCAAGCACTTATTTTTGCAGCGAATGCCACAGCTGTCGAGCGACGTTAAAGAAACGTTGTAAGGACAGATAAGTGAACAGGAAGTGATAAAGGCCATCGAAGACCTGAACCCTGGCAGGTCACCAGGTCCAGACGGTCTTTGCGCCGCTTGGTACAAATCGTTCACAAGCCACTTAGCTCCTATCTTGACTGCAGTTTTCAATGAAGCATACGAAATGAAAATATTTCCACCATCCTTCGGCCAGTCCCATACAGTACTAATACCTAAAACAGAAGAGACCGAGAAGCTCAAGCAACTTTCCTCCTATAGACCCATAGCGCTTACTAACTGCGACTACAAAATACTGATGAAGGTGCTGGCACGGCGTATGCAGTCACTCATTAAGGAAGTAGTCGGCCCACACCAGACGTGTGGCATTCGCGGAAGAACCATCTTCACTAACATTCATAAGTTGAAGTCTGTGCTGGAGTGTTGTGATGCCATGTGTGATGCAGTTGCGATCCTCCAGCTTGACTTGGAGAAAGCGTTTGATTGCGTTTCTCACGACATATTGCTCACCATCCTTGAACATGTTAATTTTGGCCACCTAATCACTGAGGGGGTGACCATGGCGTACCGGAGTTGCTATACGAGACTTATAATTAATCAAATGCTGGGGGCCCCCATTAACGTGAAGCGCTCCGTTCGCCAGGGTTGTCCACTCAGCCCACTCCTGTATTGTGTTTACATGGAAACGCTATGTCAGGCCATCATTGAAAATGAATACATTAAGGGATTTTGCCTCCAAGCAGCAGAGGTGAAGTTATTGGCATATGCTGACGATGTGGCTGTATGTTGTAAAGATACGCAAAGTGTATTGAACGCTGCGAGTATCGTCAGACAGTTTGGTAATGCCACTAATAGCTTCGTGAACTGGCAGAAACGTTTGGGGTTTTGGCACGGGAGATGGGCGTCCACACCAGACCACTTTTCTAACGTCACCTGGGTCACGACGCCAGTTAAGTACCTTGGCGCACCCCTTGATGCCTACAAGGACAGTAGCGAGTACTGGAAGGAGCGGACAAAAGAAATAAAAGAAAAAGCCGACCGATGGAACGCCGGCCACCTGTCAATGTTCGCGAAAGCAACAGCGTGCAACATGTTTCTCGTAACAAAGATCTGGTACGTAATGCAGGTCCTACAGTGCTCTCGGATTAATGTGCAGAAACTGCACCGCGTGTTCGCTGTTTTCGTGTGGGCATCGAGCTGGGAGCGATGTAGCCGAGATAATCTCTTCCGGCGCGTGAAGGATGGTGGATTGGGGTTGGCGCACCTCTTCTTGCGTCAACTAGTAAACAGGTTCTTATTTTTTCGAGACACAAATGACCCATTTCTACGCACCGTTATCCAAATGAGGTTGTCAAGATCACTTCCCGAATTCGTTGTAGGCACCGAAATAATGCCAGGACCAGTTCGTGGTTTCTTTAGGGAAATAATTCAGAGTGTCTCCTTTTTGCGTGTTTGTTTTTCTAGTGCATATTTGTGGAGTGTAAAACGGAAAAAGTTATATCATGATTTATGTGACAGTGTTTTGCTGGTACCCATGTACAGAGCCCCGTACAGTGGAGGCCCAGGCCTAGATGTATTGAAAAGGGTGAAGAAAATGCCAGTTGAACCAGCCACAAAATCGTTCTTCTTTAAATTACACACCGGTACTCTACCTGTTAAAATCTTTCTTGAACAACGTGGGTTCTACATGCCATGGGGAACCCACTGCCTTATATGTAAAAAAACAGAAAGCACAGATCATGTCTTCATCCACTGTTGGGAAGGGGTCTTCTTCTGGGACGTGTTACAAAGGACTCTAAAAAAGGAGCTACCTATAGATCCCCACGGAATCAGGTTTCTGCCAGTATATGACGACGAAGGTTTCCCGTGCGACCCGATCATGCTTACGGGTCTCCACTGTTTATGGCGCGCAAGAATGTCGGGTTACCATTGGGACCCGGATGCCTGACCGGCGCGTCTATACTTTTGTGAATGCATGCAACGGTATGTCGAAGTGCAGAAGTTGCAACAGCCTGTTCCTGAGTGGCTGTCGAGGGTTGAACCCCTGACAGCACTAAAGGAATTTTAATCCGACAACGTCGTGCCACAGTAGCGCACGGCAACGAATGTAGATATTACTGTTCTTTGTTCCGTTTGTGTATTCATTCCTGGTTGCTTCTTTGGCCTTTGTTTATATCATTTAGGAATTTGTGTTGTGATATGTCGAGGACAGGCAATAAAGAAAAAAAAAAGCGTGGACGAGCGGTCTAAGGCGCTGGTTTAAGGCGCCAGTCTCTTCGGAGGCGTGGGTTCGAATCCCACCGCTGCCAGAGCGTTTTGCTTCTTTACGCACGCGCGTGGGCAAAAGGCGCACGCAATCGTCATACGGCAGTGGAACAGTGTTAGCGTGGCCGAGAGGTCGATTCTGCTTCCGGCAGCCGAGCTGAGCGGTCAACAGAATCATGGGCTCCAGTGGAGCAGCGACAGCGGCCACTTTTGGTCGCGGAAACAGGATCACCGACAACGATAATGATTATCCGTTTATTCTGCCTCAGCTGCCGAAAGGATGAGTGGCATTTAACACCGTGTTTTTACACGGTGATGTACGTGCCAGACCATACAAGGTCGAAGATTTTAGAGACGCCCTACTGCCGACGGGACTGATGCCGGACGTGGTATGCATAGGGGCATACCAGATCAACCACGTCTGGGCGGTGACCCTGACTGATGCCACTGCGACGAAACGCCTTATGGCCTTCAAAGAACTGCAAGTGAAGGGACGACGGTGCGTCATCGTGGACCCACAGGACCAGCAGGTGAAGCTTCGGCTTCAATGGCTGCTGTACGGCGTTGCCGAGGAGGACGTCCGGACTGTTTTCGCGGCTTCCGGCAAGGTGGAGGAGGTGAGCCGGGAACGGTGGCGCGTCGATGGCATGGGCGACAAGACTTCGAGCACCCGGACGGTGCTCCTCAAGCTAAAGAACGGCGTCAAAGTTGAGGACCTTCCTCATCATGTTCGCGTCGGTGGAGAGTTGGCCTTGGTGGTCGTGCCAGGTCGACCCATGCAGTGCCTGCGCTGCCAAGACACGGGGTACGTGCGCCGGGAGTGCAAAGTCCCGCGCTGTTCCAGGTGCAGACGTTTCGGCCACGTTGACGCTGACTGCGTCAAATCCTACGCCGCCGTGACAGGACCAGCAGCGAGTGACGTTGCGGCTGAGCACGCCATGGACGTGGTCGAAACGGAGGACGCCGCCATGGGAACGGGAGACGTGGGTTCGACAGGGTCACTCAGCGGGTCATCGACTGCCGGCGCAGAAGGCTCAGTAGCTGAGACTGCCGATAAGGCGGACAAGCCTGTACAGGACCTCCCTGCAGTGAGCCGTCCTACGGGGGGCGTTAACGAAGAGGCGCCCGACAACGACACGACGGCATTGCTGTAGTACAAGGATGTCACCGACGGTGAGCGGACTGGGACTCTCGGTGCCCCCGTCAAGCGCCCCCACGACGAGACCAAAGAAACGGACGACGATGCGACGAGCACAAGGGAGGGGCCGCCGGCCAAGGCGCCTCAAGGAAGGCGGGTGGGCTACAAGCCAAAGCCGAATCTACCACCTGAAAGGAAACCTGCGGGCAAAACGCCATCGCCTAACGCCACCAACAAGCCGGGAGGTCCCGGAGGCGGCTAGCTGAGGGCTAGTCGTGAACGGTAAGCACCATGCTCCGGGCCTGCTTTTCCCGCTAGTTGAAACTGGCTGCAATACAGACCCTTATTATTGCCACATTGAACGTGCGAGGGTTGGTGGCTAGTCGTAGGCAAAGCCTGGTCCTACTGTTGGCCACTGACCACAACATAGACGTACTAGCCGTCCAAGAGACTAAGGTTGACGGAGAGGAGCAGACCGGGAGCATGGTGCGACGATTCACGCACAGATATTTTGCGATGGTTAGCCATGCGATAGGCACGTCCGGGGGGTGCATTCTGTTCGTTAAGAAGCTGCCTGGACTGCAGATTCAAAGTGTATTTTCCTGCGAATCTGGAAGGATTGTTTTTTGTGATGTTTTGATATGCGAGGTTGAATTCCGTGTCATATGCGTGTATGCTCCGAATTCAGTGGAGGAGCGTGTCTTGTTTTTTTCGAACCTTTCTCAGTATGTCCGTTGTGAGAAGCGCGTTATGTTGTTAGGGGACTTTAATTGTGTGTTGAGATAGGGTGAATTGAGATAGGGTGAATAATGCCGGTGTGCGAGACAAAAGCTGTAGCGTATTATCAAAAGTAATAGCGGAAAATGAACTTGATGATGTTTACGAGTGCCTGGAAGGGGGGCGAGAAGTGACCTTTCCTCGTTTTCAGGGCAGTAGTCACGCACGACTGCATCAAATGTACATGTCGTTGGACATGATTCCAAGATGCCATAGTTATTGTGTAGTGCCCGTGTCGTTTTCGGACCACTGCTTTGTAAAATGTCACATAGGAGTAGCGAAAACGAAACATGCTTTTAATTGGGATCTGTGGAAAATTAATGCCTTGTTACTAAATGATCAGGGGTTTGAAAAAGCAGTAAGGGATGCGGTTAATGTAATATTCGATGATGCAACGGAAACAACAACAGAGAAGTGGGAATGTTTTAAACAGAAGGTTCAAATTAAAGCCATAGATAGATCGAGTAGCATAAAATTTGAGACGGAAATGAAAGAAAAGGGCTTAAGAAGACTGCTTGAGCAACTCATAACGCTTGAGTGTAGAGAGCCTGGTACGTACAAAGACGACGTGCGAAACATGAAGGAAAAACTTGAACAGTTCGACAAAGAGCGTTATCAAGGCGCCATCGTGCGTGCGCGTGCACATGCGCTAGCGGCAGGGGAGACGCCCACTAAAAGGGCGCTGGGTCTCGAGAAGTCGCACGGACGGCGAAACCACATCGACGAAACTCTAATGAACGGGACTGTCGTTGAAGACAATAAAAGCATTGGGCGAGCCATTTTCGAGTATTACCAGTCGCTCTTTGCATATCAGGAAGCGAATGTAGATGGTTTTAAAGCGCATTTTCTTACTCGCATGCCCCGAATAAGTGATGACTTCAAAGAAGGATTAGAAGCCCTAAATAACTGAGGGGGAAGTCGAAAAGGCAATCGACGATTTGAACCCGGGAAAGTCGCCTGGACCTGATGGTCTCTGCGCTGGGTGGTGTAAGGCATTTAAGAGAGAATTGGCTCCATTGTTGGCAGATGTATTCAATGGCGCGTATCAGCAGAAATGTTTGCTCCCTTCCTTTGGAAAAGCGCACACAATACTAATACCCAAGATTGATGAAATAGATAAACTAAAATTAGTGTCATTCTATAGGCCAATATCCCTAACAAATGTTGATTACAAGCTATTTATGAAGATTTTAGCTACCAGACTCCAAGGCGTCATCAAAGAAATAGTCGGAGACCACCAAACCTGTGGCATCAGAGGGCGAACTATTTTTTCTAACATTCATAAGATGCGATGTGTTTTCGAGTGCTGTGACGTCACCGGAGGTGGCGTTGCAGTTCTTCAGCTCGATCTCGAGAAAGCTTTCGATTGTGTCGCGCATGTTATTTTGTTTGCCATCTTGGATCACGTTAATGTCGGTTCCTTCATCACTGAGGGCGTGGCCTTGGCGTACAAGAATTGCACAACCAGATTAATTGTAAACAAGTCACTGGGGGCCCCCATTACCATTATGCGTTCAGTGCGCCAAGGCTGTCCCTTCAGCCCACTTCTGTTTGCTATTTATATAGAGGCCATGTGTGTGGCAATTAATCAGAATGACAAAATACGTGGTTTTCGATTAGCAGCGACAGAAGTCAAACTACTTGCGTATGCAGATGACATCGCAGTGTGTTGCATAGATAAACCAAGTGTAACCGAAGCAATATCTATAGTCAAACACTTTTGTGAAGTCACGGGTAGCAGAATAAATTGGGGCAAATCCCTCGGGCTGTGGCTTGGGGATTGGCTGTCCGCACCAGACTATTTTGCGAATGTGACCTGGGTGATAACTCCCAAGACGTATCTCGGAATTCCTTTAGACAGTTACAATAGCAGTGACGAATATTGGAGGAGCCAAACAAGTGAAATTAAAGAAAAAGTAGACAAACGGAAAGCTACTAACCTGTATGTTTTTGCAAGAGCGACAGTTTGCAACATCTTTTTAGTCGCCATGTTATACTACGTTATACAAGCGTTATATTGTTCTAGAGTAAATGTGCAAAAGCTGCACAGAGTGTTTGCGGTGTTCATCTGGGGTTCAACCTGGGAAAGGTGCAGTCGAACAAATTTGTTCAAAAGACTGAAGGACGGGGGTGTGGGTTTGGCGCATCTATTTGTTCGAGAACTAGTAAACTGATTTTTGTTTTTCCGCGATGTGCGCGATCCTTTTCTGCGCACAGTATGTCAACTCAGATTGACCGACGCATTGCCGACACATGTTGTCAGTACGGCCGCCATGACCGGAAGACTTCGCGGCTATTTTAAGGAAGTGGTAGACAGTGTGCGTTTTCTTACTGTTCATTTTTCAAGTGATTACCTCTGTCAAGTGAAAAGGAAAACGATGTATAAAGATGTGTGTGACATTATTTTCCCAGTGCCGTTATACAGAGCCATGTACAGTGGAGGGCCAGGACAGGACGTCCTTAAACGGGTTAAACGCATGCAGGTGCCACCAGGGGTAAAATCCTTCTTTTTTAGGCTCCACACTGGAACCCTGTCCGTAAAGACGTTTATGGAAGAACGAGGCTGTCTCGTACCGTGGGGTTCTCACTGCTTGATCTGCAAGAAGCCCGAAACCATAGATCATGTGTTCTTGCACTGTTGGGCTGCTGTGTTCTTCTGGGACGTCTTGAAGCGAACCCTGAAGAAAGAATTACCTGTAAACCCCCAAGGGATCAGGTATCTGCCTATTAAGGATGAAGACGGGGTCCCATATGACTTCATTATGTTGAATGCTCTCCACTGTATATGGCGGGCTCGAATGGCTGGGTACCACTGTGATCCCGACGCGCGGCCGGTTCATATATATTTCAGAGAATGTATGTCGCGGTTTGTTGAGGTACAAAAAAATGCAAGAATGTGCACCGGATTGGCTGTCGAGGCTAGAAGCTCTCACAGCCATGAAGGAATTTTAATTTGACAACGCCGGTCCTTTACGGACGGATGGCATTATTGTAATTTTTCTTTGGGCTTTTTGGATTTCTGAGATGCGTGTAATATTTGTATTTTCTGTGTTATGTCGAAGACCGGCATTAAATAAATAAAAAAAAGGGGGTGTAGCTCAGTGGTAGAGCGCTCGCTTCGCATGTGAGAAGTCTCGGGTTCAAACCCCGGCTCCTCCAGTGTGATGATTAATTCATATTTTTATCACTTTATTTCGCAACACGTTGTAAGCACTTCAATTGTTTCAAAAAACGATACTACGTAAACTCCACGTAAAGAAGTAATGCATTTCTCCCGCCGGCTTCCCCGCCTCCACGTCTCAATGAGCAGCGTTTCTTTAACGATGACGCTTAGGATGACTGCAGGCACATCAGGTGTGTAGCAACAAGCCTGATCGAAAGGAAGCTTTTTCCACTTTCTAGTGGCTGCAGGATGGGAAGAACAATAAATCGTCCACACAAGACTCCGTTTATTGTTCCGGGGGTGTAGCTCAGTGGTAGAGCGCTCGCTTCGCATGTGAGAAGTCCCGGGTTGAAACCCCGGCACCTCCAGTGTGGTGTATAATTGAATTTTGTATGACTGTGTTTCGGAACACTTAGTAAGCAATTCAACTATTTAAAAGAACGTTACAACGTCAATTCCACATAAACAAACAATGCTCGCATTTCTCGCGCTGGCTTCCACGCCTTCACGTCGCCACAAGCGCCGTTTCTTTCACGACAACGCTTAGGATGACTGCAGGCACATCAAGTGTGTAGCAACAAGCCTGATCGAAAGGAAGCTTTTTCCACTTTCTAGTGGCTGCTGGATGTGAAGAACAATAAATCATTCACACAAGACTCCGTTTATTGTTCCGGGGGTGTAGCTCACTCATTCTGCTTCCGGCAGCCGAGCTGAGCGGTCAGCAGAATCACGGGTTCCAGTGGATCAGCGACAGCGGCCACTTTTGGCCGCGGAAACAGGCTTACCGACGAAGACAAGGAGTACCCGTTTATTTTGCCGCAACTGCCGAAAGGACGAGTAACGATCAACACCGTGTTTTTACACGGGGATGTACGTGCGAGACCCTACAAGGTTGAAGACTTCAGGGACGCCCTATTGCCGATGGGCCTGCTACCTGACGTGGTATGCATAGGGGCGTATCAAATTAACCACGTCTGGGCGGTGACTCTCAATGATGCGACTGCCACAAAACGCCTGCTGGCCATGAAGGAAATGCAAGTGAAGGGATGACGGTGCGTCATTGTTGACCCACAAGACGAGCAGGTGAAGCTTAGGCTTCACTGGCTGCTGCACGGCGTTTCTGGTGAGGATATCCGGACGGCATTCGCAACATTTGGCAAGGTGGAAGAGGTGAGCCGGGAGCGGTGGCGTGTCCAAGGCATGGGAGACAAGACCTCTACCACCCAGACCGTGCTCCTGAAGCTGAAGAGCAGGTCTTCCAGTAAAACTGGAAGACCTGCCTCATCAGGTGCGCGTCGGCGGAGAGCTAGCATTGGTGGTCGTTCCCGGGAGGCCCATGCAGTGTCTGCGCTGCCAATGCACGGGACACGTCCGCCTAGATTGTAAAGTTCCCCGCTGTTCAAGGCGCAGGCGTTTCGGCTAAGTTGATGCTGACTGAGTCAAATCGTACGCAGCCGTGACAGGACCATCAGTGAGTGACGTTGCTGCAGAGCACGTTATGGACGTGGTCGAGACGGAGGACGCCGCCAAAGGAACCGGAGACCTGGCTCCGACATCGACCGTCGACGCAGAAGGCACGGTGGCTGAGGCTGGCGAGAAGACGAGCACGACGGTACAGGTCCTGTCTTCAGTGGGCCATGTCACGGGGGGCGTTAACGACGAGGCACCCGATGGCGACACGGCAGCAATGCTGAAGGCCGAGGACACCAACGACGGTGAGCAGACTGCAGTTCTCGGTGCCCCAGTCAAGCGCCCCCACAACGCGACGAAGGTCCGGGACGGTAGTGCAACCAGCACCAACGAGGGGCCACCGCCGAAGGCGCCTCATGGGAGGAGGATGGGCTTCAAACCAAAACCTAATATTCCGCCTGAAAAAAAGCCTTTTGTCAAAGTGGGGACGGTGACCAATGCCAGCAAGCCGGAAGGTCCCGGAGGCGGCTAGCCGAGGGCTAGTCGTGAAGGGTAAGCACCATGCTCCGGGCCTGCTTTTTTCCTTAGTTAAGATGGCTCTCTTACCGTCACTTACTATCGCCACATTATACGTGAGAGGGTTGGCGGCTAGTTGTAGGCAAAGTCAGGTCCTACGGTTGGTCACTGACCAAGACATAGACGTACTAGCCGTCTAGGAGACCAAGGTTGACGGAGAGGAGGAGACCGGGAGCATGGTACGGCGTTTCACGACTAGATATTATGGGGTCGTGAGTCACGCGGTAGGGACGTCCGCCGGTTGTGTTCTGTTTGTAAAGAAGTTGCCTGATCTTGTTGTTCAAAGTGTATTTTCATGCCAGTCTGGAAGGATTGTTTTTTGTGATTTTGTTTATCGTGAAATTGAATTTCGAGTCATGTGCATATACGCGCCGAATTCTGTAGAAGAGCGCACCTTATTTTTTGAGAATCTTTTTCAGTATATTTGCAGCGATAAGTGCATGATTTTGTTGGGGGATTTTAATTGTGTTTTGAGTGCTCGGGATAGAGCCAATAAGGCCGGTATTCGTGAAAGAAGCAGCAGTGTGTTGACTAAACTAATAAGTGAAAATGAACTGGACGATGTTTGCGAGTGTCTGGAGGGGGAGCGGGAATTAATGTACACGCGATTTCAAGGTATCAGTCACGCAAGGTTAGACCGCGTGTACATATCGCAAGACATGATTCCAAGGTGCCATAGTTATTCTGTGGCACCAGTATCGTTCTCAGATCACTGCTTGGTGAAATGTAACATAGGCACGGAGAGGAAGAGAGAATCTTTTAATTGGGACCTATGGAAAATGAACGCCTTACTACTAAAAGACCAACCATTTGTAGAGGCAGTACATGAGGCCGTTAGGGAGGTTTGTGAGGAAAATAGTCAAACAACAGCAGAAAAATGGGAAGGGTTCAAACAAAACGTAAAAATGAAAGCCTGTGAAAGATCGAGCTGCTTAAAGTTTGCGAAGGAACTGAAAGAAAAGAGCTTGCGAAAGACACTTAAGCAGCTGATAGCGTTTGAGTGCGAATAGCCAGGGGCGTATAAACAAGATGTGCGAACCATTAAAGAAAAAATCGAGCAGCTCGACAAAGAACGGTATCAAGGTGCGATTGTGCGCGCAAGAACAAATGGATTAGTAGCTGGAGAGACGCCCATTAAAAGGGTGCTTGGACTTGAAAAAGCGCAAGGTCGAAGGAATCACGTCGATAAGATTGTGTGGAATGGCACAACTGCCGACGACAGTAAGAGTATAGGCCAAGCGTTTTTAGAATATTACCAGTCCCTCTTTGCGTTTCAAGAAGCGAATGTAGACGAGTTCAAAAAGGTCTTCCTCGGTCGCATGCCGCGATTGAGTGACGACACAAAAGAACGATTAGAAGAGAAAATAACAGAAAGCGAAGTTGAAAAGGCAATTGAGCATTTGAATCAAGGCAAAGCACCTGGAGCTGACGGCCTGGGCGCTTCTTTATATAAAGCTTTCAAGAAGGAACTGTCACCGTCGCTAGCACGGCTGTTTAATGATGCGTATGAGAACCAAGCTTTGCCACCTTCTTTTGGCAAAGCGCCGACCATACTCCTCCCTAAGAGTGATCAAGTGGAGAAACTTAGGCTAGTGACATCTTATAGGCCGATATCTTTAACCAATGTAGATTATAAAATTTTCATGAAGGTTTTGGCAGCCAGACTTCAAAGTGTAATAAAGGAAATTGTCGCAGATCACCAAACGTGTGGGATCAAAGGAAGGTCGATTTTTTCGAATATTCACACGATGCGGTGCGTGCTCGAGTGCTGCGACGTTACCTTGGGTGGAGTCGCAGTGCTTAAGCTCGATCTCGAGAAAGCCTTTGATTGTGTCTCGCATGGTATTTTGTTTTCTATTTTGGATCACGTTATTATTGGTTCCATCATCGCTGAGGGAGTTGCGTTGGCGTATCAGAACTGCACAACACGCTTAATTGTGAATAAATCATTGGGGGCCCCCATTAACGTCATGCGTTCTGTGCGTCAGGGCTGCCCCCTCAGTCATCTTTTGTTTGGAATTTACATAGAAACTATGTGTTTGGCCATAATTAAAAATGATCAAATACGCGGTAATAATTTGGCAGACACAGAAGTCAAGCTCTTGGCATATGCAGATGACATCGCAGTGTGTTGTACAAGCAAACAAAGTGTGACGGAAACGATAAGGGTATTGAAAAATTTTTGCGATGTGACGGGCTGTAGAGTGAACTGGGGCAAGTCGCTTGGTTTGTGGCACAGAGAGTGGGCTTCGGCCCCTGACAATTTTGCAAATGTGAGCTGGATAAGAACCCCGACCAGATATCTAGGTGTTGCCATGGACAGTTACAAAAATAGCGATGAATACTGGATGAACCAAACAAAAGAAACTAGAGAAAAGGCAGAAAGGTGAAAAGGCATCAACCTGTCCATTTTCTCTAAGGCAACGGTGTGTAAAATGTTTTTTATTACGAAGCTGTGGTATGTAATGCAGACGTTGTACTGTTCTAGGGTAAACGTGCAAAAGCTGCACAGAGTTTTGGCGGTTTTTATCTGGGGCTCCACCTGGGAAAGGTGTAGCCGAACAAATCTGTTCAGGCACGCGAAGGAAGGGGGGCTGGGCTTGGCGCATCTTTTTGTTCGACAGCTTCTCAACTGCTTTTTGTTTTTTCGCGATGTGCGCGATCCTTTTTTGCGCACCGTATGTCAGCTCAGGTTGAGCGACGCACTGCCTGCATATGTTGTTAGTACGGCAAGCATGACCGGAACACTGCGTGGTTATTTTAAGGAAGTGGCCGATAGTGTGCGTTTCCTTTCAGTTCGTTTTTCGAACGATTATCTGTGTCACGTGAAAAGGAAAACACTGTATAAAGATGTGTCCGACATTGTGTTCCCAGTGCCGTTTTACAGAGCCATATACAGTGGAGGGCCAGGACAAGACGTCCTGAAACGGGTGAAACGAATGTACGTGCCACCAAGGGTTAAAACCTTCTTTTTTAAGCACCACACAGGAACGCCCTCTGTGAAGACTTTTGTGGAAGAACGAGGCTGTCTTGTGCCGTGGGGATCCCACTGCTTTATCTGTCAGAAGCCGGAGACCATTGATCATGTTTTCTTGCATTGCTGGGCGGCGGTTTTCTTATGGGACGTTTTAAAGCGAACGCTGAAAAAGGAGTTACCCGTGGACCCCCAAGGGATCTGCCAAATAAAGATGAAGACGTAGTACCGTATGATCTTATTATGTTGAATGCCCTCCACTCTATATGGCGAGCTCGCATGGCCGGGTAACATTGCGACACCGACGCTCGGCCAGCGCGTATATATTTCAGAGAGTGTATGTCCCTATTTATTGAAATGCAGAAAATGCAAGAGTGTGTACCGGATTGGCTGTCGAGGCTGTTAAGGAATTTTAATTTAACAACGTCAGTCCTATGCGGATGGACGGCTATCTAGCGCTTTTTGTTTCTTGTCTTCCGTTTTCTCTTGCAAGAGGCTTGCATGTGTGTCACGAGTGTGAAATTCATATGTGCGATGTTATATTGAAAACAGGTAATAAATAAAAAAAGGGGGGGGGGGTGTAGCTCAGTGGTAGAGCGCTCGCTTCGCATCTGAGAAGTCCCGGGTTCAAACCCCGGCACCTCCAGTGTGGTGTATATTTAGTTTTTTATCACTTCGCAACGCTTAGTAAGCAATTCAACTATGTAAAAGAACGATACTGCATCAATTCCACATAATCAATCAATACTTGCATTTCTCGCGCTGGCATCCGCGCCTCCACGTCGCCACAAGCGCCGTTTCTTTCACGACAACGCTTAGGATGACTGCAGGCACATCAGGTGTGTAGCAACAAGCGTGATCGGAAGTAAGCTTTTTCCACTTTCTAGTGGCTGGTGGATCTGAAGAACCATAATTGGTCCACACAAGACTCCGTTTATTGTTCCGGGGGTGTAGCTCAGTGGTGGGGCGAGCATGTAGCAATGCTGCAGCTTGACCTACAAAAAGCGTTTGATCGTGATCCCACAATATCCTTATCGCAGTTCTTGATTATGTAAATGTTGGTTTGGTGCTTTTAGATGGAGTTAGAATGTGTTATGCTAATTGTACCGCTAATCTTATGATAAATAAGGATGTAAGTGAGAGCTTTCACGTACGCTCAAGTGTGCGCCAGGGGTGCCCTTTAAGTCCTTTATTATTTGCGTTATACCTTGAACCATTCTGGAGAAAAAATTATTTATAACAACAGTATTACAGGTTTTCGTTTGCAGTCAGCGGAAGTAAAACTGCTAACATATGCGGATGATATTGCTTTGTTCTGTAGCGATAAGGAAAGTGTCGCAACTGCGGTAGCGGACGTTTTATCGTTTTGTAAACAGATGGGTAGCGTCATAAACTTTGATAAGTGCCTAGGAAAATGGCATGGAACATGGGAAAACACCCCACCTATTTTTGTGAATGTGGACCGTTGCGCCGACAAAGCATCTTGGGGTGCCGCATGAGCACTACAAGGAGACTGCGGGATTCTGGGAAGACGAAACAAAGAAAGTGCAAGAAAAAAGAGTTAAATGGGGTGGCCGTAGTCTTTCAATGTTTGCCCGCGCGACGGTATGTAATTTATTTGCCGTTGCAAAAGTGTGCTATGCATTGCAAGCATTGTCTATGACTAGATTGCACGTGCAGCGTTTGCATAGGGTACTGGCAGTGTATGCATGGGGGTCAAAGTGGGAGCGAACCAGTCGAACAACTTTATTTCGATCCGTCAAAACAGGAGGGCTTGAACTGGCAAATCTGTTCTTGAAACAGATAGTGTTTCGTTTTGCGTTTCTTAGAGAACAAAAAGACCCATTCCTCATTAATGTGATGCAACTGAGACTAGGTACGGCTCTTCCTGAATTCATTATATCTAGTTGTGTAGTTAACAGTGGCTCTACAAGTGGATTTCTTAAAGAAGTGATATGGGCATTTCGGTTTCTGAAGGTACGCTTTTCAATGGAATACCTCAGTCACGTTCCTAAAGAAACGTCTGTATATAGATCTATTTGATGCAGTACTGCCAGTACCGCTGTACAGATCGATGTTCAGTTTAGGTACTGAAAGAATTGTGCTGAAAAGGGTAAAACGTATGCCTGTCAGGCCATCGGCAAAGTCTTTCTTTTTTCAACTACATTCCAATACACTACCAGTAAAACCGTGGCTTCGGGAAAGAGGTATTTTTATTCCCTGGTCTCTAGACTGTTTACTATGCCATCAGCAAGAAACAGTTGAGCACATATTCATAGACTGCTGGGCCGCCTTGTTTCACTGGGATGTCCTGCAGGGAACCATAGAGAAAAACTAGCCGATAACACCCTACGGCATCCGTTTTCTCCCAACGGAGAACGAAGGAGGAGTGCCTTACGACATGATTATTGTATTAGGTTTGCGCAGCCTGTGGCGCACGCGCATGGCCGTTAGACTTGCGGATGTACATGCTCGAAGTGCTCGTGAATATTTTATTCAAAGTGTCTGTTGCATAAAAGAAGTATACGATGCTCAAAATGAAAAACCAGAATGGATTAGATTATTGAACGAGCTTGCTAAACTTGGGCGTTCTTAAGGACACGTGCACACCAAAGACTGGTGGCACTTTTACCATTTGTAAAGTGCGTATATTTTGTATGTAGCATGGAAACGGTAATAAAGAAAAAAAAAACCGGGGGTGTAGCTCAGTGGTAGAGCGCTCGCTTTGCATGTGAGAAGTCCCGGGTTCAAACACCGGCACCTCTAGTGTGGTGTATAATTGAATTTTTTATCACTTCGCTACGCTTAGTAAGCAATTCAACAATTTAAAAGAACGATAATAGGTCAATTCCACATAAACAAGCAATACTGGCATTTTTCGCGCTGGCTTCCACACCTCCACATCGCCATAAGGGCCTTTTCTTTCACGACAACGCTTAGGATGACTGCAGGCACATCAGGTGTGTAGCAACAAGCCTGATCGAAAGGAAGCTTTTTCCAATTTCTAGTGGCTGCTGGATGTGAAGAACAATAAATCGTCCACACAAGACTCCGTTTATTGTTCCGGGATGTAGCTCAGTGGCAGAGCGCTCGCTTCGCATGTGAGAAGTCCCGGGTTCAAACCCCGGCACCTCCAGTGTGGCGTGTAATTGAATTTTTTATCACTTTATTTCGCAACACTTAGTAAGCGATTCAACTATGTAAAAGAACGATACTGCGTCAATTCCACATAAACAATCAATGCTTGCATTTCTCGCGCTGGCATCTGCGCCTCCACGTCGCCACAAGCGCCGTTTCTTTCACGACAACGCTTAATAATAATAATAATATTTGGGGTTTTACGTGCCAAAACCACTTTCTGATTATGAGGCACGCCGTAGTGGAGGACTCCGGAAATTTTGACCGCCTGGGGTTCTTTAACGTGCACCTAAATCTAAGCACACGGGTGTTTTCGCATTTCGCCCCCATCGAAATGCGGCCGCCGTGGCCGGGATTCGATCCCGCGACCTCGTGCTCAGCAGCCCAACACCATAGCCACTGAGCAACCACGGCGGGTACGACAACGCTTAGGATGACTGCAGGCACATCAGTGTGTAGCAACAAGCCTGATCGAAAGGAAGCTTCTTGCACTTTCTAGTGACTGCTGGATGTGAAGAACAATAAACGGTCCACACGAGACTGCGTTTATTGTTCCGGTGGTGTAGCTCAGTGGTAGCTCAGTGCATGGTAGCTCAGTGCTCAGTGGTAGCTCAGTGGTGAAGAAGGCTCTGACCATCGGTGAAATGAAGGTGAAGAGTCGCCGCTGTGTTGTTGTTGACCCGGAAGAACCAAGCTGTGCGCCTGATGTTGCACTGGCTGCTTTTCAATGTTCCCGATGAAGATGTACGTGCTGCACTATCCATGTTCGGGAAGGTAACAGATGTTGTGAAAGAAAAGTGGCGTGTGAATGGCATCCACGAGAAAAGTAGGACGACGCGGACGATGAGCTTTCAGCTCCATCCAGGCGTCAAGGTTGACGACCTGCCACATCAGCTTCGTGTCGGTGGGAACTGGCGTTGCTAATTGCACCAGGAAGAGCACCAGTGTGTTTGCGGTGTCACACCGCGGGACATATATGACGCGACTGCCGTGTCTCTCGATGTGCTCGGTGCCGTCGTTTTGCGCATGTCGAGAGTTCGTGTGTAAAGGCGTACGCAAGTGTAACAGGACCGGTTGGAAAAACTGACGCAGCAGAGCTTGTCATGGACGAAGCCGACGCGGAAGAAGCTGCAAGAACGTCGAGTCAAGTGGCTCAAAACGAGATGCGACCAGCAGACACGCCCTCCTATCCACAAGAAAATGAACAGCAAGGAGACCATAGACTTGTAGAAAAGCCCGACGCCAGGGAAGTGCCTGAAAAGACAAGTGTGAGCACAGAATACGGCGAACCTTCAAAGGATCCAGCGAGCCAACACACGGAAAGCATGGACGACACGGTACAATCCACCGGAGGCGCAGTCGGCAAACGAGGACGCGAAGCTTCAACGGACGAGGTGGACAGACAAGACGTCGTTGGGTCTGTGGAACCACCAACAAAAACGGTGGTGACTCGACGCGCGTCATTGAAGCCCAATCCAACGTTCCACCAGACAGAAAAGCGGCGTTGAAACCGTCAACGTAGCCGCGAGCATTGACGCTCTGTGGTTCCTTGGGGACTACGTCGACGCACATCAATTATCCAATATGGACAATGATTGGAGCCTTCTGCCGTGCAACCGAACCCGATGCTCGAGGATTGCTGGCATCGGCAATAGGTTTGGTACTTGGAAATAAGCTGCGGGTTTTTGGTGTGCCTGCGCTCACGAGGTATGCATCATGGCGTATATGTAATTTTATTAAATGACGAGAAATCTCAGCACAGCACTAAAAATTGCGACTATCAATGTTCGAAGCTTAAATGCTAGAAAGAAACAGTATCAGCTAAGTCGCCTTTTCTTGGAGAACGACTTGGATGTAGTAGCTGTACAAGAGACGAAAATGGATAGCGAGGAACAAACTGACCGCATGGTGCGGCCTTTCCGAACAAGGTACGATGTTTGTGTTTCTCATGCTTTCGGCAAGTCAGGTGGATGTGGCATTTTCATTAGAAACAATTTAGGAAGAGTTGTTGAGACCGTGCTTGTGTGCCAAAGTGGGTAGATTTGTTTTAGTGGATTTTGTTTTGTCCGAGTCTTGCTGGCGAATAATCTGCCTATATGCGCCGAATGCCGAAAATGAACGAGACGCGTATTTTGAACGGCTGGAGCAGTACCTGATATGTGAAAGACAAATAAATATGCTTGGAGATTTTAATTGTTTGCTTAGCAGCTGATCCAGTAAAAAATGTCCCGCTAAGGGATAAGAGTGCCTCTCGCTTGATTGCAATGGTGCAAGATCATAATCTAGAAGATACAGGAAATATATTAACCAATGGGACGCAGCCGGTCTTTGCACACTACCAGCGTGCAAGCCACGCGAGACTGGTCAGGGTATACGTGTCATTGCATTAGTAGCGGCGAGCCATAGTTATGCCGTTAAACATGTGTCATTCAGCAACCATTGTTTGGTGTCAGTTAAAATTGGGACGCATGAAGAAGCCTTGCGCTTTAGTTGGAAAATATGGTTATTTAATGACAATCTGCTGCATAATGAATCATTTGTAGAGTGCGTAAAGGAAAAGTTCGAACAGCTATTGGCGAGACATGATGACGTGATAGAACGGTGGGAGCTTTTTAAAGAAGAAATAAAGATTTGTGCAATAGAAAAAGCGAGTGTAATGAAATACGAAGAAAGGAAAAAGCAGAAAGAAGTACAACGAGAATTGGATATTATGTACAGAGTGGAAGCCGACAGGACTGGTACAGTCACAAAGCAGATCAATGAACTTAAAAGCCAACTGGAGCTTATCGACGAAGATAAGCACAGAGAAGCGGTTATCCGAGCAAGAGCTGAAAAGCTATGGCTCGGCGAAACGCCCACAAAGCGAGCCTTTGCAGATGAAAAGGCTTACGCTAGGCAAAACGTAATACGGAAAATAAGTTATAAGAATGAAGTCACTGACGAACAAGCAAAAATAGAGAGAGCGTTTTTAGAGCACTATAGGGAACTATTTCGAAGAAGTTGCGATGTCCCGGAAGAGTTCGAACAAGAGTTCCTTACTAGCATGACAAAACTAGATGATGTTGACCGCGAATGCCTGAAAGAACCGTTCAGCCAGAAAGAAGTTGAAGAGGCCATTGACGATTTAGCTCTAGGGAAGTCTCCTGGACCTGACGGGTTGGGAGCGGCCTTCTATAAAGCCTTCAAAAAAGATGTGAGCGTAATCTTGCATCAGGTAATTGTTGAAGCATATAAACGAAGGTGTGCACCCCCGTCCTTTGGCCGGTCGCATATAGTGCTCATTCCCAAAACACAAGACCAGGGGAAATTGCTGTCAGTAGGGTCTTACCGCCCAATAGCGTTGACTAACGTTGATTATAAAATATTTACTAAAATCTTGGCAAAGAGGTCACACCGAGTTATAACACGAATTGTAGGACCACATCAGACATGCGGAATCAGAGGTAGATCAACCTACACAAATATTCATGTCGCACGAACCATTCTAGAATGTTGCGATGCGTGGGGAAAGCATGTAGCAATGTTGCAGCTTGACCTACAAAAAGCGTTTGATCGTGTATCCCACAATATCCTTTTCGCAGTTCTTGAATATATAAATGTTGGTTTGGTGCTTTTAGCTGGAGTTAGAATGTGTTATGCTAACTGTACCGTTAATATTATAATAAATAAGGATGTAAGTGAGAGCTTTCACGTACGCTCAAGTGTGCGCCAGGGGTGCCCTTTAAGTCCTTTATTATTTGCGTTATACCTTGAACCATTCTGCAGGAAAATAATTTATAACAACAGTATTACAGGTTTTCGTTTGCAGTCAGCGGAAGTAAAACTGCTAACATATGCGGATGATATTGCTTTGTTCTGTAGCGATAAGGAAAGTGTCGCAACTGCGGTAGCGGACGTTTTATCGTTTTGTAAACAGATGGGTAGCGTCATAAACTTTGATAAGTGCCTAGGAAAATGGCATGGAACATGGGAAAACACCCCACCTATTTTTGTGAATGTGGACCGTTGCGCCGACAAAGCATCTTGGGGTGCCGCATGAGCACTACAAGGAGACTGCGGGATTCTGGGAAGACGAAACAAAGAAAGTGCAAGAAAAAAGAGTTAAATGGGGTGGCCGTAGTCTTTCAATGTTTGCCCGCGCGACGGTATGTAATTTATTTGCCGTTGCAAAAGTGTGCTATGCATTGCAAGCATTGTCTATGACTAGATTGCACGTGCAGCGTTTGCATAGGGTACTGGCAGTGTATGCATGGGGGTCAAAGTGGGAGCGAACCAGTCGAACAACTTTATTTCGATCCGTCAAAACAGGAGGGCTTGAACTGGCAAATCTGTTCTTGAAACAGATAGTGTTTCGTTTTGCGTTTCTTAGAGAACAAAAAGACCCATTCCTCATTAATGTGATGCAACTGAGACTAGGTACGGCTCTTCCTGAATTCATTATATCTAGTTGTGTAGTTAACAGTGGCTCTACAAGTGGATTTCTTAAAGAAGTGATATGGGCATTTCGGTTTCTGAAGGTACGCTTTTCAATGGAATACCTCAGTCACGTTCCTAAAGAAACGTCTGTATATAGATCTATTTGATGTAGTACTGCCAGTACCGCTGTACAGATCGATGTTCAGTTTAGGTACTGAAAGAATTGTGCTGAAAAGGGTAAAACGTATGCCTGTCAGGCCGTCGGCAAAGTCTTTCTTTTTTCAACTACATTCCAATACACTACCAGTAAAACCGTGGCTTCGGGAAAGAGGTATTTTTATTCCCTGGTCTCTAGACTGTTTACTATGCCATCAGCAAGAAACAGTTGAGCAAATATTCATAGACTGCTGGGCCGCCTTGTTTCACTGGGATGTCCTGCAGGGAACCATAGAGAAAAACTAGCCGATAACACCCTACGGCATCCGTTTTCTCCCAACGGAAAACGATCGAGGAGTGCCTTACGACATGATTATTTTATTAGGGTTGCACAGCCTGTGGCGCACGCGCATGGCCGTTAGACTTGCGGATGTACATGCTCGAAGTGCTCGTGAACATTTTATTGAAAGTGTCTGCTACATAAAAGAAGTATACGATGTTCAAAATGAAAAACCAGAATGGATTAGATTATTGAACGAGCTTGCTAAACTTGGGCGTTTTTAAAGCCACGTGCACACCAAAGACTGGTGGCACTTTTACCATTTGTAAAGTGTGTATATTTTGTATGTATCATGCAAACGGTAATAAAGAAAAAAAAACCGGTGGTGTAGCTCAGTGGTAGAGCGCTCGCTTCGCAAGTGAGAAGTCCCGGGTTCAAACCCCGGCACCTCCAGAGTGGTGTATAATTGATTTTTTTATCACTTTATTTCGCAACACTTAGTAAGCAATCCAACTATTTAAACGATACTTCGTCAATTCCACTTAAACATGCAATACTTGCATTTCTCGCGCTGGCTTCCACGCCTACACGTCGCCACAAGCGCCGTTTCTTTCACGACAACGCTTAGGATGACTGCAGCCACATCAGGTGTGTAGCAACAAGCCTGATCTAAAGGAAGCTTTTCCTGCTTTTTAGTGGCTGCTGGATGTGAAGAACAATAAATGGTCCACACAAGACTCCGTTTATTGTTCCGGGGGTGTAGCTCAGTGGTAGAGCGCTCGCTTCGCATGTGAGAAGTCCCGGATTCAAACCCCGGCACCTCCAGAGTGTTGCATAATTGATTTTTTATCACTTTATTTCGCAACACTTAGTAAGCAATCCAACTATTTAAGTAAACGATACTACGTCAATTCCACTTAAACATGCAATACTTGCATTTCTCGCGCAGGCTTCCACGCCTACACGTCGCCACAAGCGCCGTTTCTTTTACGACAACGCTTAGGATGACTGCAGCCACATCAGGTGTGTAGCAACAAGCCTGATCGAAAGGAAGCTTTTTCCGCTTTTTAGTGGCTGCTGGATGTGAAGAACAATAAACGGTCCACACAAGACTGCGTTTATTGTTCCGGGGGTGTAGCTCAGTCGTTTTCTGCTTCCTGCAGCCGAGCTGATCGGATCGTTGAATCATGGCCTCAAGCGGGCGGTGACAGCGGTCACTTTGGGCCGCGGAAACAGGTTCAGCAACGACGATGAAAGGGACTACCAGTTTATTTTGCCCCAACTGCCAAAAGGACGAATTGTTCTCAACACCTTCTTTTTACACGGTGATGTAAGAGCGAGGCCGTACAAGATCGAGGATTTTCGGGATGCGCTTACGCCCACAAGCTTGCTGCCGGAAGTTGTGTGCCTCTGGGCCTACCAGGTCAATCACGTCTGGGCCGTGACCTTCAGTGACGCAGCTGCAACAAAACGCCTGCTGGCCCTGAAAGAGCTTCAGGTGAAAGGGCGTCGATGTGTCATCGTCGACCCGCAGGACCAGCAGGTGAAACTCCGGCTTCACTGGCTGCTGTCCGATGTTTCCGACGAGGACGTCCTGGCGGCATTCACAACCTTCGGCAAGGTAGAAGAGGTGAGCAGGGAGCGTTGGCGCGTCCAAGGCATGGGAGACAAGACCTCGACCACCCGGACCGTGCTACTGAAGCTGAGAAGCGGCATTAAAGTGGAAGACCTGCCTCACCAGGTCCGCGTCGGCGGAGAGCTGGCATTGGTGGTCGTACCTGGGCGGCCCATGCAGTGCTTGCGCTGCCAAGGGACAGGACACGTACGCCGTGATTGCAAAGTCCCCCGCTGTTCGAGATGCAGACGGTTCGGCCACGTCGACGCTGACTGCGTTTAATCTTACGCGGCCGTGACAGGACCAGCAGCGAGTGATGTTGCTGCAGAGCACGTCATGGACGCAGTCGAGACAGAAGAAGCTGCTAAGGGAGCCGGTGTGCAAGTGCCTTCATTGACGACAAATGCCACGACGGTACCGGAGGTCGCTCAAGCCAAGGTAGTCGAGGGTGCTGAGCAGGTGACTGGGCCTGCACGTGTCGAGAGGGACGAAGACCCTGTGAAGGCAAGTGCTAATGAAGGCGAATGCGAGGAGACTGAGTCAGCGATGCAACAGGGCGAGGATGCAAACGACGGGGACCGGGCGGCTAGTCTCGGTGCCACCTCCAAGCGCCCCCGTGACGAGGGCGGAGACAAGGACCGCGCGGCATCCAGCACAAGTGACGGGCCACCAGCGAAGACGCCTCTTGGGAGGTGGTCGGTCTACAAGCCGAAGCCAAATGTTCCGCCCGAGGGAAAGCCTGGTGACAAAGCACAGCAAAAGAATAACGCCGGGAAGACGGGTGGTCCCGGAGGCGGCTAGCCGAGGGCTGGTCGTGAAAGGTATGCACCATGCTCCGGGTCTATCTCATACTTTAGTTCATAATGGCTCCTAATCCGTCGCTCACTATTGCCACACTAAACGTGAGAGGGTTGGCGGCCAAGCGTAGGCAAAGCCAAGTCCTACGGTTGGCCGCTGACCAAGACCTAGACGTTCTAGCTGTCCAGGAGACAAAGGTTGACGGAGAGGAGGAGACCGGGAGCATGGTGCGGCGTTTCATGACTACATATTATGCGGTCGTGAGCCATGCGGTAGGGACGTCCGGCGGTTGTGTCCTGTTTGTTAAGAAGTTGCCTGGCCTTGTTGTTAAAAATGCATTTTCATGTCAAACCGGAAGGATCGTTTTTTGTGATTTTGTTTTTCGTGAATTGGAAGTCAGAGTCATGTGCATATATGCACCGAATGCTGTGGAAGAACGCGCTTCATTTTTTTGCGAACCTTTTTCAGTATATTAGCACTGATAAGTGCATGGTTTTGTTGGGGGATTTCAATTGTGTTTTGAGGGCTCGGGATAGAGTCAATAATGCTGGTATTCGCGATAAAAGCAGTAGTGTGTTGACTAAGCTAATTAGTGATAATGAACTGGACGATGTCTGTCAGTGCCTGGAGGGGGAGCGGGAAGTCATGTACACACGATTCCAAGGTAGTAGTCATGCGCGGTTCGACCGCATATACGTATCGCAAGAAATAATTCCAAAGTGCCATAGTTATTCGGTGGCACCAGTATCGTTTTCAGATCACTGCATTGTGAAATGTCATATAGGCACGGAGAGGAAGAAACAAGATTTTAATTGGGAACTATGGAAAATGAATGCCTTACTACTAAAAGACGAGCCATTTGTAGAGGCAGTACGTGAGGCCGTCAGGAAAGTAAGTGAAGAAAACAGTGAAACAATAACAGAGAAACGGGAATACTTCAAGCAAAACGTAAAAATGAAAGCTTTAGAAAGATCGAGCTGCTTACGATTTGAGAAGGAAATGAAAGAAAGGGGCTTACGAAAGACACTTAAGCAGCTGATAGCGCTGGAGTGCGAAGAGCCTGGGACGTATAAGCAAGATGTAGGAGCCATTAAAGAAAAAATCGAGCAGCTTGACAAGGAACGGTATCAAGGTGCGATTGTGCGAGCAAGAGCAAATGCATTAGTAGCTGGAGGGACGCCCACTAAACGGGCGCTGGGACTCGAAAAAGCGCAAGCTCGACGGAATCATGTTGACAGAATTTTATGGAACGGCACAGTTGCCGACGATAGTAAGAGCATAGGCCGAGCGTTTCTAGAGTATTATCAGTCACTCTTTGCGTTTCAAGAAGTGAATATAGATGAGTTCAGAAGGGCCTTTCTATCTCGGATGCCGCGAGTGAGTGACGATACAAAAAAACGATTGGAATGGAAAATAACAGAACGTGAAGTTGAAAAAGCGATTGATGATTTTAACCAAGGCAAATCACCTGGACCAGACGGTCTGGGTGCGTGTTTATATAAAGCTTTTAAGAAAGAACTGTCGCCGTTACTAACAGATCTGTTTAATGATGCGTATGATAACAAAACTTTGCCGCCTTCTTTTGAAAAAGCTCATACCATACTCATCCCTAAGAGTGACCAAGTGGAGAAACTTAGGCTAGTAACATCTTACAGGCTATCTTTAACCAGTGTTGATTATAAGGTTTTTATGAAAGTTTTGGCTGCCAGACTTCAAAGCGTCATAAATGATATAGTGGCAGATCACCAAACGTGTGGTATTAAGGGAAGGTCCATTTTTTCGAAAAAAGAGTATCCCTTACTCTTTTCGAAGAGTCTGGACTCGTCACGTATATGAGACACTTTGTGGGAGACACCCGAACTCTCTTTTGGCAGAGAGGCCCGAGACTATCTGTGCTCAATAGAAGGTGTTTTCGTGACTCAGCACACAATAGTCATGCATACTCTGTTGTAGTAGTCGCCTATACCCTCTCAGAAGGGTTACAAGGGAGTCGGTTAACAATTCTAGATGAGTCAGACGACTCAAGATAAAGTGTCACATGAACACTGCAAGAGTGATTCAGGTAACTATTCTAGATGAGTCTGATGACTCCAGCAGTGTGTGTCAAGTTACCTTTAGTGCGTGGTGCCGGTCTCTTGCAAATAAAGTAAAGCAACTGATCCATGCAAGTCGTTTCACTCTTGGATGGCAGTGTCGAGCCACTTTTCAAAATGTGTCAACAACTCTCGCTGTAAGTACACACGACTACGGCTAGTTCTCAAGAAGACTACTGTGAAAAGACAACATAGCATAACAAGGAATCCACAGTAAGCTTGCCAAAAAGCACATGGCAGGCTAGCAAGAAAAAGTTAAAATTTCATCAATCTTTGTTATTGTCTTCTGGAAAATTCAAATGTATCAGTCAGCACAGAATCACTATGAAAGCAAGACAGTTCTCATTGCTATTAAACTGCAATCAATAGCCAACCAAGCAAAATGTAACAAAAGCAAAATCCAATATGTAGCCTGCAGCTGCATATGCATGACACTGCAATGCCACTCAGAACCTTGATGAGACCCCAATATATTATGTAACTCATGTAGAAGTTTAACTCACCACCGCACAAGCATCTTATAATATGTCAAAAGATTTATAAGTTCAACCAATTTCCCTGTTCTAAACTTACGACTTAACATTCTAAGCAAGAAAGCGACACATAACAAATAAGAAAGGCTGCACTTATGTGCAAAGGAGACCCATATAATGAAGTGCAATAAAAACAACATTCCAACTTAGATTACATTATCTATGCATTATACTATGCTTGTTAAAAACAACTGGTTGGCAATTGATAATCCAATCTAACAGTAAAAACAGCTGTCTTACCTTATGGTACTCTTGTTGGCACTTTTTCCCACACAATTTGGGCATGTTAGCGTGAGATGAAAATTGATCTGAAAAACACCACATTAAAAAGTAGTGCATCAATTTTATTCTCTCATACAACATGCAACAGTGTATAAGATCTTCATAACTGACAAAATTACAAAAATGAATAGAGCAACACTTATACTGATCATTTATTTATGTTGAGAAACATACTTTTGCAAGACTAAGTATAATAGCTGACACAGACAATTTTACAGGTAGAAATAACCGCTAATACAAAACTTTCCATAATGCAAACACGTTGAAAAAATAAGTAGCACAGGTAGCTGTATTTTGTTACTGCAAAGATGGCGCATTAATTATGAGGACAAGGAAGGAAGCAGAACACATAAATACCCAGCTACATGCACGCAGCTGTAACAATACACATAGTGCACAAAGATCCAAAAGAAACAAAGAGGAAGATGTGAGGAAGGCTTCTTTTACTCATCACAAGTCATTCTGTAAGAGCACATTATGCACTGGCTGTAATCTATCCTCAGCCCATACATGAATAAGTTACATTAGGTGCCACATTTACAAATCACTCATACAATGTTCTTGTGATTTCCCTTATTCCAATCTTTAACTAAGTAAGCATGCCTGAGTTAAGTAAAGCCTCCCTAAGATTTCGCACCTATACAGAAGGAAGTGTTTCTATAAACATTGGAGGTCATGGACGGATGACTGACACATACCTCTTTTAATTCTTTTGTCTTTGTCATTACGATTATCTATCACAGTAGTCTTTTGTAGAGTGGAACACTTCCAGATAATACACTGTGTGCAACCAAGTGTGAATACCTGTTCTCGATTTCTACCTTTCTCTGGTGTCCCGCTAAGGTAACAATGGCGCAAAGGATTGTCTTCCCAATGTATGCGTTCCCATACAACAGGAGCAGATGATAAGCCACATTAATGGTGCGTGAAATAAAACATCTGTGCTTAACTTTCCACTGCCGCTCCAATCTGGAGTGATTTTTTTTTGCTTTCTGTACACTAGCACAGGTGCTACGTAGTCCCCTTGGTGCCTAAAGCAACTCTCACACCCCAGCAGGATGTCCATTTTTTAAAATTCTAAGCAAAACTCTGGTTATGGGGGACAATTGCGAACTTATATTTTTGCTTTGTATCTTAATTATGTTGTTGACCTTTAACTTTAGCCACTTCACTACTTTTCTGCAGGTGCAGACAGGCCATTGCACCAATGCTAGGTTTTGAAAACACCAGAGCAGGGTAGAAAGCAAGTACAGATATTTATAATTTGGGTGCCCACGCTGCATTGCATGGATATGTTTCAATGAACGATAAAACTACTTGGTAGATAAACACATGGAAGATAAGAGAATTAAGCTCGAAGCCTAACATATCAGTAACTGGGAATTTCATGTGTAAATGAAATTTTGCGATTCCCAGTGATGAAGAACGAGTTTTGACAATATGTGCCAAGGTCACCAACTCACTCATGCTCACAAAGGAAACAAAATAAAAACAAGCAAGATTAAAAGAAGTTCGAACTTGCAACCTAAAGTGAGACACCTCGCATGACTGATTTATGTATTTACTGAGCATAAATTACATCTGGCGCATAATTTGCTTGTACAAGATGACAAACAATGAGTTCTGTAAGCCTTGTGGGACAATTCTGTGTGAAAGAGAAATCTATTTGATCATTACCTTTTGGGTATGTGTATCTAAGAACTGGTGCTAGTCTGACTTCTTACAAAGTAGACGTCATTGTGTACTGTAATTCTAATGCCTGCCACTGCTATAAATTTCTGTTAGTCGCACTGTCATGAAGCAGTTATGTTCAATAATTAGCGGCAGTCACCGCTGAAACACTCAGTACAAAACACGAAATAAATATATGCAGTCGGAATGTAAATGTCGAACAAAGTTATAATCAAGTCTACATTTCACAGAACTGTCTTTTTTTCTGTTAGTGTGCCAATACCCATTCCACATTCACAAACATTTTTGTATTGCTCTCCTGACAAATGCAGGAAAATGCAGTCTTTAACAGAAGCCCTTGGGAAGACAGCCCAGAGTCGCTTTGACAAGAGGTCTACCCTTAAACTTTCGTCGCTATGTTGTAGGTCACTGTAGCAAGGGGAACATTTTGCTGATTGAATATTACTCGAAATATTTTTATTTGTACTAGAGGTTTGAAAAGAGAGCCAATTGTAGAGTTCTTCATGGAGATTTCATATATTCCATTAGTTTTTGTTTAGCTGCTTCTTGAGTTATGTCCTACACAACAGCAAAATACATAGTCATATTTGCGGGCACTTTCTTGTGTATTAAATTTTCACAAAAAGCAGTGTGCTGCAGCTAACTCAGCTCTTTGTAGACTGCAAAGTGCCAATATCTATTCAAACAGCATGTAAAGTTACTAGAAGTATGCAAGATTAGTAGGCAGGCAGACAGGCCTGCCTACTAATCTTGCATACTTCTCATGCCATTGCGAAAAAAAAAATATAGAACATACTTCAAAAACTTTTTCTCACAATAGCATGAGAATAACCTTATGCACTTATAATTATCCTATACTAACGAAATTTGGCATACATACTCTTCAAGATATGCAGAATACTGATATCTAATTGAAATTGCAATCTGTAAAATTGTTTAATGTGGCCTAATATTTTTTGCATAGTTCCAGTAATGGTACAAGCCGTTTCGATAGGTATCATCATTTGCAGTATATAACTAGCTAAATAAGATACAGCATGAAGCTATTTCTGAAAATTTTATACACAGGAAAGTGCGCACAAGAATATTTTGCCACTGTGTAGGACCAAAACTAAAGAACAGCAGCTACACAAAAATCAATGACAATTCCAATCTAATAAAACACTTTATGAATGACAGTATATTCAAATCTCTAGTACAAATATATAAAAAAGTTGTTTTGAGGAGTATTTCCCCTTAATAAGTGGGTGTCAGTGTTTTCTACCAAAGTGTTAGAAAATGCCTTCAGGCACACCATGGGGAGCTTTATAAATAGCACACGCACGCATCTGCCTAAAAATCCCCACCCCCTGCTTGCCTTCATTAGTCATTTTTGCATTCTGTTGTATGTCACCATTTGCATCCCTTAACATTGAGTGCGCAAAACCAAAAACAGCCTAATACCGTATTTACTCGCATAATGATCGCACCCCTAAATTCTGATGTCAAAATTCATTTTTTTTATTTCTCGTGTAAGATTTCCCCCTAAACTTGCCGCAGCGATATGTCATGTGCCAAGTCTAGCTAATAATGATCGCGCTTACCATCTGTCAACTGCTATGCGAACAACTCTTCAAGACAAACCAAGCAGTCTGCACGCACCAAACATTTTTAAGCAGATGCCCCATTTCATTCCTTTCATCACTTTCCGCACTTATATGACAAAAACAAAGCTACAACCAAACTTGCCTTTATTATGTGTAGGCTTTGTAATGGTTGTGATCAACAAAAACAACAAAAAAGGCGTCTTTCGTTTCTTCTCGTCTGCACTTGTGGGCACGCAACAAATCGCGAGCGGCAATGATAGCAGCCACGTTTACACTGATACGTTAGAAGTGTACCCCATTCATTCGCCGACGTTTGTAACGCAGCTAAGATATTTGCCCACCCTTAGCGGAAACGTGCCATATTAGGATAGTGGGGAAGACAAATGCTGCAGTTTCCGCAGCATGCCCGCCATGTGTTCCTGTCCCCTCATTTTGGACATGGCTGTGTTATTGCCGCAAACTTGCCGATATTATTCATTACTGATACGGAAGAAATTGTTTGAATGCAGGTAATGTACTCCCGAAAAGAAAAAAAATTGTGTTCAGTGCGTTCGGCTTGCTCTGGCGGCCATCATGTTTTTCTTCTTTTTTTATGTCCCGCAGTACATACAGAGGCAGCAACCTCTTTGTTGACCTGTTGTCATCCCGTAGCAAATGCCAGAGGATATATTTTTTTCTTTTTGTGGGAAATTTACCCAGCGTAATGATCGCACCCCTGAATTTGAGTCCATTTTTTTACAATAAAGTGCGATCATTACGCGAGTAAATAGGGTAACACACTGAATTTTTAGCCTGTAAAGGGGTTGTATACAAATGGGGGCAGCCAGCTCTAGTGTGACAATAAACAAATATTTGTTCTCACAATAATGAAACCAGTCATAAAACATATCCTAAAAATTTGGAAATGAATGCCCAAAGAACCTTGCTGATTGTCACATTAATTTTCTAAACAAGATCTTTTGATGTTTATAATTCCTAGTTTAATTCACTTTATCTAGTAAATCGGCTCTGACCTAGACTATTCAGTGTAGGAGACTAACCCAGACCTGGAAGCCAATATTTAAATCTGAAATAAAGTCATCAATCCCACCACCATGTCACTGCTATGTCATATTTGATCTGCACCGATGGCACCGGCTGTTGGAATCTCAGCGCTGCCACCAGCTGTTGGAACCTCAGTGCTGACACCGGTTATTGCAATCGGAATGCTGGCGCCCGTTGTTGCAAATGGGTCGCAAGCCCCAAGGGTAGCGTTGGCCTGGCGGCCTGGGGCACCACTGGAAGCATCCGAAGGTCCTGGCAAAGCATGAGTCGACTGCTAACAGAACAACTTGTTTATTCTAGCATCGCAAAGAGCGGCCGGTCAGGTCGACCGAAGTGGAGAGACGGGAGAGCACGTTACTCAACAGAAGAAATCGGAGCCTCTCTCCTGGCGTCCGGGGGCAGCTGCTCTTATACTCTTGGCGTCGCGGGCAAGAAGGAAGGTCACGAGATGACACCACGTGACAGCGAGGCACGGACGGACTGAGAGACATGTAGAGACAAGGAGGTGACGCATCAGCCGGGCCGGCGCCGGTCAGACCTCCTCGCTTCACACTGGGGAAACTCCTCTCCCCAGCTGCCGCGCTTTGACAAGCGTGGGCACACACACACACACGCAAACACGAAGACACGTGGCACTGAAACATGCCGGGACGCGCTCGGCGGGGATGCGTCGCGGCCGCTCCGAACGGGCCAAAATGTCCGCCGCTTTGAACGAAGCCCCGGCGTCCGTTGAATCCGCGCCGGCTACACCGCGCGTCATAGGCGAAACGTAACAGTCATCAGAAGCGTGCATCCATGGACATATAGCCTGTATAATAATTTTTACATGATCTGTACTGTTCCTCTGGCACTAATAAATTAGGAAATGCATTTGCTATTTAAAGCACTACTATAAACCTTTGTGTTTGAGAAATGGAATACTCAAAAGTGTAACACAACCAATGTGTACATGAAACCTACGATGCCTTTGACATTTGTCAGTGTGACAAATAGGCACTGAAAAATGCCAAGGGCGTCATAGCTTCCTTGTTTCAAACCTTGTATGCGAGTATATTACTGGTATCTTCGCAGTGAAGGGAAATCACATTATTATCAGACTTATGAGGGGAACTCACGTTTCTCTAGTTTAATATTTTCTTTTTTGTGCTCCTATATTCTTTACTTTTCCAAAAATAATGGGTGTTTGAAATAAGTACTCTATATTGCTCTTAAATTTTTCCTGCACCAGAGCCCACGTTGGGTTACATTTCTTGAACACTTTGCAGTGCTGTAGATTATCAAAAGGAAGAAAAAAAATGCCGTAAGTTTGCATTTTAGCCTTCTGTATAACAAGAAGTATGAACCTATCGATTACATAGACAAGTACAAAAGAACTATGAAAAACTGAGCATAAAGACAGACATACATTATAATAGCAGGAATCTATGGCGAGAATTCTAGTAGAAAGGAACCAATAAAAACTAGGCACTAAAGACACATATTAATTATAATAACACAAGTATTTGCTAAGGATTTGAAGATACAAAAAGAATGTCTTCAAATCACTCCACCCCAACATTCATCCATGGTTCGATGAGTGACCACAGCTGGTGATGCGGTTTGGATAGGTGGAAGCTGAGTGCAGCTGTGAAATAGGTGTAACATGTTGAGGGTCACCAAAGGTTGCACGCTGGTTGCACAGCAGGTTGCCTCGATCTCCAGACTCACTCGACATCATGCGTTGAGCCTGGTTATACGTCGTTTGCAAGAGGCCTGGCCCAAGTGTGTGGCACGGCTTGGGTAAAATTTCGAGGCAACCTGAAAAACACAGATCCATATCTATAAGCAACAAACTATTTTCCATCATAGAGCAAACCTGAAGTTTACCATCGGCACATAGCAGACAATGAAAACAGACACAAGTCACCAGACTTGAGGTATACAGATGTGCAAAAGTGTAAATGAATGTGAAGAGCTGCTTATAGGACGAAATGTTTCATTCGTCTTTTTTAGATCAATAATAGTATCTTAACATCAAGTCAAGTGTACTGGGCCCTCCCTAAAAAAATTCAAATAATGGGGTTTTACGTGCCAAAACCACTTTCTGATTATGAGGCACGCCGTAGTGGAGGACACCAGAAAGTTTGACCACCTGAGGTTCTTTATTGTGCACCTTAATCTAAGTACACGGGTGTTTTCGCATTTCGCCCCCCTCGAAATGCGGCCGCCGTGGCCGGGGTTCAATCCTGCGACCTCGTGCTCAGCAGCCCAACACTATAGCCACTGAGCAACCACGGCGGGTATGGCCGTGGTTTTTCTGTAAGTATTTCTGTAAGTTTTTCTGTAAGCTATTTCTATAAGTAGGCTATTTCATGCGAGCTGTCCCGACCTGGCACACGACCACTTGAAATTTCTTTTCGAAAAACTGGAGGCCCTTCAATATAGGACAAATGTTAATTTCAAGAAATACTTATGTAACGCACCAAACTATGCATCATAAAAGGCATAGCCAAAAAATTGGTTCCTTCCTTAAGGGGGCCAAATTTTTCAGGACAATAAAGAGAGGCCTTACACCAAAAATTGAACAGCTTATTAGCCACTGCTCAGTTTATTATGGCTCATTAAAACTGGACAAAATGGCCTATTAACTTTATTTTCATAGAACTCGCTTACAGCAAAAGCTGCAAATTTATGTAATCCACATATTTAGGACTTGTCCTGCATGCAAAAACTGGTTTCAGGAAGATAAATTATGCAGCAGTGCACAGAGATGAGGATGAACTAGGAAAAAAAGTCAGTTTTGGTGTAAGTTTATTGGCATAGTTACTATTGAGGCAGTCCTAGTAAATTTATGCCCAATAACTTGTATGAAAGTACACTGTATTGTTTTTAAATTGCTAAAGCTTTATCAAAGCAGTTTTGTGTCAAGCAAGAAAAAAAATGGTACAAGTGGTCTCGTACTAGTTTCAAAATTTGCATCGCATTTCGTCTAATCCACGTAGCCTCTTGGCGGCTAAGGCAAAATGGATGGACTTGAGCATTCTTGCACCAATAGCAGGGAGTCTAAACTGCTTCGAAGTTAATTCTTTCATTGCTGAGTGGCTACAAGCCACTTCACTCAAAAATTTGCCACTTAATTACATGTATTTACTTCAATCTTTCTGTCGGCTTCCAGCCTACTTGGCATCATCACGAAGGCTGCCAACTCCCTAGTGGACGTAGCCAGGACAGGGTGGTGGCAGGAGCCGCCAAAGGCTTCGAACTCCCTAGTGAACATAGTGAGGACACGGTGGTCGTAGGATGCAGGGGCGGGAGCCACCAGAGTGTACCTGCAGCAAATTTGCACAAACGCTCATAGTCCTACCATGTCACAGTTTACAAGAAAAATTCAGCTGTCTGTGTAACATGGATACCAATACAAATAAATGTAAACAGTGAGGTCCTACAACACAACTAGAACATCGACAAAGAAGAAATGGTACTTATGTTTATGAAAATCCAAGCAATGAAAAAAAATGTGGATCCGATTTGTGCGTGGAAGCTCAATGGTAACCAGAGCTCATACCATCAAGTGATTTGCTAATCAACTGCAAGCCTCTTAAAATGTCATTGTATATTTTTACATGCACTATGTTAAGCTGCATTAAAACAAGTGCAATATCTCTGAATATAAGTAAATCACGAAGCAATTCAATTAATGAATTCCAGTGGTCGTTAATGCAACAAAGTGCAAGCTCTGAATGAAGCTGGCCAAACTGGGTAGTGACAAATAACAATATGATTTTCTACATCTTGTTTTTCTGGCTTTCGCTATAGTATTAAAATGCACAAGAAATTTCACATTCCTGACATTTAACCCTGCAAATTTTTATTCCATAATGCATAATACTTTAGCAAGATCACTAATGCTGTCTTTTAATCGTAAATAGTGATAGAACAAGAAATTTTACTGGAGCCAATGTTTGGCAAAAAAACTTATCTCCTTTTCTTTGTCGAAACATTGGCTCCAGCGATGCTCCTTGTTCTACGGCTCTTATAATTTCAAGTCTCTGTCTTCCTGTGAACCTCTGTACTTTCAATGTTGTATCAATTAAATTGTAACGGAGAATTAGTACATGTAGCTGATGAAGAATTTGTGCTTGTTGGTAGATAATGACAGAGTAACTGCGCAACATAGAGATACGGACAAAGGAGGCTTATGCGTGTCGTTTCCTACAGCCATGTTTCTCTCTTTTGGACGATTACTCTATCTAGATGTAAAAGTATTACCCTTTGCACAATAATGCTGAAATGAAAAAGGCCAGGAAAGTGAACACAAAAATTAAAACAAATAGCATCATATGCTAATGAGATATGCAAAAGTGCCTGCTACGATCTGTCTCACCCATAACGTGCTGGATCAGATGGCGTCTTCTTCTGGATGTTGCCATTTCTTGAATACCTAAAATAAAGTACATTTCAAAATTACAAAGATACACAGAACAACAGCAGTAGCAGAGGAGATAATGCATTGTTTAGTAAAAGAAAATAAACTAATCTCTGATACACTGCAGACGAAATTTCCTTTATTAAATTAGTAGAAAAATACACCACACCTCATTTCATTCAATGATGTGAGCGTTTCTTGGTACAAGAAAAAAAAGGTATTTCTGCATGAAAACAGTAATATAATCATAGCATTCTACTTTTACAAAATACGCTACAGCGACTAGCTACGGCTGCATATAGTTAAAATTGTTATATGCACCTTACAATAGCCAAGACAGCATAAACTTGGGTTCATATGCAGCTCACCGGCAGAAAGAACTTTGCAATCAATTCATTTCTGCTTGCCAAATATCTACACTAACATAAGACTACAAATAAAAGACCCTCTTTTTCATAAAACACCGGACTCAAAATAGAAAATCCAGTAGGAATAGCACAAATTCTCTACACAACACAGCCAGGCTTTGTGCGCCTAGTAGGATTTACTATATAAAGGTTGCAGCAAATTCATGCTTTTAAATATTTACAAGCGTGAAAATAAAGATGACATAAAAGATAATAGCATTATACATCGGCTTATACTGTAAGCCAATGTGTTTCCGACTTGACGCCAAATGCACATTTAGTTTGTGATGTTTCAGCGCTTTTAAAGGGTTGTGTCTGTTCGCTCGTGCATGCAGCCGCCTTACTGCTACGAAAATATCTGTGCTGCCACATCGCCTGACACTGCCATACAGCGTGGTAGCGTTTTTATTATTTGCGGTAATATACCTAAAGCGCTAGTAAATCTTCAGAATAGACAACTGTTTTTTCGACAACCTGTCTTCGCCAGCGAATGTCACACTGGTGCTAGTATTGTTTCTACACTTCAAGTTACGCAGTACTTGGTATTCTACGGATTTTTCGATGCGACAGGCCACTCGTCATTGGAGTCGTTAAGACCGGTGTTTATCTATGGCAGTACAGCTTTGCTATAATTTCAGATGCTCTCCTGGGACTTCCGTCTGCCAGTAGTATTTTCGCATACATACGCCCAGGCATGCCTAAGAAACGTCTGTGATCTGCTAAGAGAAACGTGGCGCAAAATGTAGCCGTGCCGGAAGGGCCGATTACGCGCCGTTTGGAAACTCGGAACAAAAGCTGATATGCTTACCTGAGAGGTTAAGAGAAATATGGCACAGGTCACTCTCCGCTGGTAGTCTTTCGTATGCATCTGGTCGTCTCTGCGTTGCGATCTCCCACATCACAAGGAAAATGCAGTGCAAAACGCAACACTTCCGGCGAGCTGCACTTGCTCGATGTCGGCAAAGACGAAATCGGCGACACGCCGCTGCTGGCGGCAGTCGTCCTCGTCGCAATCACACAGCACGGACAGAAGTTCCCACCGTAACTTGCCGCAACGCATGGTTGCAGTCGCCCCTAACGCAGCGCTTTCAGAACCACTCTATTGAATACAGAACCACCACTCGACGACAACGTACTCGCGCGAGATGCAACACAACTGAAAAATGGCGTCATGCTATTGACGGTTTCGGCTTTGGATCCTTTGAATCCGCACAACTAGTTTCGGTTTTCTTTCCTTGCGTTGAAACAAAAACTGTTTTGCTCACTGATAATTTTACGTCACGTAAGTAATGTTCACGAATGAAACAGCCGTGAATTTAACACGCGTCTTGAAATACCCGCTACGTTCACTTCGCAGAAGCAAAATTTGCTCGTCCGAGTGCGGTTACGTTTGAAATATCTATCGTTGGGCTGTCGGAGCGTGCTCAAAGTGGGAAGACGCAGCATAATTGTTCTTAATTTGCTTAGCTATAACGGTGCGGCTGCCCTTGATCTCTGTCGAGTGCAGTTTGCTCTGATGTAAGGTATAACTACAAAGCCGCCGACGTTACTGAATAATCTAGTGCACCTGAAGCTGCCAGAACTCCGGTATTTCCTCCACAATTTCTGGCGACTGCGTTCCGCTGTCACCAAATGCGAGCGTAGTGTTTGACGGAGATTTAGCAACACATTTTCCCGAAATATCGTTCACCGCTGTATCACGACGTGGAGAAGCAGCGTTGATGGTCCTCAGTAAAATTTTCTGTTTATTGCGAATTTTGCCATAGCAGTTATATGGGCACAACCATCGAAATATATCTGTCGGTTTTACCGCGAGCTTGCGTATAAAGTATAGTGCGATAAGATCCCATCCCGCGCCGTTGGCTGTGCGCGTTAAAGGAAGTGTTCGAGGCTGAGCCGGGCTGGATGGGCGCCCCAAGTGAAGTATCTAAGGAGGTCACGTGACAAAACGCGCGCAAGCCGGGAGAGGGAGGCGCTAGTTTAGCGCGCTTCTCCTCCTCTAGCCGTTGCTCTAGCCCGGTCTTGCGCCACCCTCGCTCTGTTTTGGAGATAATTTCCGATGGATCCAAAGCTGGGAGTGGAGGGGGGGGGGGTAAGGGTGTGCTCAGATAGTGCAAATTTTCGGAAACGCTTTGAAGGAAGAGGCAGCAGAAGCGTTCGGTCCGCTCTGCTCGCGCCCTTCATCACGCCAACGCTGTGACAGCGAGTGTTCGCCGTCATTGAGTGAGATCTGTTGATGTTTGCACGTGCGCGTGACCCAGTGCTTGCTAATTTCAGGAGTAAGCGAATGTTTACTGCAGTTTATTCAGCCGATGAAACTACGAACCTTGGTTCGTGCAATAGTTCGTGCAGTGGTTCATGCAGCATTGGGGTGAAACTGCTGTGTTGTTGTTTTTATATTTCTAGGGGGTTCCAAAGCAGTGTTGCGTACACTAATATTTGTTTCTGGTCGCGGAACGCAACGCACTGCGCTAGCCCAGTGGCTATTGTGTTGCGCTGCTGAGCTCGAGGTGACGGGTCCACCCACAACCGCGGCAGTCACATTCCAACGGGGTCAGAATGCGAAAATGCGCGTATACCATGGATTCCGTACACGTTAAATAACCCAAGCTGCTGAAAATAAATCTGCAACTTTCCATTACCGTGCGCCTCATAACAAGATCTTGAGTTTTCAACTTAAGTCTTCAATATTTAATTTTGAGTCGCGGAATTACACTTACAATCGACACTGTTGAGGGCGCCTACTGAACTTGTTATCTCGTTGCTGTGCTCTCTTTAGTAGCCAATACTTTTTTTTAGATTTACTTATGGTCAGAATCCAGTGTGGCAAATCCAGGTCTTCCTTAGCATAGGAAACCAGCTATCGCTTAAGCGTGCGAGGTATCAACAAACATGGTCAAGTAAAATCAATATATGGAGTTCGAAGTAATTGCACAACATGACAAGGATGAAAGAATGATACACCGCATTACAACCAGGACAGGAACCCGAGGGCCTGCCTAAAACAGAAGAGTTTATCTGGTATTTCTTCTCCTGCATTAAAATCTTTCTCTCGCCAGACTCATCTCAAATATCAGAGGAATGGCGATTTTCCACGACGACTCTTCGCGTGCTATTGAGAGTCAAACGACCCATGCGCAAATCTTTACTCTTGTTTTCTGACTCTACTCGCGTAAAAGTGGGTCTTCGGAAGAAAAAAGAGAGTCAAGTTGCCGGGATTACTTTTTACTCTCTTTTTTCTTAGAGTGTGGAGTGCTGTGACGCCACCTCGGGTGGAGTCGCGGTGCTCCAGCTGGACCTCGAGAAAGCGTTAGATTGTGTCTCTCATGATATTTTGTTTGCCATTTTGGATTACGTTAATGTTGGTTCCATCATCACTGAGAGAGTGGCGTTGGCGTACCAGAACTGCACAACACGCTTAATTGTGAATAAATCATTGGGGGCCCCCAATAACGTCATGCGTTCTGTGCGTCAGGGCTGCCCTCTCAGTCCTCTTTTGTTTGACATTTACATAGAAACTATGTGTTTGGCAATAACTGAGAATGAGCAAATACACGGCTATAGCTTGGCAGCCACACAAATCAAGCTCTTGGCATATGCAGATGACATGTGTGTTGTACAAGCAAAGAAAGTGTGACGGAAACAATAAGGGTAGTGAAAAATTTTTGTGATGTGACGGGCAGTAGAGTGAACTGGGGATAGTCCCTCGGTTTGTGGCACGGAGAGTGGTCCTCGGCCCCGGACCATTTTGCAAATGTGAGCTGGATAAAAACCCCGACCAAGTACTTAGGTGTCCCCATGGGAAGTTACAAAAATAGTGACGAATACTGGACGAACCAAGCCAGAGAAACAAGAGAAAAAGCAGACAGGTGGAAAGGCATCAACCTGTCGGTTTTCGCAAAAGCAACTGTGTGTAACATGTTTTTTATCACGAAGTTGTGGTAAGTCATGCAAACGTTGTACTGTTAAAGGGTAAACGTGCAAAGGTTGCACAGAGTGTTCGCGGTTTTTATCTCGGGCTCTACCTGGGATAGGAGTAGCCGAACCAACCTGTTCCGGCACGTGAAGAAAGGGGGGCTGGGCTTGGCGCATCTTTTTGTACGCCAGCTTGTGAACAGATTTTTGTTTTTTCGGGATGTGCGTGATCCGTTTCTGCGGACTGTATGCCAACTCAGGTTGAGAGGTGCTTTGCCGGCACTTATTGTTAGCACAGATAGTATGCCCGGAACGCTTCGTGGCTATCTAAAAAAAGTTGCAGATAGTGTGCGCTTTCTGTCTGTGCGTTTTTCTTTTGAGTATTTATGTAACGTTAAAAAGAAAACATTGTATAAAGATATTTGCGATATTGTATTTCTAGTGCCATTGTATAGAGCGCTATAGAGTGGAAGATCAGGACTGGATGTCCTTAAGCGAGTGAAAAATATGGAGGTGCCTACTGGGGTAAAGACATTCTTTTTTAAATAACACACAGGAACATTCTCAGTGAAGACATTCAAGGAAGAACGTGGCTGTCTTCTACCCTGGGGCTCTCACTGCTCGATTTGCAAGCAACCAGAAACAATAGACCATGTCTTTTTGCATTGCTGGGCCGGAGTGTTCTTCTGGGATGTCCTACAAAGAACAATGAAGAAGGAGTTACCGTTAAATCCGCATGGCATCAGGTACTTAGCGGTAACGAATGACGACGGGGTCCCCTTCGACCTAATAATGCTCAAGGGCCTTCACACTTTATGGCGTGCAAGGATGTCTGGGTACTACTGCGACCCGGACGCTAGGCCTGCGCGTACGTATTTCCGCGAAAGCATGTCTCGTTTCATTGAAATAAAGAAAATACAAGAATGTGTACCCGAATGGCTGTGTAGGATAGAACCTCTGACAGCATTGAAAGAATTTTAATTCGACAACGCCAGTCCTTATAGGACTGATGGCATGTATATCCTTTCAAAATGTTTTGTATTTGTTAAGTGTGTATTGTAATTGTGTTCTGTATGATTTTCTTTGTACAATGTCGAAGACCGGCAATAAATAAAAAAAAGGGGGGTGTAGCTCACTGATGGAGCGCTCGCTTCGCATGTCAGAAGTCCCGGGTTCAAACCCCGGCACCTCCAGTGTGGTGTATAATTTATTTCTAATCACTTTATTTCGCAACACTTAGTAAGCAATCCAACTATTTAAATAAACGATACTACGTCAATTCCACTTAAACAAGCAATACTTGCATTTCTCGCGCTGGCTTCCACGCCTACACATCACCACAACGCCGTTTCTTTCACGACAACGCTTAGGATGACTGCAGCCACATCAGGTGTGTAGCAACAAGCCTGATCGAAAGGAAGCTTTTTCCGCTTTCTAGTGGCTGCTGGATGTGAAGAACCATAAACGGTCCACACAAGACTGCGTTTATTGTTCCGGGGGTGTAGCTCAGTGGTAGAGCGCTCGCTTCGCATGTGAGAAGTCCCGGGTTCAAATCCCGGCACTTCCAGAGTGGTGTATAATTGATTTTTTATCACTTTATTTCGCAACACTCAGTAAGCAGTTCAACAATTTAAATAAACGTTACTACGTCAATTCCACTTATACAAGCAATACTCGCATTTCTCGCGCTGGCTTCCACGCCTCCACATCGCCACAAGCGCCGTTTCTTTCACGACAACGCTTAGGATGACTGCAGCCACATCAGGTGTGTAGCAACAAGCCTGATCGAAAGGAAGCTTTTGCCGCTTTCTATTGGCTGCTGGATGTGAAGAACAATAAACGGTCCACACAAGACTGCGGTTATTGTTCCGGTGGTGCAGCTCAGTGATTCTACTTCCGGCTTCCCTGGCACCTTTGCCTGGAGCTGGCACCTTTCCCTGGAGCTGGCACCTTTCCGTAGCCAGTGCCCGAGCCAGGGGGGCTCGGGCACTGGCTCTTGTAGTGGCCTCGTCCTCCACACTGGAAGCAGACTGGAATGCTCCTGCGTGTATCTGCTGCGCCTGATTGGGCGGCAGCCACTACAGGCCTGCTGCGGCCCCGAGTGCCTCGCAACGTTGTGACAGGTTCCGGGACCGGAGGCCGGAAAGGTACCTGGGTGGCAAAGGTGCGGTGAGTGAATGGGTCCAGCGCCCTTGGAGGCGGTACCATATTCCCCGGGCTTGCAATCTGAGAACCGTGCCACGCGCAAGACGGCTCGAGGGAGGCTTGAGGCGGGGGTGGAGGCTGGTAAGTTAGCTCTGCCAACATCGCCGCCTGAATATCGGACGCCGCTTTAACGAGATCGTCGAGCGAAGAGAAGGTGCGGCCCCTTAGATAAGCCTGGAAGCGAGGGTGAGCTTGCCGGATTGCCCGGGTGAATCTTTCCGTTTCGGGTGCTGAAGGATCTGCGCGCTCGTAAAGCTCCTGAAAGGACGGTATGTATTCGAGGAGGCTTTCCTCCTCCGCCTGACTACGGGCGCGAAGCTCGTCTTTCATGCGCACAACGTAGTCGGGGGGGAGGAATTCTGCTCGCAGTAGCTGCTCAAAGTGCGCCCAACTTTGGAAGGACTGGCGACGACGCCAGCGGGCGGCGGACCCAGTCAGGGCGACGGGCAAAACGCGCTGAAGAAGAACGTCATCCGTAATGGCTTGCGCATTGCGGTAATCTTCCATTTCCTGAAGGAAGTCCGCCACCGATTTCGTATCTGTGTGCCCTTCATATGTAGGCACAGCGAGCCGCAAATGGAAACTGGCTTCTGGAGTTATGTTTGTCTGATGCTCGAGCAGCGCGGTCAGCTGGGCAATAATGTTGCACATATCTTGTGCGGGCGCACCCTGGTCCTTCTTATCGGGCATTGTAGTAATGGGTTTGCGAGGATGATTTTCAACCGCGCTCTTCTTGACTTTACCCGAACGTAGGTGCATTAAAATGCCGGCGGTGCATCTTTGGTGTTCAAATTGGGCGGGCAAAGCGGTCCGACGGAATGGTCAAGCGGTTCTGCGGAAGCAGGATTGCGCGGAATAGCGGGGCGCAAGGAAAGCGGGAGGTCGAATAAACGTTCAGTGAGCTTACGCCGGTCAGAGGGTTTGGGTACAGATGCAGGAGCTGTGGGACCCGATGTCGGAGCGAAACAAGTAGGCCTAGGGGGCGAGTTCCAGCTGCCTCGAGATGGGGGCGGTTCCCTCGTTCCCGTGCTCGTGGTCCCTGCGGTGCGGAAGCGTACTCCAGAACAAACAGAAAAACAACGAGAAAGAAGAAAACCACGTTGGGTGCCAGATGAAGGCCCCTCAGCCTTCGCTCAGGGGGTCCGCGAGCCGCGACCAGCACGACAGAGGACCAAAGGCGCAAGGAACAAAAACCGCTTTAATTTACGCTAGAATGTAACACTCAATATTACCGCAGCCTCGCGGCCAATAGCAGAAAACAACAAGGCAAGGAAGCAGGCAGCAAAGAAGCAAAGCAGCAAAAGGCAGCAAAAGCAAAGAGGCAAGCTGCAAAACAGCGAGGCAACCAAATATACAAGCGAAAGGGAGCGACGAAAGAACGGCCGCTACCAACCATCAACCAACACAATCTTTCGGGCGATAACAGAATGCATAAAGCGCATAAAGCAAGCAAGCACCGAACCAGGCGCGCGGATAGTCCCAAAAGCGAACAACAAGAAGAACAACACTCTTTCATGCAGACACAATGCAAAGACGCTTTTCCACCTGCTCTGCAGCACGCTCGGTAAAAGAAACCTAGACAGGCCACGCCCCACCAGCGCCTCCCCAAGCCCGCGCCCGCAAAAAGCCCCGAGAGTCGTCTCCGCTGCCTTCTTATCGGGCAGCCGCCTTCCCGGCAGTCCCCACGCGAGTTCTTACGCTACCGCGATCGACGCGCATGCTCCATGCGACGAGTGCCGTTGTGGCGCGCGATTCAAAGGCTTCCCCCGTGCGCGCTGCAGAGAGGGCCAAGGGCCCGACAAGTTAAAGAAGTCAAAAGGCAACTCGAGAATATTGATACGGAAAAATATCAAGGTGCGATGATAAGGTCGCGTGCCGAGCGGCTCTGGATGGGCGAAACACCTACCAAGCGAGTATTGAGCGACGAAAGAAGCTACGCTACGAGAAATGCAATAACAGCTGCGCTACCAAAGTGCGCTTTCCACAGACCAAAAGGTTATCGAACGAGCGCTAGTGCAACGTTTCAGAAACTTGCTAGGCTGCGGAGCGAATGTGCGAGAGGGCTTTGAGACCCATTTTCTGAAATTAATGCCACGATTAGAAGATGAAGTAAAAACACAACTTCAAAGACCAATAAGTATTAGTGAACTGGAAAATGCAATAGATGACTTGCCTACAGGTAAAGCTCCGGGGCCCGACGGGCTTGTTGCCGCTTTTAACGCGATAGCGTTAAGGAGCTCGTGTCGCAGAAAAGCCGGTGTCGTCGGCGTCGGGTGTCGGCGTCCGCGGCGTTGACCGTGAGCGATAAATAACGGCAGGTACTTCATAAATAAAAAGCAACTTCCAAGATGGGCTGGGTGGGAATCGAACCAGGGTCTCCGGAGTGTGAGATGGAGACGCTACCACTCAGCCACGAATTTGATGCTTCCAAGCGGTACAAACGCGCCTGTAGTGAATGCGGTGTTGCCTTCGAAACGAGCCGTGGAAAGTTATACTGCAGTGTATACAGGTAATTATTAACATGTAACTTACAGAAGTCGCAATTACAAGAGTAGCGAAGTGCGTTTCCGCTGCATTTCTTCTGCGCTTTCCGCACACGTAGAGCCATCTTGCGGCAAACACAGAAGACCCCCTCCTCTCCATGTAGGGCGCTGCCTCAACAGATGGCGCGCCACGCCCGCATTGGAGCTGTGGAAGGACCGGTGCGAGGGAGGTCGTTGCCCGGACTCTCTCTCCCCTGACAACGCTTCGCCTTGCTCCCTCGGCAGAATCCAGCGTCCTTCCTGTCTTTAGATCGCTATCTCTCTATCTCTCTGCCCGTGCCGATCACGACGTTTGGCTGGCGTGCATCATTCATTTCCCCCTACGAGATACCGAGTTCTTCGGTTCGTTCCGCTTGCTCAGGCGCACGTTTCGTTGCTGTGCCGAACGCCGCGTTGCTCGACCATATGGCTCGACGCTCACCGCGTCCGATGCGGGGCGCCTTGTAAGTGATGGCTGTCCTGTAGCCCATTGTCTTACACCCCTTGGCGGGTCGACGGAAACGCTGTCGCGTTCCACTCTTGAAGGCGAAGCTTAAGCGTCCTCCAATTTTTTATAAATACTTTAGGCATCAAATGCCAAAATTGCTCCTCAGAGTTATAGATGAAGCTTATGAATCTAAGATGCTGCCTCCGTCATTTAAAAGAAGCCATGTCGTACTACTACCAATGACCAAAGACCCTGTAAAATTATTGTCACCCGAAGCATACCGACCCACAAGTCTAACTAACACGGATTATAAGGTTTTTATGAAAGTTATAGCTAAGCGACTTCAGTCTATGATTACACACTTGGTCGGTTAACATCAAACTTGTGGAATCAAAGGGAGAACCATACTCACGAATATTCATGTGACCAGAAGTATATTGGAACTATGTGACCTAATGCACGGACGGGTAGCCATGATTCAACTCTACTTAGAAAAAGCTTTCGATAAGGTAACCCACAGCATTCTTTTCTCCCTCTTAGAACACATCAACGTAGGTACCATCATTTATGATGGAGTAAAAATGGCCTACACTGGCTGTTCTTCAAAACTAATTATTAATAAAAAATCAACCGAAAGCATTACAGTATACTCTGGTGTAAAACAGGGATGCCCTGTCAGTTCATTGCTATTTGCAATTTACCTCGAACCGCGGTGTTTAAACCTAATGATGAATAAAAAGATACGTGGTTTCCGGCTCTTATCACGTGAAATAAAGGTCTTATCCTATGCTGACGATATCGCGGTATTCTGCACTGATAAGGAAAGTATTCAGGAAGCTATGCGTACCGCAAGAACTTTCTGCAGCCTTACAGGAAGTGCAATAAGCTGGCAAAAATGCTTAGGTTTTTGGCATGGTGAATGGGAATCTACGCCAGAAATTTTTGACACTATAAATTTCAGTGAGACACCTGCTACTTACCTCGGCGTACCACTCGAACATTACCGCGACACGACCGCGCAGTGGACAGCAGATACTGATCGGGCAAACGAGCAAACAAGAAACTGGGGAGGACGGAATCTATCAATGTTTGCGCGTGCAACTGTGTGTAACTCATTCCTCGTGGCTAAAGTGTTCTATATGTTACAAGTATTACGTATGTCTAGGATGTGTGTCCAAAAATTGCACAGGATATTCGCAATGTTTGTTTGGGGATCGGGATGGGAACGTACAAGCAGGTTAAACTTATTTCATTCCGTGAATAACGGAGGTCTTAGTTTGTGTAATTTGTTTTTAAGACAAGTAGTCTCAAGGTTTATCTTCCTAGGTGACCAAAGGAATGCATTTCTACAAACTGTTATACACGTCCAACTACACAATGCCTTATCTGAGTTCATTGTTACATCATGTGGGACGCCACAAGTAGTGAAAGGATATATGCGCGAAGTGGTAAGCGCTTTTCGTTTGCTCAAAGCCCACTTCTCACTTGAATATTTGTCTGTAGTCGGCCGGCAGAAATTGTATAAAGACCTCGTGGATATTTTGTGCCCCGTGCCCGTATACCGCTCAACATACGCTCTAGGGCCTGAACGCAATGTCTTGAAACGCATAAAAAGAATGCCTATCAGGCCTTCTACCAAATCTTTCTTCTTTCTTGTGCACAGCGGCACCCTTCCCGTAAAACCATGGCTAAGAGAGAAGGGTTTGTTTGTACCATGGAGTACCGATTGCGGTATATGCCATAAACTGGAAACTATAGACCATATATTTCTAGATTGTTGGGACTCGGTGTTCTTGTGGGATATCCAACAAAGAACAATCAAAAAAGAATTCCCTCTGACACCATTCGGTATCCGCTTTCTGCATTTTGAAGTGACGGGAGACGTGCCGTGTGACACAATAATGTTGCTCTGCATGCACAGTGTCTGGAAGACAAGAATGGATGTAAGGCATGAAGCTCTCCAACCTCGTTCTGCTCAAGAATATTTCGTGGAAAACATCCTGCACCTACGTGACACACATAAACCCAAGGGGGAGCAACCAGCGTGGCTACCCATATTAGACAAATTGGCCACAGTTCAGTTCCTTTAACCAAGCTGCATTACCCAGAATGCAGCCGGTGTTTTTACCATAGTACAACTACCTCTTTCTGTTTTTAACTCTAACGCGTGGAATGTTCTACTAAGAGCAAACGTGTTACCTTTTTTGTACGTGCGTTGTGTGTAAAACAGGTAATAAAGAAAAAAAAGGGGGGTTTAGCTCAGTGGTAGAGCGCTCGCTTTGCATGTGAGAAGTCCCGGGTTCAAGCCCCGGCACCTCCAGTGTGGTGTATAATTGAATTTTTTATCACTTTATTTCGCAACACTTAGTAAGCAATTCAACTATTTAAAAAAATACGATACTACGTCAATTCCACATAAACAAGGAATACTTGCATTTCTCGCGCTGGCTTCCACGCCTCCACGTCGCCACAAGCGCCGTTTCTTTCGCGACAACGCCTAGGATGACTGCAGGCACATCAGGTGTGTAGCAACAAGCCTGATCGAAAGCAAGCTTTTTCCACTTTCCAGTGGCTGCTGGATGTGAAGAACAATGAATGGTCCACACGAGACTCCGTTTATTGTTCCGGGGGTGTAGCTCAGTGGTAGAGCGCTCGCTTTGCACGTGAGACGTCCCGGGTTCAAGCCCCGGCACCTCCAGTGTGGTGTATAATTGAATTTTTTATCACTTTATTTCGCAACACTTAGTAAGCAATTCAACTATTTAAAAAAAGGATACTACGTCAATTCCACATAAACATGCAATACTTGCATTTCTCGCGCTGGCTTCCACGCCTCCACAAGCGCCGTTTCTTTCACGACAACGCTTAGGATGACTGCAGGCACATCAGGTGTGTAGCAACAAGCCTGATCGAAAGGAAGCTTTTTTCCACTTTTTAGTGGCTGCTGGATGTGAAGAACAATAAATGGTCCACACAAGACTCCGTTTATTGTTCTGCGGGTGTAGCTCAGTTGTTTTCTGCTTCCGGCAGCCGAGCTGATCGGATCGTTGAATCATGGCCTCAAGCGGGGCGGCGACAGCGGTCACTTTGGGTCGCGGAAACAGGTTCAGCAACGACGATGAAAGGGACTATCAGTTTATTTTGCCCCAACTGCCAAAAGGACGAATTGTTCTCAACACCGTCTTTTTACACGGTGATGTAAGAGCGAGGCCGTACAAGGTCGAGGATTTTCGGGATGCGCTTATGCCCACAAGCCCGCTGCCGGAAGTTGTGTGCCTCGGGGCCTACCAGGTCAATCACGTCTGGGCCGTGACCCTCAGTGACGCAGCTGCAACAAAACGCCTGCTGGCCCTGAAAGAGCTTCAGGTGAAAGGGCATCGATGTGTCATCGTCGACCCGCAGGACCAGCTGGCGAAACTTCGGCTTCACTGGCTGCTGTACGGTGTTTCCGACGAGGACGTCCGGGCGGCATTCACAACCTTCGGCAAGGTAGAAGAGGTGAGCAGGGAGCGTTGGCGCGTCCAAGGCATGCGAGATAAGACCTGGACCACCCGGACCGTGCTACTGAAGCTGAGAAGCGGCATTAAAGTGGAAGACCTGCCTCACCAGGTCCGCGTCGGCGGAGAGCTGGCATTGGTGGTCGTACCTGGTCGGCCCATGCAGTGCCTGCGCTGCCAAGGGACAGGACACGTACGCCGTGATTGCAAAGTCCCCCGGTGTTCGAGATGCAGACGGTTCGGCCACGTCGACGCTGACTGCGTTAAATCTTACGCGGCCGTGACAGGACCAGCAGCGAGTGATGTTGCTGCAGAGCACGTCATGGACGCATTCGAGACAGAAGAAGCTGCTAAGGGAGCCGGTGTGCAAGTGCCTTCATTGACGACAAATGCCACGACGGTACCGGAGGTCACTCAAGCCAAGGTAGTCGAGGGTGCTGAGCAGGTGACTGGGCCTGCACGTGTCGAGAGGGACGAAGACCCTGTGAAGGCAAGTGTTAATAAAGGCGAACGCGAGGACACTGAGTCAGCGATGCAACAGGGCGAGGATGCAAACGACGGGGACCGGGCGGCTAGTCTCGGTGCCACCTCCAAGCGCCCCCGTGACGAGGGCGGAGACAAGGACCGCGCGGCATCCAGCACAAGTGACGGGCCACCAGCGAAGACGCCTCTTGGGGGCGGTCGGTCTACAAGCCGAAGCCAAATGTTCCGCCCGAGGGAAAGCCTGGTGACAAAGCACAGCAAAAGAATAACGCCGGGAAGACGGGTGGTCCCGGAGGCGGCTAGCCGAGGGCTGGTCGTGAAAGGTAAGCACCATGCTCCGGGTCTATCTCATGCTTTGGTTCATAATGGCTCCTAATCCGTTGCTCACTATTGCCACACTAAACGTGAGAGGGTTGGCGGCCAAGCGTAGGCAAAGCCAAGTCCTACGGTTGGCCGCTGACCAAGACCTAGACGTTCTAGCTGTCCAGGAGACAAAGGTTGACGGAGAGGAGGAGACCGGGAGCATGGTGCAGCATTTCATGACGACATTATGCGGTCGTGAGCCATGCGGTAGGGACGTGCGCCGGTTGTGTCCTGTTTGTTAAGAAGTTGCCTGGCCTTGTTGTTAAAAATGTATTTTCATGTCAAACCGGAAGGATCGTTTTTTGTGATTTTGTTTTTCGTGAATTGGAACTCAGAGTCATGTGCATATATACACCGAATGCTGTGGAAGAACGCGCTTCATTTTTTGCGAACCTTTTTCAGTATATTAGCACTGATAAGTGCATGGTTTTGTTGGGGGATTTCAATTGTGTTTTGAGGGCCCGGGATAGAGTCAATAATGCTGGTATTCGCGATAAAAGCAGTAGTGCGTTGACTAAGCTAATTAGTGATAATGAACTGGACGATGTCTGTGAGTGCCTGGAGGGGGAGCGGGAAGTCATGTACACATGATGCCAAGGTAGTAGTCATGCGCGGCTAGACCGCATATACGTATCGCAAGACATAATTCCAAAGTGCCATAGTTATTCGGTGGCACCAGTATCGTTTTCGGATCACTGCATTGTGAAATGTCATATAGGCACGGAGAGGAAGAAACAAGATTTTAATTGGGAACTATGGAAAATGAATGCCTTACTACTAAAAGACGAGCCATTTGTAGAGGCAGTACGTGAGGCCGTCAGGAAAGTATGTGAAGAAAACAGTCAAACAATAGCAGAGAAATGGGAATACTTCAAACAAAACGTAAAAATGAAAGCTTTAGAAAGATCGAGCGGCTTACGATTTGAGAAGGAAATGAAAGAAAGGGGCTTACGAAAGACACTTGAGCAGCTGATAGCGCTGGAGTGCGAAGAGCCTGGGACGTATAAGCAAGATGTAGGAGCCATTAAAGGAAAAATCGAGCAGCTTGACAAGGAACGGTATTAAGGTGCGGTTGTGCGAGCAAGAGCAAATGCATTAGTAGCTGGAGAGACGCCCACTAAACGGGCGCTGGGACTCGAAAAAGCGCAAGCTCGACGGAATCATGTCGACAGAATTTTATGGAACGGCACAGTTGCCGACGATAGTAAGAGCATAGGCCGAGCGTTTCGAGAGTATTATCAGTCACTCTTTGCGTTTCAAGAAGTGAATATAGACGAGCTCAGAAGGGCCTTTCTATCTCGGATGCCGCGCGTGAGTGACGATACAAAACAACGATTGGAATTTAAAATAACAGAACGTGAAGTTGAGAAAGCGATTGATGATTTGAACCAAGGCAAATCACCTGGGCCGGACGGTCTGGGCGCGTGTTTATATAAAGCTTTTAAGAAAGAACTGTCGCCGTTACTAACAGAGCTGTTTAATGATGCGTATGATAACAAAACTTTGCCGCCTTCTTTTGGAAAAGCTCATACCATACTCATCCCTAAGAGTGACCAAGTGGAGAATCTTAGGCTAGTAACATCTTACAGGCCAATATCTTTAACCAATGTTGATTATAAGGTTTTTATGAAAGTTTTGGCTGCCAGACTTCAAAGCGTCATAAATGACATAGTGGCAGATCACCAAACGTGTGGTATTAAGGGAAGGTCCATTTTTCCGAATATTCACACGATGCGGTGCGTGCTGGAGGGCTGTGACGCCACCTCGGGTGGAGTCGCGGTGCTCCAGCTGGACCTCGAGAAAGCGTTTGATTGTGTCTCTCATGATATTGTGTTTGCCATTTTGGATTACGTTAATGTTGGTTCCATCATCACTGAGGGAGTGGCGTTGGCGTACCAGAACTGCACAACACGCTTAATTGTGAATAAATCATTGGGGGCCCCCATTAACATCATGCGTTCTGTGCGTCAGGGCTGCCCTCTCAGTTCTCTTTTGTTTGACATTTACGTAGAAACTATGTGTTTGGCAATAAATGAGAATGAGCAAACACGCGGGTATAGCTTGGCAGCCACACAAATCAAACCCTTGGCATATGCAGATGACATCGCGGTATGTTGTACAAGCAAAGAAAGTGTGACGGAAACAATAAGGGTAGTGAAAAATTTTTGTGATGTGATGGGCAGTTGAGTGAACTGGGGAAAGTCCCTCGGTTTGTGGCACGGAGAGTGGTCTTCGGCCTCGGACCATTTTGCAAATGTGAGCTGGATGAAAACCCCGACCAAGTACTTAGGTGTCCCCATGGGCAGTTACAAAAATAGCGACGAATACTGGACGAACCAAGCAAAAGAAACAAGAGAAAAAGGAGACAGGTGGAAAGGCATCAACCTGTCGATTTTCGCAAAAGCAACTGTGTGTAACATGTTTTTTATCACGAAGTTGTGGTACGTCATGCAAACGTTGTACTGTTAAAGGGTAAACGTGCAAAGGTTGCACAGAGTGTTCGCGGTTTTTATCTGGGGCTCTACCTGGCAAAGGAGTAGCCGAACCAATCTGTTCCGGCACGTGAAGAAAGGGGGGCTGGGCTTGGCGCATCTTTTTGTAGGCCAGCTTGTGAACAGGTTTTTGTTTTTTCGGGATGTGCGTGATCCGTTTCTGCGCACTGTATGCCAACTGAGGTTGAGAGGTGCTTTGCCGGCACTTATTGTTAGCACAGATAGTATGCCCGGAACGCTTCGTGGCTATCTAAAAGAAGTTGCAGATAGTGTGCGCTTTCTGTCTGTGCGTTTTTCTTTTGAGTATTTATGTAACGTTAAAAAGAAAACATTGTATAAAGATATTTGCGATATTGTATTTCTAGTGCCATTGTACAGAGCGCTATACAGTGGAAGATCAGGACTGGATGTCCTTAAGCGAGTGAAGAATATGGAGGTCCCTACTGGGGTAAAGACATTCTTTTTTAAATTACACACAGGAACACTCTCAGTGAAGACATTCATGGAAGAACGTGGCTTTCTTGTACCCTGGGGCTCGCACTGCTTGATTTGCAAGCAACCAGAAACAATAGACCATGTCTTTTTGCATTCCTGGGCCGGAGTGTTCTTCTGGGATGTCCTACAAAGAACAATGAAGAAGGAGTTACCGTTAAATCCGCATGGCATCAGGTACTTAGCGGTAACGAATGACGACGGGGTCCCCTTCGACCTAATAATGCTCAAGGGTCTTCACAGTTTATGGCGTGCAAGGATGTCTGGGTACTACTGCGACCCGGACGCTACGCCTGCGCGTACGTATTTCCGCGAAAGCATGTCTCGTTTCATTGAAATAAAGAAAATACAAGAATGTGTACCGGAATGGCTGTGTAGGATAGAACCTCTGACAGCATTGAAAGAATTTTAATTCGACAACGCCAGTCCTTATAGGACTGATGGCATGTATATCCTTTCAAAATGTTTTGTATTTGTTAATTGTGTATTGTAATGGTGTTCTGTATTATTTTCTTTGTACAATGTCGAAGACCGGCAATAAATAAAAAAAGGGGGGGTGTAGCTCAGTGGTACAGCGCTCGCTTCGCAGGTGAGAAGTCCCGGGTTCAAACCCCGGCACCTCGAGTGTGGTGTATAATTTATTTTTTATCACTTTATTTCGCAACACTTAGTAAGCAATCCAACTATTTAAATAAACGATACTACGTCAATTCCACTTAAACAAGCAATACTTGCATTTCTCGCGCTGGCTTCCACGCCTACATGTCGTCACAACGCCGTTTCTTTCACGACAACGCTTAGGATGACTGCAGCCACATCAGGTGTGTAGCAACAAGCCTGATAGAAAGGAAGCTTTTTCCGCTTTCGAGTGGCTGCTGGATGTGAAGAACAATAAACGGTCCACACAAGACTGCGTTTATTGTTCCGGGGGTGTAGCTCAGTGGTAGAGCGCTCGCTTCGCTTGTGAGAAGTCCCGGGTTAAAACCCCGGCACCTCCAGAGTGGTGTATAATTGGTTTTTTATCACTGTATTTCGCAACACTCAGTAAGCAATTCAACAATTTAAATAAACGTTACTACGTCAATTCCACTTAAACAAGCAATACTCGCATTTCTCGCGCTGGCTTCCACGCCTACACGTCGCCACAAGCGCCGTTTCTTTCACGACAACGCTTAGGATGACTGCAGCCACATCAGGTGTGTAGCAACAAGCCTGATTGAAAGGAAGCTTTTTCCGCTTTCTAGTGGCTGCTGGATGTGAAGAACAATAAACGGTCCACACAAGACTACGTTTATTGTTCCGGTGGTGCAGCTCAGTGATTCTACTTCCGGCTTCTGTCCGGTACGGTCGTGGAATGTCGACTTCCGCAGGAGCGGCTGTTGCGGCCCGTTCGGGCCGCGGAATCAGGTTTTCGGAAACGACCCAACAGGATTATCAACTTGTTTTGCCACAGCTGCCATCAGGAACTACTGTATTTACTACTGTGTTCTTATACGGTGACTTAAAGGCAAGGCCTTATCGCGTCGAGCGTTTTCGCGATGCACTAGTCCGCCATTAGCTCATGTCGGAAGTGGTTGCCCTCGGGGCCTACCAAATGAACCACGTCTGGGCCATCACCTTCAAAGACATTCAATGCAAGAAGAAACTTTTGTCTACCGATGCTTTTAGCGTGAAAGACCACCGTTGTGCTGTGATTGACTCCTGCAACCAAGATGTGAGCATGAAGTTGTACTGGCTTCTCCACACCGCGCCCGATGAAGACGTCAAAGCAGCCCTGGCACCATTCGGAACCGTGACCGAAATCTCCAGAGAAAAATGGCGTGTTACCGGTTGCAACGACAAGGGGTCACATACACGCCTAGTGTCGTTGCATTTGAAGGCAGGGATGTCAGTCGAAGGCCTGCCGCACCAGGTGCGAGTAGGGGAAGATCATGCTCTAGACATCGTGCCAGGAAGGCCTCCGCTTTGCCTCCGGTGTCATTGTACTGGCCATATACGTCGCGAATGTCGCGTGCCGCGCTGTGGGCTGTGTCACCGCTACGGCCACGAAGAGTCCCAGTGCGTGCGCAGCTACGCGAACGTCACTGGGCCGGGTCGTAGTGACATATTAGACGAACACCTGATGGATCAGGTCGACGCCTAAGAGACAGCAGCAGCAAGCGAAACACATCCCAGCAAGGACAAGACGCCTGAGGCCACGCCCCCCGATGTAGACGAAGCGCAGAAACGTCAGAGTGCCACTGAGGAACAACCGCAAAAGCTTGCCCCTGCAAACGATACCGTAAGCGTAACTACCGCCAAAGAGCCTGGGCCCAGCGAAACACGGGAAGGCAAGAAGGGAGAAACGTGCACCGACGTCACTATGGGAATGCCGGCTGCGGCAGTTACTAAGCGCCCGCGAGAAAAAGCGAGCAGCGACGACCAGCGCTCTGACTCAAAGTGTGCAGAAGGATCTCCCTCCAAAACAGCGTCCACCCGTAGGTCTAACTTCAAGCCAAAACCTACTGTGCCACCAGACAGGAAACCAACGCCGTCTGTGCCCCCGCATTAGCGGGAGCATGGTTCGGCTAAACACTTCGTTGCGGGACCGGTGAAAGACTTACATCTACAATGGACAATCACGGATGGCAACTCAACCAAGCGACGGGCTGCATCGGGTGCAGCAAAGACAGCAGTGGTCACTGGTCTAGCGTTGTAAGTTTCCACTCATCTGAACAGTATCTTGTGTCGGTTTGTGTAAACATTATTTACAATGGCCGTTAATCCTGGAATAGCCCTTCATGTTGCAACACTAAACGTACGCGGCTTCGGAGCCCGAAGGCGGCAACTTCAACTGAGCCGCCTGTTATTAGAAAATGATTTCGACATTCTAGCTATCCAGGAAACAAAAATCGAAAGCGAGGAACAAACTGATGAGATGGTGGAAATCTTTCGGTCAAGATATAATGTCTGTGTGTGCCACGCCGTGGGTAAATCAGGGGGGTGCGCAATTTTCTTGCGTAACTCCGTCGGAATTGTAGAGCAATCTGTCATCGCTTCTGAAAGTGGTCGGTTAGTAGTTTGCGATTTTCATGTTAAAGAGGCACTATGGCGAATTATTTGAATTTATGCACCAAACAAAGCTAGTGAGCGTTTAGATTTTTTCCGTTACATCGAAACCTTCTTGAAATGCGAAAGAAATGTGTTACTATTAGGAGACTTCAATTGTGTATGCATGGCTGAAGACAACGCCAAGAACGTACCGATACATGATAAGAGCGCATTGCAACTTAGCGCAATCGTTCAGGAATACGACCTAATTGATATAGGCGATGTACTGCGAGAAAAGCGAGTTCAGTTCACGCATTTCCAAGGCACAAGCCACGCCCGACATGACCGAGTGTATCTGACAGCAAGCCTCTTATCTTTTTGCAAAACATATGCCGTTAAGCACGTAAGCCTTAGCGATCATAGCTTAGTAACTGTTACAATAGGCACAAAGCGTAAAACGAGCACCTTTAATTGGGGCCTCTGGAAATTCAATGATAGCCTCCTGCAAGGCGAAATCTTTATCGAAGTAATAACGGCAAAAATTAAAGAAATGCAGGAAAACGACTTCATCAGCCCTGTCGAGTTGTGGGAGCACTTTAAGTGTGAACTTAAGATGAGCGCAATCGAAAGAGCTAGTGTCGTGCGCTACAAGGCAAGACAGAAAGAAACCGAGTTGCAGCGTACTTTAGACTATCTCTCAAATGCGGAAAGTACTGTTCCTCGCCTGCTTGCAAACAAAGTTAAAGAAGTCAAAAGGCAACTCGAGAATATTGATACGGAAAAATATCAAGGTGCGATGATAAGGTCGCGTGCCGAGCGGCTCTGGATGGGCGAAACACCTACCAAGCGAGTATTAAGCGACGAAAGAAGCTACGCTACGAGAAATGCAATAACAGCTGCGCTACCAAGGTGCGCTTTCCACAGACCAAAAGGTTATCGAACGAGCGCTAGTGCAACGTTTCAGAAACTTGCTAGGCTGCGTAGCGAATGTGCGAGAGGGCTTTGAGACCCATTTTCTGAAATTAATGCCACGATTAGAAGATGAAGTGAAAACACAACTTCAAAGACCAATAAGTATTAGTGAACTGGAAAATGCAATAGATGACTTGCCTACAGGTAAAGCTCCGGGGCCCGACGGGCTTGTTGCCGCTTTTTATAAATACTTTAGGCATCAAATGGCAAAAATGCTCCTCAGAGTTATAGAAGAAGCTTATGAATCTAAGATGCTGCCTCCGTCATTTAAAAGAAGCCATGTCGTACTACTACCAATGACCAAAGACCCTGTAAAATTATTGTCACTCGAAGCATACCGACCCATAAGTCTAACTAACACGGATTATAAGGTTTTTATGAAAGTTATAGCTAAGCGACTTCAGTCTGTGATTACAAACTTGGTCGGTGAACATCAAACTTCTGGAATCAAAGGGAGAACCATTCTCACGAATATTCATATGACCAGAAGTATATTGGAACTATGTGACCTAATGCACGGACGGGTAGCCATGATTCAACTCTACTTAGAAAAAGCTTTCGATAAGGTAACCCACAGCATTCTTTTCTCCCTCTTAGAACACATCAACGTAGGTAACATCATTTATGATGGAGTAAAAATGGCCTACACTGGCTGTTCTTCAAAACTAATTATTAATAAAAAATTAACCGAAAGCATTACAGCATACTCTGGTGTAAAACAGGGATGCCCTGTCAGTTCATTGCTATTTGCAATTTACTTCGAACCGCGGTGTTTAAACCTAATGATGAATAAAAACATACGTGGTTTCCGGCTCTTATCACGTGAAATAAAGGTCTTATCCGATGCTGACGATATCGCAGTATTCTGCACTGATAAAGAAAGTATTCAGGAAGCTATGCGTACCGCAAGAACTTTCTGCAGCCTTACAGGAAGTGCAATATGATGGCAAAAATGCTTAGGTTTTTGGCATGGTGAATGGAAATCTACGCCAGAAATTTTGGACACTATAAATTTCACCGAGACACCTGCTACTTACCTCGGCGTACCACTCGAACATTACCGCGACACGACCGAGCAGTGGACAGCAGATACTGATCGGGCAAACGAGCAAACAAGAAACTGGAGAGGACGGAATCTCTCAATGTTTGCGCGTGCAACTGTGTGTAACTCATTCCTCGTGGCTAAAGTGTTCTATATGTTGCAAGTGTTACGTATGTCTAGGATGTGTGTCCAAAAATTGCACAGGATATTCGCAATGTTTGTTTGGGGATCGGGATGGGAACGTACAAGCAGGTTAAACTTATTTCATTCCGTGAACAACGGAGGTCTTGGTTTGTGTAATTTGTTTTTAAGACAAGTAGTCTCAAGGTTTATCTTCCTAGGCGACCAAAGGAATGCATTTCTACAAACTGTTATACACGTCCAACTACACAATGCCTTATCTGAGTTCATTGTTACATCATGTGGGACGCCACAAGTAGTGAAAGGATATATGCGCGAAGTGGTAAGCGCTTTTCGTTTGCTCAAAGCCCACTTCTCACTTGAATATTTGTCTGTAGTCGGCCGGCAGAAATTGTATAAAGACCTCGTGGATATTTTGTGCCCCGTGCCCGTATACCGCTCAACATACGCTCTAGGGCCTGAACGCAATGTCTTGAAACGCATAAAAAGAATGCCTATCAGGCCTTCTACCAAATCTTTCTTCTTTCTTGTGCACAGCGGCACGCTTCCCGTAAAACGATGGCTAAGAGAGAAGGGTTTGTTTGTACCATGGAGTACCGATTGCGGTATATGCAATAAACCGGAAAATATAGACCATATATTTCTAGATTGTTGGGACTCGGTGTTCTTGTGGGATATCCTACAAAGAACAATCAAAAAAGAATTCCCTCTGACACCATTCGGTATCCGCTTTCTGCCTTTTGAAGTGACGGGAGACGTGCCGTGTGACACAATAATGTTGCTCTGCATGCACAGTGCCTGGAAGACAAGAATGGATGTAAGGCATGAAGCTCTCCAACCTCGTTCTGCTCAAGAATATTTCGTGGAAAACATGCTGCACCTACGTAACACACATAAAGCCAAGGGGGAGCAACCAGCGTGGCTACCCATATTAGACAAATTGGCCACAGTTCGGTTCCTTTAACCAAGCTGCATTACCCAGAATGCAGCCGGTGTTTTTACCATAGTACAACTACCTCTTTCTGTTTTTAACTCTAACGCGTGGAATGTTCTACTAAGAGCAAACGTGTTACCTTTTTTGTACGTGCGTTGTGTGTAAAACAGGTAACAAAGAAAAAAAAAAGGGCGGGTTTAGCTCAGTGGTAGAGCGCTCGCTTTGCATATGAGAAGTCCCGGGTTCAAGCCCCGGCATCTCCAGTGTGGTGTATAATTGAATTTTTTATCACTTTACTTCGCAACACTTAGTAAGCAATTCAACTATTTAAAAAAAACGATACTACGTCAATTCCACATAAACAAGGAATACTTGCATTTCTCGCGCTGGCTTCCACGCCTCCACGTCGCCACAAGCGCCGTTTCTTTCACGACAACGCTTAGGATGACTGCAGGCACATGAGGCGTGTAGCAACAAGCCTGATCGAAAGAAAGCTTTTTCCACTTTTTATTGGCTGCTGGATGTGAAGAACAATAAATGGTCTACACGAGACTCCGTTTATTGTTCCGTGGGTGTAGCTCAGTGGTAGAGCGCTCGCTTTGCATGTGAGAAGTCCCGGGTTCAAGCCCCGGCACCTCCAGTGTGGTGTATAATTGAATTTTTTATCACTTCGCAACGCTTAGTAAGCAGTTCAACTATTTAAATAAACGATACTACGTCAATTCCACATAAACATGCAATACTTGCATTTCTCGCGCTAGCTTCCAGGCCCCCACGTCGCCACAAGCGCCGTTTCTTTCACGACAACGCTTAGGATGACTGCAGGCACAACAGGTGTGTAGAACAAGACTGATCGAATGGAAGCTTTTTCCACTTTCTAGTGGCTCCTGGATGTGAAGAACAATAAATGGTCCACACAAGACTCCCTTTGTTGTTCCGGGGGTGTCGCTCAGTGGTAGAACGCTCACTTTGCATGTGAGAAGTCCCGGGTTCAAGCCCCGGCACCTCCAGTGTGGTGTATAATTGAATTTTTTATCACTTTACTTCGCAACACTTAGTAAGCAATTCAACTATTTAAAAAAAACGATACTACGTCAATTCCACATAAACAAGCAATACTTGCATTTCTCGCGCTGGCTTCCACGCCTCCACGTCGCCACAAGCGCCGTTTCTTTCACGACAACGCTTAGGATCACTACAGGCACATCAGTTGTGTAGCAACAAGCCTGAACGAAAGGAACATTTTTCCACTTTTTAGTGGCTGCTGGATGTGAAGAACAATAAATGGTCCACACAAGACTCGGTTTATTGTTCCGGGGGTGTATCTCAGTTTTCTGCTTCCGGCAGCCGAGCTGATCGGATCCTTTAATCATGGCCTCAAGCGGGGCGGCGACAACGGTCACTTTGGGTCGCGGAAACAGGTTCAGCAACGACGATGAAAGGGACTACCAGTTTATTTTGCCCCAACTGCCAAAAGGCGAATTGTTCTCAACACCGTCTTTTTACACGGTGATGTAAGAGCGAGGCCGTACAAGGTCGAGGATTTTCGGGATGCGCTTACGCCACAAGCCTGCTGGCGGAAGTTTTGTGCCTCGGGGCCTACCAGGTCAATCACGTGTGGGCCGTGACCCTCAGTGACGCAGCTGAAACAAAACGCCTGCTGGCCCTGAAAGAGCTTCAGGTGAAAGGGCGTCGATGTGTCATCGTCGACCCGCAGGACCAGCTGGCGAAACTGCGGCTTCACTGGCTGCTGTACGGTGTTTCCGACGAGGACGTCCGCGCGGCATTCACAACCTTCGGCAAGGTAGAAGAGGTGAGCAGGGAGCGTTGGCGCGTCCAAGGCATGGGAGACAAGACCTGGACCACCCGGACCGTGCTACTGAAGCTGAGAAGCGGCATTAAAGTGGAAGACCTGCCTCACCAGGTCCGCGTCGGCGGAGAGCTGGCATTGGTGGTCGTACCTGGGCGGCCCATGCAGTGCCTGCGCTGCCAAGGGACAGGACACGTACGCCGTGATTGCAAAGTCCCCCGCTGTTCGAGATGCAGACGGTTCGGCCACGTCGACGCTGACTGCGTTAAATCTTACGCGGCCGTGACAGGACCAGCAGCGAGTGATGTTGCTGCAGAGCACGTCATGGACGCAGTCGAGACAGAAGAAGCTGCTAAGGGAGCCGGTGTGCAAGTGCCTTCATTGACGACAAATGCCACGACGGTACCGGAGGTCGCTCAAGCCAAGGTAGTCGAGGGTGCTGAGCAGGTGACTGGGCCTGCACGTGTCGAGAGGGACGAAGACCCTGTGAAGGCAAGTGTTAATGAAGGCGAACGCGAGGACACTGAGTCAGCGATGCAACAGGGCGAGGGTGCAAACGACGGGGACCGGGCGGCTAGTCTCGGTGCCACCTCCAAGCGCCCCCGTGACGAGGGCGGAGACAAGGACAGCGCGGCATCCAGCACAAGTGACGGGCCGCCAGCGAAGACGCCTCTTGGGAGGCGGTCGGTCTTCAAGCCGAAGCCAAATGTTCCGCCCGAGAGAAAGCCTGGTGACAAAGCACAGCAAAAGAATAACGCCGGGAAGACGGGTGGTCCCGGAGGCGGCTAGCCGAGGGCTGGTCGTGAAAGGTAAGCACCATGCTCCGGGTCTATCTCATACTTTGGTTCATAATGGCTCCTAATCCGTCGCTCACTATTGCCACACTAAACGTGAGAGGGTTGGCGGCCAAGCGTAGGGAAAGCCAAGTCCTACGGTTGGCCGCTGACCAAGACCTAGACGTTCTAGCTCTCCAGGAGACAAAGGTTGACGGAGAGGAGGAGACCGGGAGCATGGTGCGGCGTTTCATGACGATATTATGCGGTCGTGAGCCATGCGGTAGGGACGTCCGCCGGTTGTGTCCTGTTTGTTAAGAAGTTGCCTGGCCTTGTTGTTAAAAATGTATTTTCATGTCAAACCGGAAGGATCGTATTGTGTGTTTTTTTTTCGTGAATTGCAATTCAGAGTCATGTGCATATATGCACCGAATGCTGTGGAAGAACGCGCTTCATTTTTATGCGAAGCATATTACGAGGGCTCAACCCAGCTCCTCAGGCGCGGCGGTGACCATGAAATCACGTGACACCGTGACGTCACGACAGAGGAGAAGTGGCTTTGGCTCAACTCTTGCAAGACGGGCTGGGTGGGAATCGAACCAGGGTCTCCGGAGTGTGGGACGGAGACGCTACCACTGAGCCACGAGTACAACGCTTCAAAGCGGTACAAAAGCGCCTCTAGTGAATGCGGTGTTGCCTTAGAAACGCGCTGTTTCTAAGGCGTGCGTCTCTTGCTCAGGCGCACATTTCGTTGCCGCGCCGAACGCTGCTTTGCTCGACGCTCACCGCGTCCAATGCGGGGCGCGTAGTCGCTGCCCTGTAGCCCATTGTCTTACACCCCTTGGCGGGTCGACGGGAACGCTGTCGCGTTCCACTCTTGAAGGCGAAGAAGTAATGCATGAGTTGTTTCTTCGTCTAGCCGAACCAAATATAGCCAAGCAACAGCAGTTCACCAGGCTAAACAGTGGTTCAACAACTAAAATAAAGGCTAGTATGCTTCGCATCCTGGGCTTAACCTTACCTAAGCCACAGCCATTTTTTTTTGCGAACATTTTTCAGTATATTAGCACTGATAAGTGCATGGTTTTGTTGGGGGATTTCAATTGTGTTTTGAGGGCTCGGGATAGAGTCAATAATGGTGGTATTCGCGAAAAAAGCAGTAGTGTGTTGACTAAGCTAATTAGTGATAATGAACTGGACCATGTCTGTGAGTGCCTGGAGGGGGAGCGGGAAGTCATGTACACACGATGCCAAGGTAGTAGTCATGCGCGGCTAGACCGCATATACGTATCGCAAGACATAATTCCAAAGTGCCATAGTTATTCGGTGGCACCAGTATCGTTTTCAGATCACTGCATTGTGAAATGTCATATAGGCACGGAGAGGAAGAAACAAGATTTTAATTGGGAACTATGGAAAATGAATGCCTTACTACTAAAAGAGGAGCCATTTGTAGAGGCAGTACTTGAGGCCGTCAGGAAAGTAAGTGAAGAAAACAGTGAAACAATAGCAGAGAAATGGGAATACTTCAAACAAAACGTAAAAATGAAAGCTTTAGAAAGATCGAGGTGCTTACGATTTGAGAAGGAAATGAAAGAAAGGGGCTTACGAAAGACACTTAAGCAGCTGATAGCGCTTGAGTGCGAAGAGCCTGGGACGTATAAGCAAGATGTAGGAGCCATTAAAAGAAAAATCGAGCAGCTTGACAAGGGACGGTATCAAGGTGCGATTGTGCGAGCAAGAGCAAATGCATTAGTAGCTGGAGAGACGCCCACTAAACAAGCGCTGGGACTCGAAAAAGCGCAAGCTCGACGGAATCATGTCGACAGAATTTTATGGAACGGCACAGTTGCCGACGATAGTAGGAGCATAGGCCGAGCGTTTCGAGAGTATTATCAGTCACTCGTTGCGTTTCAAGAAGTGAATATAGACGAGTTCAGAAGTGCCTTTCTATCTCGGATGCCGCGAGTGAGTGACGATACAAAACAACGATTGGAATTTAAAATAACAGAACGTGAAGTTGAGAAAGCGATTGATGATTTGAACCAAGGCAAATCACCTGGACCGGACGGTCTGGGCGCTTGTTTATATAAAGCTTTTAAGAAAGAACTGTCGCCGTTACTAACAAAGCTGTTTAATGATGCGTATGATAACAACACTTTGCGGTCTTCTTTTGGAAAAGCTCATACCATACTCATTCCTAAGAGTGACCAAGTGGAGAATCTTAGGCTAGTAACATCTTACAGGCGAATATCTTTAACCAATGTTGATTATAAGGTTTTTATGAAAGTTTTGGCTGCCAGACTTCAAAGCGTCATAAATGACATAGTGGCAGATCACCAAACGTGTGGTATTAAAGGAAGGTCCATTTTTCCGAATATTCACACGATGCGGTGCGGGCTGGAGGGCTGTGACGCCACCTCGGGTGGAGTCGCGGTGCTCCAGCTGGACCTCGAGAAAGCGTTTGATTGTGTCTCTCATGATATTGTTTTTGCCATTTTGGATTACGTTAATGTTGGTTCCATCATCACTGAGGGAGTGGCGTTGGCGTACCAAAACTGCACAACACGCTTACTTGTGAATAAATCATTGGGGGCCCCCATTAACATCAAGCGTTCTGTGCGTCAGGGCTGCCCTCTCAGTTCTCTTTTGTTTGACATTTACATAGAAACTATGTGTTTGGCAATAACTGAGAATGAGCAAACATGCGGGTATAGCTTGGCAGCCACACAAATCAAACTCTTGGCATATGCAGATGACATCGCGGTATGTTGTACAAGCAAAGAAAGTGTGACGGAAACAATAAGGGTAGTGAAAAATTTTTGTGATGTGACGGGCAGTAGAGTGAACTGGGGAAAGTCCCTCGGTTTGTGGCACGGAGAGTGGTCTTCGGCCTCGGACCTTTTTGCAAATGTGAGCTGGATAAAAACCCCGACCAAGTACTTAGGTGTCCCCATGGGCAGTTACAAAAATAGCGACGAATACTGGACGAACCAAGCAAAAGAAACAAGAGAAAAAGCAGACAGGTGGAAAGGCATCAAGCTGTCGATTTTCGCAAAAGCAACTGTGTGTAAGGTAACGTGACTGGGAAGTACCGGGCTGGGGGCGTTTCCAGCGCTCGTTCCGCACGGACGTGTTTTTCCGTAGCTCCGGATTTTCGCCCCGTTTGCTGGTTTCTTTTCCCCGCTACTGGAACTCTGTTGTTTATGGACCGCTTTGGCGGTTCGTAATTACTACTGGCGCCTATCTACAAGGTACGTCGTCATCTACACCCTCCTGCTGCGCCGTCGAACTCGAGTTCTTGTGTGGCTTCACGAGTGCGAGTGCCCCCACGGCACTCGCCGCGCCGGCGCGGAGCATCCAAGCTGCTGTCCGCTGCGTCGAGGGAGCGGAACATTACCGATGCAACTGCCATCCAAGCCAGGGACGTCTCCTCCGTGGGGACAAGTGCAACGGGTGAAGGCGGCACCCTGAGCATGGATACCACCAACATGGAGCAGAACAGCCCTGCTGTCGTGGCGCACACCTCAGCCAAGAGGATGAAGGAAGCTACTGGCCTCCCATCGGATGAAAATGTAGCTCCAGCAGCCCCGAAAAGACCTCGCTCATCACAAGGCCTGCCTGCACGACCGACACGCACGTCTCCGGAGTCGCCAACGACGTCGTGGTACAAAGTGGTTATCAAGCCTCGTGCTAGATATGACATGTCCACTCTGCACAATCGTATCATTCAAGCGGCCCTGGACGCCTGCCTCGAGACTTCCCGATTTCAAGGTTTTGCTCTACACAAACCCACTAATACGTTCTCAGTATGGGTGTCTGCTATGGCACTAGTTTATAAACTCGAAGAACTGCAACAAATACAAGTCTCAGAAGAGTGTGTCCTTCCAGTCCAGGCGTACCTCGCCAGTGGTACAGATTTAAGACGCTACGTGGTTAATGGCGTTGACCTTGACGAAGAACCCGAGAGGCTCCTGCAGGAACTATCGTGTCCCACGCACAAGGTCGTGGCTGCTCGCTACCTAGGCAGCGGTCGTACGTGCCTAATCACGCTTCAAGGTCCTAATTCCCCACCTGAACGTATCCTGTATTACGGCTGCGTACTGCGCCCGCGTCCGTTCAAGCCTTCCGTTGTGTACTCCTACTCTTGCTTTAGACAGGGACACATGAAATCATCCTGCCCCTACCCACCTAAGGACGACACCATGGAGCCTGAACCGTCGGCATCGTTTAGATGCGGCCTATGCCAAACAAACGATCATGACATCACTTCCACGACGTGTCCTACGAAGTTGAAGGCCACTAAGAAGGCTCGGCAACGCCATTCTCGACAGCCAGCAAGGACCCCTCGAGATTCATCAATGCAACAAGTCCCTGTGTACAACCGTTACGCCGTTCTGGCCTCGCTGGAAGAGGATGCTAGCCAGGTGACAGAAGCATGTACAGAGACAAGTGATGCTGCCACTCGTTCCTATAGCGCAGCTGTTCGGTCGTCCACTTCACGGCCGCAACGGGCATCTCAATCGATAGAAGACACGCCGCTTCCTTTGGCAGACGAAGAGTTCGAGATCGACGCTCGCCTCGCCAACCTTGAAAGGGAGATCCAACGTCTCAAGGACCGCCGTACAGTGCTCCGGCGTCGTCATGACGGAGCGCGGCCGTCGCATTCGCCGTCGTCGTCTAGTCCTGCTCATATGGCTAACCCGGCATCTGTGTCGAAGCCTCTTTCACCCCAAGAACTCTTGCGCTTCGTTGCGCAACAGCTCCAGCATCTCACCTCGGTTCTACTGGCCAATCTTAATCTATGATGGCTGCTACGTCTTCAAGAGTGCCAGAAGGCATCTTACAGTGGAACTGTCGCGGCATCGCGGGGAAGGTCGGAGAGCTGCGTCAGCGTCTCAGATATGGGAAGCTGCGTGCTTGGGCTCTACTACTTCAAGAATCCAACGGCCTGCCACCCATTCCAGGATTTGTGGCATACTCATCGCCTTCAATGTTGGATCGTAGGAGTGCTACTCCCGACGTCCCTCCAGGAAAGGCTGCAGCGTATGTAAGATGCACTCTTCATCAGACTCGTGTTGATCTTTCACGGTGGTGTACTCTATGGCAAGAAGTCGTGGCCGTATTGGTTCGTCTCCAACGCACGGACGTTATCATCGTTTCATACTATGCCCGGCCTTACAGCGGTCGTGCGGCTCGGTTGTGTCTCGGCTGGCTGGCGCACCTACGACAGAAACATCCTGGTTGCCCCATTATGGTCGCAGGAGATTTTAACGCGCCCCACACCACATGGGGATACGCTATTTCCAGTGCGCGTGGTACATGTGTGCTGGACACATTTACGGACGCCCAATTCACTCTCCTTAATAATGTGTCAGTGCCTACTCGTCGGCGAGACCACCGCCACACTCACCGGACTTATCTTGGTGGCTAGGAAGGACGACCATCTCGTGGTCATGTGAACCCGACTGCTGGGGTAGCGACCATCATCCGATTCACCTTGGCTTATCTTCGGGCGGAACAAGCCGCCTCCGCCGCCTATGTCGAGTGGTGGACTGGGATCGATACAGGGTGGTATCAGAAAGCAATGTATCCAACTTCATGGTTGACCCGTCCCATTGTCTTAAGGCGGCATTGGTTGAGGCGACACGTACGTCGTGGGTTGATGAATCCCGAACCGCTCCTGATTTGCAACTTCTGCGCCTCTGGGCGTCGCGCCGCCAAGCAGAACTTGCATCAGAACGTGACCCTGCATCAAATACCCTTCGCTTAGAGGCCCAACGCCTTACTGCAGTAGCTCGGCGCCATGAACACCGCTTAGAACGTGGCCGCTGGATGGACTGGTGCTCTTCTCTCGGACCTTCGTCGTCCAATGCCTCCATTTGGCGCACCTTCCGAGTAATGGAACGTGGTCGGCGCCCTCCAGAGCCCGCAGCCTGCGCCCTGTTAGCATCGGGCCAGACACCAGCAGTATTCGCAGAAACTGTCGCCCACACCTTTTTTCCGGCTTTGGACACAGCACCGCCTCCCTTCGTTGTTCAAAACTGCCTTCCTGCGGACGCAGGCACGCCACCTACGCTCTCTGACATCGAGGGTATACAAGCTCCTTTCACTATGGCGGAATTTTTAGCGGCAATCGACCTGTCGAAGCCATGCAAGGCACCAGGACCGGATGGCATACCGTATGAACTTTATAAAAACACGGAAGGCAAGGTTCTCGAAGTGCTGTTGGGGGCCATAAACGAAGCTTGGGCTACAGGAGTGATTCCCAATTCTTGGCGGCATGCAGAAATGGTCCCTATTCCCAAACCCGGAAAACCCCAAGATAATATCGCTCATATGCGCCCAATAGCACTAACCTCAACGTTAGGCAAGCTGATGGAGCGTATGCTCGCGACACGTATTACATGGTGGCTCGAGCGGTGCTCATGCTATCATCCTGGCCAAATCGGGTTCCGTGCTCATCTAGGCGCAGAGGATGGCCTTGCGCACCTATCTTCTATGGTTCTCATCGGAGGCCGCTCCCGAAGAATTCGCACGATTCTGGCAATGGATATTCGTAAAGCATACGACCATGTGAGTCACGAAGCAATTGTCGGAATTCTCCATTGGCTTCACTTCCCTAGCCGTGTCTGCACATTCGTCGAAGCCTTCCTGTGCGCTCGCACCTTCTCCATTCGCCTGGCTGGCCAAGCAGTAGGTCAGTTCGTCGCACATCGGGGTGTCCCACAAGGATCTGTGCTCGCACCAGTCCTTTTTAATATTGCTCTCCTTCCACTAGCCTGGAAGCTAGCCACGATATATAACGCACAGTAGATAATGTACGCGGATGACATCACTGTCTGGTCAGTTTATCCTGAAATCTGCCACCAAGAACAAGCGCTCCAAGAGGCCCTGAACATGACGCACAACTGGTGTGCTCAGATAGGCCTTGACATTTCCAAGGACAAGACGACGTACATGTCAGTAGCGAACAAGTATGGGCGCCGTCTACTGGCACTCCGGCCTCTTCAGTTAACTCTGAATCAGCAACCATTACACGAGGCTGCAACTCTCCGTGTACTCGGCCTTGAAATGGATTCCTCCGGATCTGCGGGACCATGGGTCAAGAATGCAAAGCAACAGGCCGCAGAAACGATACAGTTGATACGTCGGATTGCGAAGAAATCTGGTGGAGCGAGCACCAACATGGCTCGCCTTCTGGTCCGTTCTGTATTGCAACCACGACTCGTCTACAGAGCCCAGTTTCATCATCTCACGAAGGCACAATGGGCTCGCCTTGAGGCCATTAATAATGAAGCTATGCGGGCCATAACGGGATTACCACGTCTCACTCCGTTGCCAACTCTACAGGCTGAGTCCCAACTCAACACTATTGACGACCTCGTACACCAACGTCGGTGCGCGCGCGCCCTAAAGCCATCATATTTCGGCTCGGCTGCTTCACTGGCCCGGTACATGGGGCACGAAATAGACAATCCAGCATCTACGAGACCCGATGTAGCTCCGTGGGAAAGGGTACAATTAAGTGACAATAAGCCTCTTGGTCGTCTGTATAGCCCGGTTCCTCGTCAGGCGAATGCCCATATTTCCCGCCTTCATCGCGCCGATGACAACCAAGACGATACGACTCTTGTAGCATACACTGATGCCAGTGTTAATGGCACCATGATTCACACAGCTCTCGTGTGTCCATTGATACCAGAGGCAGGCCAAACGTGCTCGTATGTTGCCGATCCTGCACCACCGGCCTACCTTGCCGAGCTTGCTGCCATACGAGACGGCTTGGCCGCGTTGCTACCTGCTGTTCAAGATGCTCGATACTCTCAACTCATCATTCGCACAGACTCGACTCAAGCCATCCACGACATACGTAGGGTATCTCGGTCCACCCTATTGTCAGATAGCATTCACCGTCCTGCTGCCACTACGAATATCCTCATACGCGTCCAGTGGGTGCCTCGAGCAGCCCTGCCGGGTCTCCTTGAAGCAGATATGGCAACCCACCCACAGATTACAACATACCCACTTCCACATTTTCCTGAAGACGCCTGTGGACGACTGATCCGGGAAAAGGAAAACCTCCGACGTACCACACGAGCTCTCATACCTCCGTGTGGGTCAGACCTCCCTGGCGGGTTAACCCGCCGAGAGGAGGTTACGTTAAGGAGGCTACGTGTCGGGGTCGCGCTCACCCCGTCTGTGACCGCTCTCTGGCCACAACAATACCATGGTCCTTACGGCTCATCGTGCCCATTTTGCAACACAGGAATCCAAAATGTGACAGTAACACACCTATTATGGACGTGCCCAGGGCTTCATCTAAGCCGTCTCCGCCATCTCCGGGCAACAGGCCTTCGGCCTGGCCGCCCACCCGACCTTGAACGTTGGATTCATGGACCCCATCATCGTTCACTTCTAGATTTTTTGCACGAGTCGAATCTGTTCATGTATTTTTAACATCTTTTGTATTATGCCTAAGGGCATGCTTTCGAATAAAAAAAAACTGTGTGTAACATCTTTTTTATCACGAAGTTGTGGTACGTCATGCAAACGTTGTACTGTTCAAGGGTAAACGTGCAAAGGTTGCACAGAGTGTTCGCGGTTTTTATCTGGGGCTCTACCTGGGAAAGGAGTAGCCGAACCAATCTGTTCCGGCACGTGATCGGGCGACCGGGCGACCACGTTTCCAGGCGACCACGATCGGGCGACCACGTTTCGCCACTTAACAACTGTAATCGCACAGCGAGGGACGCGCCTGAATGTATCCGATGTTTCTGGAAAGTTATCGATGCTTCTACCCGGCTGTCTGTTGTCGCCGAACCTCGTGTTATCTGATTTCATCGCGTAACGCGAATGGTGTAGAACTTTGTGGAAGGCACGCGGGTCCGAACGATTAGTCTGGAACATTCGACGACTGCTCTATAAAAGCCGACGCGTTTGACCCGCTGATCAGATTTTCGACGATCGCCGACTGTGTTCGCCGCTTTCGTTGTGCTATAAGTGTAGCCTGTTTTGTGGGCACAGGTTCGCCCAATAAAAGCTAGTTTTGTATTCCACAGTACTGCTTCTTTCTTCGCCGTCACTACCACGTGACATCTGGTGGAGGTGCTTTACGTCCATGTACCGGACGCCCCCGACAAACCGTAATACAAGCCCGGACCGCAAAGACAACACCAGCACCGTCCCGGAACATCGAGCAAGCCGCCGTCTTCAACAGCTGCCCTCGGAGCACGGACTTCTACCTGAGAAGACCAAGAAGATTGTGGACAAGGCAACCCCAATGGCAGCCCCAGCATCCCCCATCGTGCTGCAGCAGCCCAGGGAACCTCCGACGTTCCGCGGATCAACATTCGAGGACCCGGAAACCTGGCTCGAAACGTATGAGAGGGTCGCTAAGTTTAACAGTTGGGACAGCGACGACAAGCTGCGGCATGTCTATTTCGCATTGGAAGACGCCGCCAGGACGTGGTTCGAGAATCGGGAAGCCACCTTAACCACGTGGGACCTTTTCCGAAGCGGCTTGCACACGTTTACAAGCGTCGTGCGAAAAGAGCGAGCCCAAGCTCTACTAGAAACCAGAGTGCAGCTGCTAAACGAGACGATCACAATCTTCACGGAGGAGATGGCCCGTCTTTTCCGGCACGCCGACCCGGAAATGTCGGAGGAGAAAAAAGTTCGCTTCCTGATGCGCGGCGTCAAGCAAGACCTTTTCGCCGGACTTATTCGTAACCCACCGAAGACTGTGGCTGAGTTTTCTGCAGAGGCATCGACGATCGAGAAAACTCTGGAGATGCGCACCCGGCAATATAACCGCCAGGGGCACACGCCGCAGTATGCCATCCAAGGACTAGGTTCGGACGACCTTCAAGAGACCATCAGGGCCATTGTGCGCGAAGAACTGCGCAAGGTCCTGCCTTCGTCGCAGCCTCAAGTGGCCTCTATCGCCGACATCGTGAAGGAACAGGTGCACCGATCCCTTGGAGTTCCTGAGGTGCAACCAGAACCACCGCAGCCGGAAGTAATGACCTACGCCGCCGCCGTCGCCCGCCGTCAAGGCCCCCCTGCGCGACCGCGCCAAGGTCCTGCAACACCGCAATTCCGTCGTCCACCGCCACCGCCGCCAGCGCGCCCACCCGTCGCCCAGCGCACCTCTACGAGGAAGACGGACATTTGGCGAGCCCCCGACCACCGCCCGCTCTGCTATCACTGCGGAGAAGCCGGCCATGTGTACCGCCGATGCCCATACCGCGACATGGGACTGAGAGGGTTCGCCGTCAACGCGCCGCGTCCACAGCTTGGGGAGCGCCCACGTGACATTGCCGATTACCTAGCCGCCACTCAGTGGAACTCTCGACGACCGTCCCGTTCGCCGTCACCAGGCCGCTACCTGTCGCCGCAGCGCCGTCCATACACTGGCCCAGCCCGGGGCCGCTCTGCGATCCCATACCCGGAAAACTAAAAGCAGCAACCGATGGAGGTGCGGTTGCTGTTCGTCGAACTGACGAAGATCCTCCGCCGCCGACGAAGACGACGAAGAGACCATCTCGACGACATAACGACACGCCGCCGTCCCGACGAAGTCTGGAAGCCAAAACTACACCGACGAAAGACGACTTGACGACGCGACGTTCCAACCTCAGTTCAACACGACGCAGCCGTGATCCAACGCCAAGACCTAACTGCAATGCCAGACAAAGAACAACCGACCTCGACGTGCTTCTCGACAGCCACGCAGTCACTGCCTTAGTCGACACAGGGGCCGATTACTCCGTAATGAGTGGACACATCGCCGCCCAGTTGAAGAAAGCATTTGAGTATTTATGTAACGTTAAAAGGAAAACATTGTATAAAGATATTTGCGATATTGTATTTCCAGTGCCATTGTACAGAGCGCTGTACAGTGGAAGATCAGGACTGGATGCCCTTAAGCGAGTGAGAAATATGGAGGTGCCTACTGGGGTAAAGACATTCTTTTTTAAATTACACACAGGAACACTCTAAGTGAAGACATTCATGGAAGAACGTGGCTTTCTTGTACCCTGGGGCTCGCACTGCTTGATTTCCAAGCAACCAGAAACAATAGACCATGTCTTTTTGCATTGCTGGGCCGGAGTGTTCTCCTGGGAAGTCCTACAAAGAACAATGAAGAAGGAGTTACTGTTAAAACCGCATGGCATCAGGTACTTAGCGGTAACGAATGACGATGGGGTTCCCTTCGACCTAATAATGCTCAAGGGCCTCCATAGTTTATGGCGTGCAAGGATGTCTGGGTACTATTGCGACCCGGACGCTAGGCCTGCGCGTACGTATTTCCGCGAAAGCATGTCTCGTTTCATTGAAATAAAGAAAATACAAGAATGTGTACCCGAATGGCTGCCGAGGATAGAACCTCTGACAGCACTGAAAGAATTTTAATTAGACAACGCCAGTCCTTATAGGACTGATGGCATGTATGTTCTTTAAAAATGTTTTGTATTTGTTAATTGTGCATTGTCAGAAAAAAAAAGGGGGGGGTGTAGCTCAGTGGTAGAGCGCTCGCTTTGCATGTGAGAAGTCCCGGGTTCTAGCCCCGGCACCTCCAGTGTGGTGTTTGAGTTTTTTATAACTTTATTTCGCAACTCTTAGTAAGCAATTCAACTATTTAAAAAAAAACCATACTACGTCAATTCCACATAAACAAGCAGTACTTGCATTTCTCGCGCTGGCTTCCACCCCTCCACGTCGCCACAAGCGCCGTTTCTTTCACGACAACGCTTAGGATGACTGCAGGCACATCAGGTGTGTAGCAACAAGACTGATCGAAAGGAAGTTTTTTCCACTTTTTAGTGGCTGCTGGATGTGAAGAACAATAAATGGTCCACACAAGACTCCGTTTATTGTTCCGGGGGTGTAGCTCAGGATTCGGCTTTCTGCCGCGCTAGCGAGCGGACGTGCCGATCATGAGCTCCGTAGGAGCGGCTTCAGCGGCCCAGCAGGGCCGCGGTACCAGGAGTTTTGCCTCAGAAGACCCGGAATACCAAGTTTTGCTGCCTCAATTGCCGACAGGTCGGATAGTTTTAAATACAGTTTTTCTGCATGCGGATGTGCGTGCCAGGCCGTATCGTGTGGAACATTTCCGAGATGCATTGGCTAGCTTAGGCCTACTTGCTGATGTCATCGCCCTAGGCGCGTATCAGATGAGCCACGTTTGGGCGGTTACTTTCAAGAGCGACGAAGGCGTGAAAAGGCTTTCCAGCACCAAGAACCTCAAGGTGAATGAACATCGGTGCATTGTCGTTGATCCAGCCAATCAGGCCGTGCGGCTGAAGCTGCATTGGATGCTTCATAACGTGTCGGACGAGGATATACGGACAGCCCTGTTACCGTTCGGAAAGGTCACGGACGTTTTCCATGAAAAGTGGCGTGTTCAAGGAGTTCAAGATAAAGCATCGTCGACACGGGTGGTGTCCCTGGTTCTGAAGACGGGTATGACCATAGAAGACCTGCCCCATCAACTTCGTGTAGCTGGTGAGCAGACCCTATAGTTGTGGTACCGGGCAGAGCACCCCTTTGCCTGAAGTGCCGAAACACCGGACATGTCCGACGTGACTGCCGCGTCCCGAGATGTGCAGTATGCCGTCGCTACGGCCACCAGGATACGGAATGTGTTAAGACTTACGCATCCGTCGCAGGACCTGCTTTCCGAGAGGACGTGGCTGACCTGTTAATGGACGAGGCTGACGTTGATGAGGCTTCCCGCGTGCTAGTACCACCGGCGGACACAGTCGCAACACCTTCTGTGCCGGCGGCTAAATCCACGAAGGTGGTAAATGTGCTGCCTACGGGCCCGAAAGATGCAGTGCAAAGGGCATGCGACGAAGGAGCCAAAGAAGAATCGGCCGCAAAATCCACCGCTGCCGAGGAGACCGCCACGGTGCACGGACCGGCAACTCCCTTGATGGGCGTCGAAGAATCGAGTGCAAGCAGTGCGGCTATGAAAAGAGCGAGGGACTCGACCGGCAACCTGGACAGCAACCTTGACAACGGGGCCAAAGACGAGCCACCGCCAAAAGCGCAGGCGGGTCGTCGTATGCCCGTGCCCCTGAAGCCAAACATCCCGCCGGACAGACGACCAGCGGCAAAGCCGCCTAAGTAGGACCCGGCGCCTACCGGGGCGCCCGGACTAACGTCGTGAAGACATGGCGTCCTTTTTGGAATCGGGCTTCGCGTACGCTCTAAAGGTACGCGTGTGGATCGAGCGGTTTTCAGTGCAAAAGTTATGCATGCATTTTTTTTCTACAGTGTGTCCGGATCGCTTGTTCTTTAGCGGCACCGTGCGATCGGCTTGCTTTTGCAGATAAATGGCGGGGAAACTAGAGAGAGCACTGAGAGTTGCCACGTTAAATGTTCGTGGCCTTGGAGCGCGAAGGAGGCAATATCAACTTAGCCGCTTGTGTATGGAGAAGGAACTCGATGTAGTTGCCTTACAAGAAACTAAGGTAGAAACCCAAGAGCAGACCAATCGCATGGTGACGCCTTTCACGGCGCATTACAATGTGTACGTGTGCCATGCGAATGGCACATCAGGCGGATGTGCGTTGTTAATACGGAAGAGTGCTGGTATCATTGAAGAAAGTGTAACTGTTTCTGAAACTGGCCGCTTGCTTATTGTAGATTTTTCTTTTTCTCACGATTTGTGGCGGCTCGTATGCGTTTATGCGCCAAACAATGTGAATGATCGATTTTTGTTTTTTGAATCTATCGAGCAATATCTAAAATGTGATCGCTTCGTCATATTTCTTGGTGATTTTAACTGTGTGTGTTCTCCGGAAGACCGACTAAAAAGGGAAAGGGTTCGCGATAAAAGTGCTCTCCTTTTGAGCAGACTAATTGAAAACCACAACTTAGAAGATGTGGGCCTAGTCCTCACTGATGGTATCATTCCGCAGTACACGCACATTCAGCGAAATAGCCGAGCAAGGCTGGACAGAGTGTATGTTTCTGACGTCTTGATCACCCTTTGTAATAGTTATAACGTCGCACCGCAATCGTTCACGGACCATAGCTTGGTAAGCTTCTCGATTGGGGAAAAAGTTAAAAGAACACGATTCAACTGGAACATGTGGAAATTCAACGAAAAGCTGCTTGATGATGAACCATTTGTGCGAAGAGTTAAGGAAAAGATAACAGAGTTGATGACAAATGAGGATGAATATTTTACTGCCACATGGGAGGAATTTAAGATTCAAGTTAAGTTCATTGCAATAGAAAGAGGAAGCAGCCTTCAGCACGATAAATTACAGAAACAAAGAGAGCTGCAAAGACAGCTAGAATATCTGTCAAGCGCAGAAAATGCGGGTCACGATCTATTAGCTGAAAACGTAAAGAAAGTAAGACGCGAGCTTGAAGTTATCGACGAAGAGCGATACAGAGCAGCAGTTATTACGAAGTTGTGGTATGTCATGCAGACGTTGTACTGTTCAAGGGTAAACGTGCAAAAGCTGCACAGAGTGTTCGCGGTTTTTATCTGGGGCTCTACCTGGGAAAGGTGTAGCCGAACAAATCTGTTCAGGCACGTGAAGGAAGGGGGGCTGGGCTTGGCGCATCTTTTTGTTCGACAGCTTGTCAACCGCTTTTTGTTTTTTCGCGATGTGCGCGATCCGTTTTTGCGCACCGTATGTCAGCTCAGGTTGAGCGATGCATTGCCTGCATATGTTGTCAGTACGGCAATTATGACCGGAACACTGCGTGGTTATTTTAAGGAAGTGGCCGACAGTGTGCGTTTCCTTTCAGTTCGTTTTTCAAACTATTATCTGTGTCACGTGAAAAGGAAAACACTGTATAAAGATGTGTGCGACATTGTGTTTCCTGTGCCGTTATACAGAGCCATATACAGTGGAGGGCCAGGACAAGACGTCCTTAAACGGGTGAAACGAATGCAGGTACCACCAGGTGTTAAAACCTTCTGTTTTAAGCTCCACACAGGAACGCTCTCTGTGAAGACTTTTGTCGAAGAACGAGGCTGTTTTGTGCCGTGGGGATCCCACTGCTTGATTTGTCAGAAGCCGGAGACCATTGATCATGTTTTCTTGCATTGCTGGGCGGCGGTTTCCTTATGGGACGTTTTAAAGCGAACGCTGAAAAAGGAGTTACCGGTGGACCCCCAAGGGTTCAGGTATCTGCCAATTAAAGATGAAGACGGAGTGTCGTATGATCTTATTATGTTGAATGCCCTCCACTCTATATGGCGAGCTCGCATGGCCGGGTACCATTGCGACACCGACGCTCGGCCAGCGCGTATGTATTTCAGAGAGTGTATGTCCTCATTCATTGAAATGCACAAAATGCAAGAGTGTGTACCGGATTGGCTGTCGAGGCTCGAACCTCTGACAGTCATGAAGAACTTTTAATTTAACAACGTCAGTCCTATGAGGATGGACGGCTGTCTAGCGCTTTTTTGTTTCGTCTTCCTTTTTCTCTTGCAAGAGGCTTGCATCTGTGTCATTAGTGTGAAATTCATATGTGCGATGTTATATTGAAAACCGGTAATAAATAAAAAAAAGGGGGTGTAGCTCAGTGGTAGAGCGCTCGCTTTGCATGTGAGAAGTCCCGGGTTCAAACCCCGGCACCTCCATTGTGGTGTATAATTGAATTTTTTATCACTTTATTTCGCAACACTTAGTAAGCAATTCAACTATTTAAAAAAACGATACTACGTCAATTCCACATAAACAAGCAATACTTGCATTTCTCGCGCTGGCATCCACGTCGCCACAAGCGCCGTTTTTTTCACGACAACGCTCAGGAAGACTGTACATCAGGTGTGTAGCAACAAGCCTGATCGAAAGGGAGCTTTTTCCACTTTCTAGTGGCTGCTGGATGTGAAGAACAATAAATGGTCCTCACAAGACTCCGTTTATCGTTCCGGGGGTGTTGCTCAGTGGTAGAGCGCTCGCTTTGCATTGTGAGAAGTCCCGGGTTCAAACCCCGGCACCTCCAGTGTGGTTTATGATTGAATTCTTTATCACTTTATTTCGCAACACTTAGTAAGCAATTCAACTATTTAAAAGAACGATACTACGTCAATTCCACATAAACAAGCAATACTTGAATTTCTCGCGCTGGCGTCCACGTCGCCAAAAGCGTCGTTTTTTTCACGACAACGCTTAGGATGACTGCAGGCACATCAGGTGTGTAGCAACAAGCCTGATCGAAAGGAAGCTTTTTCCACTTTCTAGTGGCTGCTGGATGTGAAGAACAATAAATGGTCCACACAAGACTCCGTTTATCGTTCCGGGGGTGTAGCTCAGTGGTAGAGCGCTCGCTTTGCATGGGAGAAGTCCCGGGTTCTAACCCCGGCACCTCCAGTGTGGTGTATAATTGAATTTTTTATCACTTTATTTCGCAACACTTAGTAAGCAATTCAACTATTTAAAAGAACGATACTACGTCAATTCCACATAAACAAGCAATACTTGTATTTCTCTCGCTGGCTTCCACGCCTCCACGTCGCCACAAGCGCCGTTTTTTTCACGACAACGCTTAGTATGACTGCCCGCACATCAGGTGTGTAGCAACATGCCTGATCGAAAGGAAGCTTTTTCCACTTTCTAGCGGTTGCTGGATGTGGAGAACAATAAATGGTCCACACAAGACTCCGTTTATAGTTCCGGGGGTGTAGCTCAGTCATTCTGCATCCGGCAGCCGAGGTGTTCGGATCGTAGGGTCATGGCCTCTTCCGGGGCAGCGACAGCGGCCGCTTTTGGTCGCGGAAACAGGATCACCGACGACGATAAGGATTATCCGTTTATTTTGCCTCAGCTGCCGAAAGGACGAATTGCATTTAACACCGTGTTTTTACACGGTGATGTACGCGCCAGACCTTACAAGGTAGAAGATTTTAGAGACGCCCTACAGCCGACGGGACTGCTGCCGGACGTGGTATACATAGGGGCGTACCAGATAAACCACGTCTGGGCGGTGACCCTGTCTGACGCCACTGCGACGAAGCGCCTCATGGCCCTTAAAGAACTGCAAGTGAAGGGAAGACGATGTGTCATCGTGGACCCGCAAGACCAGCAGGTGAAGCTTAGGCTTCACTGGCTGCTCTATGGCGTTGCAGACGAGGACATACGGACGGCGTTCATGGCTTTCGGCAAGGTGGAGGAGGTAAGCCGGGAAAGGTGGCGCGTCCATGGCCTGGTTGACAAGACGTCGACAACCAGGACTGTGCTTCTAAAGCTGAAAAGCGGCGTGAAAATGGAAGACATTCCTCATCAGGTCCGCGTCGGCGGAGAGCTGGCCTTGGTGGTCGTGCCTGGTCGACCCATGCAGTGTCTGCGCTGCCAAGGCACGGGGCACGTCCGCCGGGAGTGTAAAGTTCCGCGCTGTTCTCGCTGCAGACGGTTCGGTCATGTTGACGCCGACTGCGTCAAATCCTACGCAGCCGTGACAGGCCTAGCAGTGAACGACGTGGCCGCAGAGCACGTCATGGACGTGGTCGAGACGGAGGACGCCGCTACAGGCATCGGAGACCTGGTACCGACAGCGGCAGTCAGCGAGACGTCGACCGTCGGCGCAGAAGGCACGGTTGCTCAAGGTACTGAGAAGCGGAGTGGGAATGCGCAGGGCGCGACTGCTGTGGACCCTGCGACGGGAACCCTGCGACGGGAACCCTTAGTGAAGACCCGCCCGACAACGGTATGACGACAATGCAGCAGGACGAGGCCGTGAAAGACGGCGACCGGACTGAGACTCTTGGCGGCCCGGTCAAACGCCCCCACGACCAGACCAAGGACCAGGGCGAGGGTGCGGCCAGCACCACCGAGGGACCACCGACAAAGACGCCCCAGGGGAGGCGGATGAGCTTCAAACCAAAGCCGAATGTGCCGCCTGAAAGAAAGCCTGTGCTCAAAGTGTCGACGACAAACAACGCCGGGAAGCCGGATGGCCCCGGAGGCGGCTAGCCAAGGGCTGGTCGTGAAGGGTAAGCACCATGCTCCGGGCCTACTTTTCTCGCTAGATGAAGATGGCTGAAATACCGTCTCTTAGTATTGCCACACTAAATGTGCGAGGGTTGGCGGCTAGTCGTAGGCAATGTCAGGTCCTACGGTTGGTAACGGACCATGACATAGACGTACTAGCCGTCCAGGAAACCAAGGTTGACGGAGAGGAGGAGACCAGGAGCATGGTGCGACGATTCACGACTAGGTATTTTGTGGTGGTCAGTCATGCGGTAGGCACCTCCGGGGGGTGCATTCTTTTGGTGAAGAAGCTGCCGGGTTTACATATTCAAAGTGTCTGGTCCTGTCTGGCTGGAAGGATTGTTTTATGTGACTTTACGATCTCTGACTTTGAGTTTCGCGTCATATCGTTTATGCTCCGAATTCTGTAGACGAGCGTGTCCTCTTTTTTTCGAACCTTTCACAATATGTTTGCTGTAATAAGCGCGTTGTCTTATTAGGGGACTTCAATTGTGTGTTGAGTGCTAGAGACCGAGCCAACAATGCCGGTGTGCGTGATAGAAGTAGTGATGTTTTGTCAAAATTAGTTAATGAAAATGAACTTGATGATGTTTTTCAATGTCTGGAAGGGGGGCGTCAAGTGACATTTACGCGTTTTCAAGGCAGTAGTCATGCGCGACTGGATCGCATGTACAGCCTCCCTGATTTTTAATAATATAGCGCGAGCGTCGACTGAACTGCTTATAACTGCTTATAACGGCGATAAGCGTGCAACAAGGCGAGAGTTCGCGCACGAGCCTTGTTGCCTTGTTGCACTCGCCTTGTTGCACGCTCTTTTTGCACGCTTATCGCCGTTTTAAAGCGCTCACCAGCAGTTCAGTCGACGCTCGCGCTATATTATTAAAAATCAGGGAGGCTGTACATTTCGTTGGACATGATTCCAAGATGCCACGGTTATTGCGTTGTACCCGTGTCATTTTCGGATCACTGCCTGGTAAAATGTAACATAGGTATAAGGAAAACGGAACATGCTTTTAATTGGTACCTATGGAAACTCAATGACTTGTTATTAAATGATGCATCTTTTGTAAAGGCAGTACGGGATGAGGTTAATGAAATACGCGAAGATGCGGCTGATACAATAGCAGAAAAGTGGGAATGTCTTAAACAAAAAGTTAAAATGAAAGCATTAGAAAGGTGAAGCTGCCTCAAATTTGAGAGGGAATCTAAAGAAAAGGGTTTGCGAACGCTACTTCAGCAGCTGATAACGCTTGAGTGCAAAGAGCCTGGTCTTTACAAAGACGATGTGCGGTGCGTCAAGGAAAAGCTTGAACTGTTTGACAAGGAACGCTATCAAGGTGCCATAGTGCGAGCACGAGCAGATGCACTAGCGGCAGGGGAGACGCCCACTAAAAGGGCGCTCGGTTTAGAGAAGGCACACGGACGACGAAACCATGTCGATCACCTTTTAATGAATGGAGCTGTTGTTGACGACAACGAGAGCATAGCACACGCCTTCTTCCAGTACTATCAGTCGCTCTTTGCATTTCAGGAAGCGAATTTAGAGGGTTTCAAAGCAGACTTTCTGCACCGCATGCCGCGTTTGAGTGATGAAGCTAAGGAGCGATTAGAAGGGAAAATAACGGAGAGGGAAGTCGAAAAGGCAATCGACGATTTAAACTTGGGCAAGTCACCGGGACCAGATGGACTCAGCGCCGCCCTATATAAGACATTGAAAAGAGAACTGGCCCCTTTATTAGTAGAAGTATTTAATGAAGCGTACGAGCAGAAATCATTGCCACCTTCTTTTGGGAAAGCGCACACCATTCTAATTCCGAAAAAAGGTTAAATTAGATAAACTGAGATTCGTATCATCCTATAGGCCCATATCACTAACAAATGTGGATTACAAGATATTTATGAAGATTTTAGCGACCAGACTTCAAAGCGTCATAAAGGAAATCATTGCAGACCATCAGACTTGTGGAATCAAAGGGCGAACAATTTTTTCTAACATCCATAAGATGCGGTGTGTGCTCGAGTGCTGTGACGTCACCGGTGGCGCCGTTGCAGTTCTTCAGCTTGATCTTGAGAAAGCGTTCGATTGCGTCGCTCACGTTATTTTGTTCTCCATATTGGATCATGTTAATGTAGGTAGCATCATCACTGAGGGTGTGGCCTTGGCGTACCAGAACTGCACTACAAGGTTAATTGTTAATAAGTCTCTGGGGGCCCCCATTAAAATCATGCGGTCAGTGCACTAGGCTGTCCCTCAGTCCTCTGTTATTTGCTATATACATAGAAGCAATGTGTGTGGCCATTACCGCAAATAACAATATACGTGGTTTTAGATTAGCAGAATCCGAAGTGAAGCTGCTAGCGTATGCTGATGACGTTGCAGTGTGTTGCACAGACGAACCAAGTGTGACTGAAACAATTGCTGTAGTGAAACATTTCTGTGACGTCACGGGCAGCAAAGTCAATTGGGGCAAATTCCTCGGGCTGTGGCACGGGGAGTGGTTTTCGGCACCGGAATACTTCGCCAATGTCAACTGGGTGAAAACTCCGACGAAGTATCTGCGCGTTCCCCTCGACAGTTAGAAAAGCAGCGATGAGTACTGGAGGAACCGAACTAATGAAACGAAAGAAAAAGCGGACAGATGGACAAGCACTAACCAGTCTATTTTTTCAAGGGCAACAATTTGTAACATGTTTTTTATAGCGAAGTTATATTATGTTATGCAAGTGTTACATTGTTCCAGGGCAAATGTGCAAAGGCTGCACAGAGTTTTTGCTGTCTTCATCTGGGGATCAGCATGGGAGAGGGCTAGCCGAACCAATTTGTTTAGAAGAGTGAAGGACGGGGGTGTTGGCTTGGCACATCTTTTTGTTCGTCAACTTGTCAACCGCTTTTTGTTTTTTCGAGATGTGCGCGATCCTTTTCTGCGCACCGTATGTCAACTCAGGTTGAGCGACGCGTTGCCGGCGTATGTTGTTAGTACGGCAAGCATGACTGGAAAACTTCGAGGTTATCTTAAGGAAGTGGTCGACAGCGTGCGTTTCCTGTCAGTTCGTTTTTCAAATGATTATCTGTTTGAAGTGAAAAGGAAAAAAACTGTATAATGATGTGTGCGACATTGTGTTCCCAGTGCCCTTATACAGAGCCATATACAGTGGAGGGCCAGGACAAGACGTCCTTAAACGGGTGAAACCCATGCAGGTGCCACCAGGTGTTAAAACCTTCTTTTTTAAGCTCCACACTGGAACACTTTCCGTGAAGAAATTTATGGAAGAGCGAGGCTTTCTTGTGCCCTGGGGATCACACTGCTTGATCTGCAAGAAGCCCGAAACCATCGATCACGTGTTCTTGCACTGCTGGGCGGCTGTGTTCCTCTGGGACGTCTTGAAGCGAACATTGAAGAAAGAATTACCTGTAAACCCCCAAGGTATACGGTATCTGCCAATTAAGGATGAAGAGGGAGTCCCATACGACTTTATTATGTTGAATGCACTCCACTGTATATGGCGGGCTCGCATGGCAGGGTACCATTGCGATGCCGACGCCCGCCCGGTTCACATATATTTCAGAGAATGTATGTCGCGGTTCGTTGATATACAGAAATTGCAAGAATGTCCACCGGATTGGCTGTCGAGGCTAGAAGCACTGACAGCCATGAAGGAATTTTAATTGGACGACGCCGGTCCCGTACGGACAGTCGGCATTATCGTAATTTTTTTTTCCTTTTTTTTCCCGCAAGCTTGTATCCCTGACATGTGTGTAGTATTTGTATATTCAGTGTTATGTCAAAAACTGGCATTAAATTAAAAAAAAAGGGGGTGTAGCTCAGTGGTAGAGCGCTCGCTTTGCATGTGAGAAGTCCCGGGTTCAAACCCCGGCACCTCCATTGTGGTGTATAATTGAATTTTTTATCACTTTATTTCGCAACACTTAGTAAGCAATTCAACTATTTAAAAAAACGATACTACGTCAATTCCACATAAACAAGCAATACTTGCATTTCTCGCGCTGGCATCCACGTCGCCACAAGCGCCGTTTTTTTCACGACAACGCTTAAGATGACTGCAGGCACATCAGGTGTGTAGCAACAAGCCTGATCGAAAGGAAGCTTTTTCCACTTTCTAGTAGCTGCTGGATGTGAAGAACAATAAATGGTCCTCACAAGACTCCGTTTATCGTTCCGGGGGTGTAGCTCAGTGGTAGAGCGCTCGCTTTGCATGTGAGAAGGCCCGGGTTCAAACCCCGGCACCTCCAGTGTGGTTTATGATTGAATTTTTTATCACTTTATTTCGCAACACTTAGTAAGCAATTCAACTGTTTAAAAGAACGATACTACTTCAATTCCACATAAACAAGCAATACTTGAATTTCTCGCGCTGGCGTCCACGTCGCTACAAGCGTCGTTTTTTTCATGACAACGCTTAAGATGATTGCAGGCACATCAGGTGTGTAGCAACAAGCCTGATCGAAAGGAAGCTTTTTCCACTTTCTAGTAGCTGCTGGATGTGAAGAACAATAAATGGTCTTCACAAGACTCCGTTTATCGTTCCGGGGGTGTAGCTCAGTGGTAGAGCGCTCGCTTTGCATGTGAGAAGGCCCGGCTTCAAACCCAGGCACCTCCATTGTGGTGTATCATTGAATTTTTTATAACTTTATTTCGCAACACTTAGTAAGCAATTCAACTATTTAAAAAAACGATACTACGTCAATTCCACATAAACAAGCAATACTTGCATTTCTCGCGCTGGCATCCACGTCGCCGCAAGCGCCGTTTTTTTTCACGACAACGCTTAGGATGACTGCAGGCACATCAGGTGTGTAGCAACAAGCCTGATCGAAAGGAAGCTTTTTCCACTTTCTAGTGGCTGCTGGATGTGAAGAACAATAAATGGTCCTCACAAGACCCCGTTTATCGTTCCGGGGGTGTAGCTCAGTGGTAGAGCGCTCGCTTTGCATGTGAGAGGGCCCCGGTTCAAACCCCGGCACCTCCAGTGTGGTTTATGATTGAATTTTTTATCACTTTATTTCGCAACACTTAGTAAGCAATTCAACTGTTTAAAAGAACGATACTACTTCAATTCCACATAAACAAGCAATACTTGAATTTCTCGCGCTGGCGTCCACGTCGCCAAAAGCGTCGTTTTTTTTCACGACAACGCTTAGGATGACTGCAGGCACATCAGGTGTGTAGCAACAAGCCTGATCGAAAGGAAGCTTTTTCCACTTTCTAGTGGCTGCTGCATGTGAAGAACAATAAATGGTCCACACAAGACTCCGTTTATCGTTCCGGGGGTGTAGCTCAGTGGTAGAGCGCTCGCTTCGCATGTGAGAAGTCCCGGGTTCAAACCCCGGCACCTCCAGTGTGGTTTATGATTGAATTTTTTATCACTTTATTTCGCAACACTTAGTAAGCAATTCAACTATTTAAAAGAACGATACTACGTCAATTCCACATAAACAAGCAATACTTGCATTTCTCGCGCTGGCTTCCGCGTCGCCACAGGCGGCGTTTTTTTCACGACAACGCTCAGGATGACTGCAGGCACATCAGGTGTGCAGCAACAAGCCTGATCGAAAGGAAGCTTTTTTCACTTTCTATGGCTGCTGGATGTGAACAACAATAATGGTTCACACAAGACTCCGTTTATTGTTCCGGGGGTGTAGCTCAGTCATTCTGCTTCCGGCAGCCGAGCTGAGCGGTCAGCAGAATCATGGGCTCCAGTGGAGCAGCGACAGCTGCCACTTTTGGCCGCAGAAACAGGCTTACCGACGAAGACAAGGAGTACCCGTTTATTTTGCCGCAACTGCCGAAAGGACGAGTAACGATCAACACCGTGTTTTTACACGGGGATGTACGTGCGAGACCCTACAAGGTTGAAGACGTCAGGGACGTCCTATTGCCGACGGGCCTGCTACCTGACGTGGTATGCATAGGGGCGTATCAAATTAACCACGTCTGGGCGGTGACTCTCAATGATGCGACTGCCACAAAACGCCTGCTGGCCATGAAGGAAATGCAAGTGAAGGGACGACGGTGCGTCATTGTTGACCCGCAAGACCAGCAGGTGAAGCATAGGGTTCACTGGCTGCTGCACGGCGTTTCCGATGAGGACATCCGGACGGCGTTCGCAGCATTTGGCAAGGTGGAAGAGGTGCCCCGAGAGCGGTGGCGTGTCCAAGGCATGGGAGACAAGACCTCTACTACCCGGACCGTCCTCCTGAAGCTGAACAGCGGCGTAAAACTGGAAGACCTGCCTCATCAGGTGTGTGTCGGCGGAGAGCTAGCATTGGTGGTCGTTCCCGGAAGGCCCATGCAGTGTCTGCGCTGCCAATGCACGGGACACGTCCGCCGAGATTGTAAAGTTCCCCGCTGTTCAAGGTGCAGGCGTTTTGGCCACGTTGATGCTGACTGCGTCAAATCGTATGCAGCCGTGACAGGACCAGCAGCGAATGACGTTGCTGCAGAGCACGTTATGGACGTGGTCGAGACAGAGGACGCCGCCAAAGGAACCGGCGACCTGGTTCCGACAGCGACAGTCAGTGGGACATCGACCGTCGGCACTGAAGGCACGGTGGCTGAGGCTGGCGAGAAAACGAGCACGACGGTACAGGTCCTGTCTTCAGTGGGTCATGCTACGGGGGGCGTTAACGACGAGGCACCCGATGACGACACGACAGCAATGCTGCAGGACGAGGACACCAACGACGGTGAGCAGACTGCCACTCTCGGTGCCCCAGTCAAGCGCCCCCACGACGCGACGAAGGACCGGGACGGTAGTGCAACCAGCACCAACGAGGGGCCACCACCGAAGGCGCCTCATGGGAAGCGGATGGGCTTCAAACCAAAACCTAATATTCCGCCTGAAAAAAAAGCCTGTTGTCAAAGTGGGGTCAGTGACCAACGCCAGCAAGCCGGAAGGTCCGGGAGGCGGCTAGCCGAGGGCTAGTCGTGAAGGGTAAGCACCATGCTCCGGGCCTACTTTTTTTTTCCTTAGTTAAGATGGCTCTCTTACCGTCACTTACTATCGCCACATTAAACTTGAGAGGGTTGGCGGCTAGTCGTAGGCAAAGTCAGCTCCTACGGTTGGTTACTGGCCAAGGCATAGACGTACTAGCCTTCCAGGAGACCAAGTTTGACGGAGAGGAGGAGACCGGGAGCATGGTGCGGCGTTTCACTACTAGATATTATGCGGTCGTGAGTCACGCGGTAGGGACGTCCGCCGGTTGTGTTATGTTTGTAAAGAAGTTGCCTGATCTTGTTGTTCAAAGTGTATTTTCATGCCAGTCTGGAAGGATTGTTTTTTGTGATTTTGTTTATCGTGAAATTGAATATCGAGTCATGTGCATATATGCGCCGAATTCTGTAGAAGAGCGCACCCTATTTTTTGAGAACCTCTTTCAGTATATTTGCAGCGATAAGTGCATGATTTTGTTCGGGGATTTTAATTGTGTTTTGAGTGCTCGGGATAGAGCGAATAATGCCGGTATTCGTGATAGAAGCAGCAGTGTGTTGACTAAACTAAGAAGTGAAAATGAACTGGACGATGTTTGCGAGTGTCTGGAGGGGGAGCGGGACGTAATGTACACGCGATTTCAAGGTATCAGTCACGCGAGGTTAGACCGCATGTACATATCGCAAGACATGATTCCAAAGTGCCATAGTTATTCTGTGGCACCAGTATCATTTTCAGATCACTGCTTGGTGAAATGTAACATAGGCACGGAGAGGAAGAGAGAATCTTTTGATTGGGACCTATGGAAAATGAACGCGTTACTACTAAAAGACCAACCATTTGTAGAGGCAGTACATGAGGCCGTTAGGGAGGTTTGTGAGGAAAATAGTCAAACAACAGCAGAGAAATGGGAAGGGTTCAAACAAAACGTAAAAATGAAAGCCTGTGAAAGATCGAGCTGCTTACAGTTTGAGAAGGAAATGAAAGAAAAGAGCTTGCGAAAGACACTTAAGCAGCTGATAGCGCTTGAGTGCGAAGAGCCAGGGGCGTGTACACAAGATGTGCGAACCATTAAAGAAAAAATCGAGCAGCTCGACAAAGAACGGTATCAAGGTTCGATTGTGCGCGCCAGAACAAATGCATTAGTAGCTGGAAAGACGCCCACTAAAAGGGCGCTTGGACTTGAAAAAGCGCAAGGTCGAAGGAATCACGTCGATAAGATTCTATGGAATGGCACAACTGCTGACGACAGTAAGAGTATAGGTCAAGCGTTTTTAGAGTATTACCAGTCCCTCTTTGCGTTTCACGAAGCGAATGTAGACGAGTTCAAAAACGTCTTCCTCTGTCGCATGCCGCGATTGAGTGACGACACAAAAGAACGATTAGAAGGGAAAATAACAGAAAGCGAAGTTGAAAAGGCAATTGAGGATTTGAACCAAGGCAAATCACCTGGAGCTGACGGCCTGGGCGCTTGTTTATATAAAGCTTTCAAGAAGGAACTGTCACCGTTGCTAGCACGGCTGTTTAATGATGCGTATGAGAACAAAGCTTTGCCACCTTCTTTTGGCAAAGCGCATACCATACTCCTGCCTAAGAGTGATTAAGTGGAGAAACTTAGGCTAGTGACATCTTACAGGCCGATATCTTTAACCAATGTAGATTATAAAATTTTCATGAAGGTTTTGGCAGCCAGACTTCAAAGTGTAATAAAGGAAATTGTCACAGATCACCAAACGTGTGGGATCAAAAAAAGGTCGATTTTTTCGAATATTCACACGATGCGGTGCGTGCTCGAGTGCTGCGACGTCACCTTGGGCGGAGTCGCAGTGCTTCAGCTCGACCTCGAGAAAGCCTTTGATTGTGTCTCGCATGGTATTTTGTTTTCTATTTTACATCACGTTAATATTGGTTCCATCATCGCTGAGGGAGTGGCGTTGGCGTATCAGAACTGCACAACACGCTTAATTGTGAATAAATCATTGGGGGCCCCCATTAACGTCATGCGTTCTGTGCGTCAGGGCTTCCCCCTCAGTCCTCTTTTGTTTGGAATTTACATATAAACTATGTGTTTGGCCATAATTGAAAATGATCAAATACGCGGTTATAATTTGGCAGGCACAGAAGTCAAGCTCTTGGCATATGCAGATGACATCGCAGTGTGTTGTACAGGCAAACAAAGTGTGACGGAAACGATAAGGGTGGTGAAAAATTTTTGCGATGTTACGGGCAGTAGAGTGAACTGGGGCAAGTCGCTTGGTTTGTGGCACGGAGAGTGGGCTTCGGCCCCTGACAACTTAGCATATGTGAGCTGGATAAGAACCCCGACCAGATATCTAGGTGTTCCCATGGACAGTTACAAAAATAGTGATGAATACTGGATGAACCAAACAAAAGAAACTAGAGAAAAGGCAGAAAGGTGGAAAGGCATCAACCTGTCCATTTTCGCTAAGGCAACGATGTGTAACATGTTTTTTATTACGAAGTTGTGGTATGTCATGCAGACGTTCTACAGTTCAAGGGTAAACGTGCAAAAGCTGCACAGAGTGTTCGCGGTTTTTATCTGGGGCTCTACCTGGGAAAGGTGTAGCCGAACAAATCTGTTCAGGCACGTGAAGGAAGGGGGGCTGGGTTTGGCGCATCTTTTTGTTCGACAGCTTGTCAACCGCTTTTTGTTTTTTCGCGATGTGCGCGATCCTTTTTTGCGCACCGTATGTCAGCTCAGGTTGAGCGACGCATTGCCTGCATATGTTGTTAGTACGGCAAGCATGACCGGAACACTTCGTGGTTATTTTAAGGAAGTGGCTGACACTGTGCGTTTCCTTTCAGTTCGTTTTTCAAATGATTATCTGTTTGAAGTTAAAAGGAAAAAACTGTATAATGATGTGTGCGACACTGTGTTCCCAGTGCCGTTATACAGAACCATACACAGTGGAGGGCCAGGACAAGACGTCCTTAAACGGGTGAAACGAATGCAGGTGCCACCAGGGGTTAAAACCTTCTTTTTTAAGCTCCACACAGGAACGCTCTCTGTTAAAACGTTTGTGGAAGAACGAGGCTGTCTTGTGCCGTGGGGATCCCACTGCTTGATCTGTCAGAAGCCGGAGACCATTGATCACGTTTTCTTGCATTGCTGGGCGGCTGTTTTCCTTTGGGACGTGTTAAAGCGAAGCTGAAAAAGGAGTTACCGGTAGACCCCCAAGGGATCAGGTATCTGCCAGTTAAGGATGAAGACGTTGTACCGTATGATCTTATTATGCTGAATGCCCTCCACTCTATATGGCGAGCTCGCATGGCCGGGTACCATTGCGACGCCGACGCTCTGCCAGCGCGTATATATTTCAGAGAGTCTATGTCTTTATTTATTGAAATGCAGAAAATGCAAGAGTGTGTACCGGATTGGCTGTCGAGGCTCGAACCTCTGACAGTCATGAAGAAATTTTAATTTGACAACGTCAGTCCTATGCGCATAGACGGCTTTGTAGCGCTTTTTTGTTTCTTGCTTTCTTTTTCTCTTGCAAGAAGCTTGCATTTGTGTCACGAGTGTGAAATTCATATGTACGATGTTATATTGAAAAGCGGCCATAAATAAAAAAAGGGGGGTGTAGCTCAGTGGTAGAGCGCTCGCTTCGCATGTGAGAAGTCCCGGGTTCAAACCCCGGCACCTCCAGTGTGGTGCATAATTGATTTTTTTTTATCACTTTATTTTGCAACACTTAGTGAGGAATTCAACTATTTAAAAGAACGATACTACGTCAACTCCACATAAACAGGCAATACTTGCATTCCTCGCGCTGGCATCCACGTCGCCACAAGCGCCGTTTTTTTCACGACAACGCTCAGGAAGACTGTGCATCAGGTGTGTAGCAACAAGCCTGATCGAAAGGGAGCTTTTTCCACTTTCTAGTGGCTGCTGGATGTGAACAACAATAAATGGTCCACACAACCCATACAAAAAAATTAGAGAACGCATGGAAATATTTTTGGTCAATGTTGAATTTTTATTGAGGAATAATTGAGAATACGTTGGAGAATTGTTGGGTTGAGTGTTGAGCACTCTTGAATATTGGCCACTGAAATCAAATTGAAACACCATTCGGTACCTCAATGTTGAATAATTGTTAAGTTACCATTGAAAGTCCATTGTGCTTAAACGGCCCGTTGTGTTCGTTTTGTTGAATGGTTGTTCAGTTACCATTGATTCTGCGTTGAACTAACGTTGTGGTGGTTCTGTTGAACTGTTGTTGGGTTATTATTGCCACAGCATTGAAAAGCATATTGCGGCACAGTTGAGATGCCATTGACATTTCAGAAGTCGCCATTGAAATATGATTGACGTTTCGTTGGGCTAGTGTATTTTTATTCATATATTGAAATTGCTTCGCTATTCACACTTGCATGCCCCGGTGCCTGCTCATAACTTTCCCAAACACAAACAAAATCAAAGGAGAGACTGATCAACATGAAGTACCTTTATTTACACTAAAGATGCGTGCACGTGAAACATTATTACAGTACATAAGGCACCACTACATCGAACCTGGAGACACAGGCTAGTACCTACAGCACTCTAGCAGTGTAAATACATCTGAAATAACCTATACATATGAATCCAATCGAAACGATCATTGTGCTCTTCACTGTCGACTTAAGTTTATGAGTAGAAGGCAAAGCGACTCAAAAGGCAGGGCTTAAGCATACCCTTGTAACAACCAACTTTGAACAGATGAACACTTGGAGCTGCTTGCATGTGAATACACAAAAGACATCTGAATATGTTACATTAAAATGTTGCGCACACTAACACATCACAGGAAGAACTACGGCTGACTGTGAGAAGGCAAAATAACCAACTTGAAACAAATGACTTCACGTAAACGTATACAACCTTTAGCACACGTCTTTTACCGCGATTAAAATTTAATGAAGTACCAAAGTAGACTTGCCTGAGCTTTGTATTCGAGATATATATATTTTCATGTTGCCCAATTATTTTATAAAATAACATCACTCAACTTAGATATTATTTGACGAGACATCATTTAGAAAGTTGTCGGGCATGATGAACACCTGAATCGTGTTTCTGACAAGCCAGGATTTCTTTCTTCAGAAATAAACTTGTAAAGCTTTTGTGTAATGAAAGCAGCTTATCTCCCTGGCACAAGCCAAGAACAAACAGTACACCATTTGATTATGTTAATTTGGGGAACAGAGGAGTTCGTTAGTGGCATTTCCTCAATTTAGTGAGCTCATTTTCAGGTAAACTTTCTGGACTTGCACAAAGCTAATTAAAACACTTTTTGGGGCCTTTTTTCCTATACCCAGCAACTAAGTGCTACCTCAGTCAATAAAGAGATAAGGAAAGGCTAATACCTTGAACGATAAGAGAAAAAATAATTATTTAGCACGAAAAATTGGTAGTAACACATGGCTAACACAATTACAAACAGCCAAATAAATGGTCACCTGCACTTTCAGTATCAAGCACCCCAGAAATAGTCTTACAGTATGAGAAAAGGTTCCAATGACTCGACAGCCCGATTGCTGACACAGTGAAAAACGCAAATAAATCATATACGAAACACCAATTACCTCAATTTCGCAAATAAAATGTTATTAAAATAGCACTAGAATTTTGCTGCATAAAATACATAAAGTTTGCATAAAAATTGGGACAAAGCAGTAACTGAAAGACACAGGGAGCTGCAGCGCACCCATATTGAAAAAGATTACAAGGAAAATGATATATATGCATATTTAAGTTTACAATTTTCGCTCCAACATATAGAAAAAGAACGGATGCACTTAGAGCATAAAAAGGTTCATGTGCCTGGAGAATGCAGCGCAGTACAAAGAAGCGTCATGAGAACCGGAAAGTAGATCTTACTACGAATGCTTGCAACCTACAATCAGGCATGTGCCATGTCATGCCTTGAATGGATGAATTTCATAAATCTTACACACAAAGGAAGTTACCATCACTCTTATTGGCTTCCTCAGGGGACTCCTTGAAATTGAACTAGAAAAATGTACTCAGTGTCAAAAACATAGAGAAGATAAGACCCTATAGCGTTCTTCCTGAAATAGCGCAAATAACTTCATGTATCAATTCTATGGACACTTCGCCAATTCGGTGTACATTTATATTTCACAACCACCCAAACAGAGACGAGAAGGAGGAATTAAGGTAGGAACACACATGAACGCTGACTCAAGTAGAAGTTTATTCGTGAAGACGAAGATTTTAAACATACTGGCCAACTTCACAAAGAAAAAGCCATGGATGCGCAGCATACACAGCCCGGCACAACAAAAAAGGACCGAAATACGTCCTGTAGAATAAACATGTGCGTCAAAAACTAACAAAAACAAGAAAACTGAAAGGTTTCTCCTGTAAGCGATAGTAACGAGAAGTACTGTAGCAACTCTTTCCCACTAAGGGTCACAGAAATCTTGCTTATGAATATTTCTTCGTGATCAATAAATAATGCTACCATAAGTCCTTTTGTGTTGTGGTCTTTGTGATGAAACAATCGTTCTTTCTGCTCTATACCGCAACACCAGAGGAGTTCCAGAAGCAATATTTATTGATCACAAATGAAACAATTGCATAACCAAGTTATCTGTTGCCCTTAGTGGGAAAAAGTTGTTCTCAAAAGAGTATTTCCCGTTGGGTAGTATCACTTAACGGACAAATCTTTCGCGTTTTCAATAGATTTGACCGATAGTTCTCGTTTTTCACGCACGTTTATTCTACATGACATTGCTTTTTCATATTTTTTCTTGTCGCACGTGGCTGTTTCTGCCACGCACGCACGGATTTTTACCTTTGCCAAGTTGACCAGTGTGTTTAATACCTTTGTCATCAAAAGCAAACATTTAGTAGAGCTTGCGATCGTGTGTGCTCCTACCTATTTCGTCGTCCGCCTCTGTTCGTGCTGCTGTTTACAGTACCCACGTATCACTTGTTTAGGCTGGTAAACATTCTAACAAACAAAAGTAAATGCTTCCCCTCAAAAGGTAGCCCATCCTTTACTACTAAACGCCAGAGCAAATCGAAAGTAAGCCTTCACAGCGTCCATGCGGCAGCTAGTACACCACAGAGCAACACAAAAAAAAGTTGAAAATCCCACTTGATGGAGATTGGCAACAGAGATGCGAGCTTGCTAGTGAATCAGCCACATATCAACGGGTTTCTCTTGCACGACGCCAAGGTGCTTTTGGCGTAGAACACTTTAGCATCTGGGAATTAACTGCATACGTAACCTGTGAGAAGGGAATGTGGACAGAAAATGAGATTACGCGGATTAAGAATCTGCCACACACTGCACATAACTAAGCACGAAATAGACGTACACACTATACTGGCAAGTAAAAATTTGCGACTCTTTACGAGTGCCGTCGAGAAAAGGTAGGAATGGGTTGCTATGGTAAATGTTAGCTAAAACACGCACAGCGATGTTTCACAGTGGGGAAAATATTCCCGGCTCTCTCGCAGAACCAAAGACCACGCGACCGTGCATAGCCCATCTTTGGGTAGAAGTCCAGTAGAAGGAATGACCTAAACATACGCCGAGAGCGATGCGAGCGTGAGCGTGCCTGTACGAGTGAGAACACGTACCGCTTCTTTGAAGCTAGCCGCTCCGGCGTGGCTCCGATCATCCCGCGCGATGTGTGTGCAGAACGTCGCGTACACGCCCTTGCGCGTTTTGCGCGGTAGCGTCCGCGCAGGGAGCTAGCTTCATGCACGCGCCACTCTTCAGACAGACAGACAGAAAAAAATTACCGACGATTACGTTACTTCCTAATGCGAAATTTGAGCGCAGCAAATAAGCTGTTTCACCTTTTCGATAGATTGAGGCAACACATGTATGCGCTATCACAGAATTTTTTTTATTTTTCACACGTATTCCTTTAACAAAGACTCCACTAACAGTTCTTGACAGTCATGAAGGAAGCTTTGTGGTCGGAGAAATAGACTGATATATGTTCGACTTGGTACACCAATGCTTGATTCTCAAAGACGAGATCTATACAAGTGCCTCGCGAGGTTGTCACAGCCGTGGGACGCGTTACGAGCGAGAGGAACGGGATGTTCTCCCGCATAAGTGTTAGGAAATTGCTGTTTGTCTTTATGTCAACATTAAAGTCCCCCACTACTAACATCGGTGTGGATCGATGGACGGTTAATGCGAGTTGCAGGAAGTGCACGACGTCTTTCGTGAGTGCGGTAGGGGCGAAGTAGGCAGCTACTACCAGCAAGCCGTTGGGCAACTTTGCGGCGCACAGTTCGCCAACTTCAAAGTTCGAGCCGGCGCTTTGACAACCGGAGACTCGCAGGAAGGGGTGGGAGGGGGGCGGCGTGTACACCCAGCGGCAAACGATGGGGGCAGAAAGAAGCGCGTGCAGCAAGCGGACAACACGATAAAGGGAGGAGGGAAGAGATAGCAGCGACTGACTGATGCCGCTGACGCCGATAGTGAGTCAACCCCAGCTGCGGAGTTGGTTTCAGGGACAACGCCGCCGATGCCGACACAAACAATATGATACCCTCGCTTCCGCAGCGCTAAGAACCAGGGGGGGGGACCCTTTCCTCCTCTTTCTGCATGGCGGCGACGGTGTTCTATGCAGTCACGTTATCTTGACTCTCTAGCGGCGTCAGCGGCATCCAGCGGTATCAGTCGGTCGCTGCTAGCGCTGGGGGGATGAAAGGGGGGCGGAGCTGGTTACGAGGCCGACGACAACGCCGACGCGAAACCCAGGAACGGACGCCAAAGAGCTGCGCTCTAAAACTTTATTCATGGCATGTGAGTTTGGAGTCTTCTGGGTCCCTGGACCACCCCACCGCGCAAACGGTGCTCGAGTGCGACGCTTAGCTCGAGGCGACAACTCGCCGATTGGCGCTCCTTTCACTTCTGGAAACAACGCATATTCGGATCGGTCCAACTCAAAGAGGCAGCAGAGAACGGTGGCATGTTTCGGTTATCGCTTATTAAAATTGTACAGTACGCTTTCAACGGCAAACCGCCGCGCTAGATAAAGATGCTTACTGCGGTAGTTTTGGCGGTGATAGACGATAAGGTGAGCCCATCGGCGGCTGTGTTCTTTGACCACGTCACCACACCTCTGTTCATTTGCGCTGTGTATCCGTGTACAGTCACCGCGCGGAAGCTGTGACTAATCGGGTGGCCGTTCTCCGAAAATCCCAGAGAGGCGAAATATATTTCGCGGTGCGCCGCATCATTAGCCGCAACCTAAATCGAGGCGCGCTTAACCGCTACGGCACAAAAGGTGATCACACACACTAACCGTATTGTATACGATGAGCCACTACGGAAAAAAAAAATTCTGATGTTCCACATGCCAAACCCACGATCTGATTATGAGGCATGTCGTAGTTGGGGACTCCGTATTAATTTTGACTTCCTGGAAATTTTTACGTGCATACAATGCACAATGCACGAGCGTTTTTGCATTCCACTCCTTTGGAATGCGGCCGCTGCAGGGATCGTATCCACGACCTCGAGCCCCAAGTTGCCACGGAGGCCGCCATAGTTACGAAATGCGTAAGCGTGAAGTGCAACACTGCCTTCCGGTACGAGTGTGGTACAAGCGTAGCACAGCTGCACACCTGCTGCACGATTATTTGTCGCGGTCCTCCTAAACTCGTAGTGCCTGCCTACATACCTCACGTATCGGAACGCGATAACAAGCGCTTAGACGGGATACGTGAACCCCCAATAAAAAAATTACCGACGATTACGTTACTTCCTAATGCGAAATTTGAGCGCAGCAAATAAGCTGTTTCACCTTTTCGATAGATTGAGGCAAAGAAATCGAGCAACACATGTATGCGCTATCACAGAATTTTTTTTTATTTTTCACACGTATTCCTTTAACAAAGACTCCACTAACAGTTCTTGACAGTCATGAAGGAAGCTTTGTGGTCGGAGAAATAGACTGATATATGTTCGACTTGGTACACCAATGCTTGATTCTCAAAGACGAGATCTATACAAGTGCCTCGCGAGGTTGTCACAGCCGTGGGACGCGTTACGAGCGAGAGGAACGGGATGTTCTCCCGCATAAGTGTTAGGAAATTGCTGTTTCTCTTTATGTCAATATTAAAGTCCCCCACTACTAACATCGGTGTGGATCGATGGACGGTTAATGCGAGTTGCAGGAAGTGCACGACGTCTTTCGTGAGTGCGGTAGCGGACTCACGAAAGCGGTATCAGTCGGTCGCTGCTAGCGCTGGGGGGATGAAAGGGGGGTGGACTGGTTACGAGGCCGACGATAACGCCGACGACGACGCGAAAGCCAGGAACCCAAAGAGCCATTTGTGTAGCCAGCCCTCCTCCACAGTCTCTCCTCCTCCCTTCCATCATCCTCCCTCGCCCGGAGAGCCGACAGCGCGCATGCGCGGTGGCGGAGCAGATTCGTCGGCGAGCTGGTTACGAGGCCGACGACGCGAAACCCAGGAACGGACGCCAAAGAGCCATTTGTGTAGCCAGCCCTCCTCCACAGTCTCTCCTCCTCCCTTCCATCATCCTCCCTCGCCCGGAGAGCCGACAGCGCGCATGCGCGGCGGCGGAGCAGCAGATTCGTCGGCTAGCTGGTTACGAGGCCGACGACAACAACGCCGACGACGACGCGAAACCCAGGAACGGACGCCAAAGAGCTGCGCTCTAAAATGACGTGGCCACTGTACAAAATTATCACTGCGCAGAGAAGCCGATCCTTGTGTTCCAATTGTGTTCTCTCATACAAATGAAGGAAACGTTATTAGACAGGAACAAATGAAGCAATGCAATTTTACGCACATGGGGCGCCGCTGACTCTTCGCCTACCATTGTTTCAAACGAAGTGACGGCGGCAGCGAGAGTTAGTATCGCGCGCATTTACTCCGGGGCATGCGGTTTGCTTCAACAAAGTGAACGGTGTGCTTAAAATTTCAAGCTCGTCAATGTCAAAATTGAAAAGAAGGCTTCGTGCCCAAGAAAACGAGATTACTTACCTATCTTCAGAAATGCGGCTGCGACTGTTTCGGGGTGCCTTCTCTCCAACAGGCATCATGGCCACTGCCGCGAAACTCATCAAAACCGTCAGGCTCGCACATCACTAGACGACTAGTTGTTGGGTGAGCCAAGCACTTCACCAGATAAACGTCCCACTTATCGTCGTTAAAGCATTTCACTAAAATGTGCGTCATGATGTCCGAAAAGAAAATACTTTCATCAAGACGCACGAGCCGTGAACCACCGCACAACTGCAGCCGAATAACTGAGTCCGAAAGCCGTTCACAGCTTCACATGGCTTCGCTATCGTATTCAGTTATAAAAACCTTTCAAACACAAAATAACAGCACTTAAGAACCACTAATTGATTAACAATAATTTTTCATCAATTAACTTTCATAAATTTTTGAGAACTACCGAATTTATAGCGTAAACAATAAATACTACGACCAAAAAATGTGACTACGAAACTAGCGGTAACCATGTGTACTGTTGCAAAAGTGTGCGCAAAACGACGCTCGATTGCGCCCGTTTGCGTGCACACATACACACCCGAACGCTATCCTAACGTTTGTCGCGCCACCTATAAATAAAAATTACTACTAGTTTTGCTACTTTTACAAAAATAAAGCTTTTAAAATAGTTTGTAGCGTTTTTGCAGTTGACAAGGTGACAAGTAAGGTACAATAAGAGTCCGTTCGTTACCTGTATTTTTTTCATTTCCCTTTGGTGTTCTTGACTGAACATACGAGACCTGCAGGCTTGGAACATGAAAGGACGACAGTTCGGCGAGGCTCAAATAAATCGCGTGCTTCTTGCAAGGCGAGAAACGGGAGCAGCCGCAGATACAGCGATTAGCTGTGATACTGTTGCGGCTGTTGCTGAATCTGAAGCTCTTTGAAATCAATGGTTATAGCGGCTGCGCGCTGCGATCTCAAAGCGCGTTCATTCTTTGAACTCTATTACCACGGACATTGGACAAAAACTATATTTGCTTTACGGACAGAGGGTACGTCACAGGAAATTCGAAGACCTCACCCGTGTATGTTTGTAGCGTGTGCGCGCTTGCATCCTACGGTTCCCACACTGCGTCCGATGCTCGAAGGTAGCGTCGTCGCCTGTCGGCACCTGTCTTATCGCCGGCCGCGATGCCGCCGTGTCTACTTTTGGGGAACTCCACATGCGCGTAGTCACCGTGTTGGCAAGTGAATTTCGCACTCTTCTGCTCCACAAAACGTGCTCATTTCGGATCGTACCAATGGTTATGTCATCTAGTGTATGTTAAAACGACGATGGCATTTGTACACCGGCGAAGAAATAAACCGTTATGAACTTGGGCGGTGATGAATCTAGTCTAACGTTGCAGTTTTTACGTAGCGAAAATGGTTACGAAAGTGCGGCGGTCCCGGAGATAGGCGGTTCAAAGCGCCAGCTGTAGCGACAGCACCAGGAAGTGGCAGGCGGTGCACACGCCAAGAATTTCAGAGCTTACTCGCTTACGAATGAGAGGAGTATGCGCGCGCTCGTGGCCTATTGGTTAGAGTACAGGGCTCGACGGCCGACGTTCGATTCCACCCCATCGGTCACACATAATTTTTCTATTAATGAAAGCGAGGCGAAAGAAGAACCTACCTGCCGCAAGGTGACAGGAATGAGGTTGGAACGCATCGCAAAACATGTTTGGAATGTCTTCATATGCGAGTCCTAATTATTGTATACTGGACTCAACTGCTACACAACAAAAGAACAACTAGAAAAATCAACACAAATTACCCAATAAATTGTTTATTGAGAGCAGTCAACGGTAATATTGTTGTGCAAGGGTTGAGTGAACTCAATTGCTCTTAAAAATTTGTTGAAGTCCATTGTTTCAACAATTCCCCAACAATATATCAATGTTTAATCAACACTCATTTTTGTACGGGAAGACTCCGTTTATTGTTCCGGGGGCGTAGCTCAGTGGTAGAGCACTCGCTTCGCATGTGAGAAGTCCCGGGTTCAAACCCCAGCACCTCCACTGTGGTGTATAATGAAATTTTTTATCACTTCGCAACGCTTAGTAAGCACTTCAACTGTTTAAAAAAACGATACTAGGTCAATTCCACATAAACAAGCAGTACTCGCATTTCTCGCGCTGGCTTCCACGCCTACACGTCGCCCAAGCGCCGTTTCTTTGACGACAACGCTCAGGATGACTGCAGGCACATCAGGTGTGTAGAAAGAAGCCTGGTCGAGAGGAAGCTTTTTCCACTTTCTAGTGGCCGCTGATTGCGAAGAACAATAAATTGTCCACACAAGACTGCGTTTATTGTTCCGGAGGTGTAGCTCAGTGAAAGCGCCCCCGTGGCCTGAGTCGACATCCGGCCACTATAGTGTACAGACGTGGCTGTCATGAGCTCCGTCGGACCGGCATCAGCGGCCTAGCAGGGCCGCGGTTCTAGGTTTTTTGTCAACGAGGATCCTGATTATCAGGTGCTACTGCCTCAACTACCAACAGGGCGACTTGGTACGAATACTTTATTTTTGCATGCTGATATGCGTGCAAGGCCATACCGGGCGGAAAACTTCCGTGACATGCTGTCGAGCATGAAGTTGCTGTCGGACGTTGTCGCCCTAGGGGCGTATCGAATGAGTCATGTGTGGGCCGTGACTTTCAAAAGTAGTGACGAAGTGAAAGAACTGCTGTGGGCAAAGGAGTTGAAGGTGAAGGATAGACCATGCATCGTCGTCAACCCTGGAAATCAAGCAATGCACCTCAAGCTACACTGAATGTTACACAACGTGCCGGACGAGGACATTCGTGAAGCCCTGGCGCCTTACGGCCGAGTCACGGATGTGGCAAGAGAGCGGTGGCGGGTGCACGGCCTTCAGGATAAAGGTTCTTCAACGCGCCTGGTCATCCTGATGCCGAGGAAGGGCTTTGGGGCGGACGACGTGGCTCATCTCTTACGGATAGCCGGTGAGGAAGCTCTCGTGGTGATTCCTGGAAGAGCACCGCTCTGCCTTCGTTGCCGCAACACAGGACACACCCGACGCGACTACCACGTCCCGCGCTGTGCCCGTTGTCGTCGTCACGGCCACGACGAGTCGCAGTGCGTGAGGACATACGCAAACGTGATGGGGCCGACGGCTGCAGATGAAAGCGCAGAACTTCTTATGGACGAAGTGGATGCCGAGGAAGCCTCTGCCGGGAGCGCCAACGAGGTGAAGGTCATAGCGATACAACCACCGAAACCGCAGGGGCAAGCGACTGCCGGAGCGGTAGGTGTGCGAGGAACGCCTACGCGCCCTGTGAGCAAGGGCTCGGCCGTCGCCGTTCATAAGCAGGACATCGCGGCCAAACAAACGCCTGCCGTCTCGACTATGGCATCATCTGACAACGAAGCGATGGACGTTACCAATGCTGTTGTGGCGGTCGGGAAACGAACACGCGAAGAATCAACAAGCGACGGTGGGCAAACTGGCAAACCGAACAGCGAGGAACCACCGCCAAAATCGGTGGTAACGCGCCGGCCGTCATTACGGCCGACGCCGAATATCCCGCCGGACAACAGACCGGCGGCGCCAACGCCAAAGTAGCCGTAGGGACTTGTGCCTGCAAAGGCACTCAGACGCGAGCTTGCGAGAGCCCAATGCAACCGAAGGGTCGGGGAGGTCAGCCGCTGCTCAAGGAAGGTATTTTGTGGACTGCACTTCAATGTGTCGCGAAACAGCTGCTCTGTCCGTCAGCACTTGTAGACGTAACGTAAGTATACCTAGAAGTACTACGTGTGATTATATACGGTTTTCTTTTATGCCTACCTTTCCCGCTTATTAACAATGGATTTGAAGAGGGGAATACGAGTTCCTACTATTAATGTACGCGGCCTCGCTTCAAGACGGAGGCAGTACCAGCTCAGCCGACTATGCGTTGAAAATGATCTCGATATTATAGCTATACAAGAAACGAAAGTTGAAAGCGAGGAGCAAACAAACAAAATGGTAACACCTTTCAGAACATATTATAACATATGCACATGTCACGCTATCGGCGCGTCTGGTGGATGCGCTGTCTTGGTTCGAAAGGGTATTGGTATAAATGAAGATATGGTTACTGTGAGCGAAAGCGGGCGTTTTATTGTTCTTGATTTTTCTTTTAATGGATCACAATGGAGGATTATATGTGTGTATGCGCCAAATAATATCAATGAAAGATGTCGTTTTTTCTCGAATCTAGAAGAGTACCTTCGTTGAGACAAGTACATCATCTTTCTTGGTGACTTTAATTGTTTGTGTCATGCAGAAGATCGTGCTAAACGTAAATTCCCACGGGACAAGAGTGCAGTGATATTGAACGCCTTAGTAAATGACTACTACATAGAAGACGTTGGTCGCATTTTGGCCAGTACTTTGCAGCGGCAATTTACACACTATCAACGAGGCAGCCAAGCACGACTTGACAGAGCTTACATCTCGTTAAATCTTGTGCCTCTATGCGATAACTATGTCGTGAAGCCAGTGTCCTTTAGCGATCACAGTATAGTGTGGTTTGCACTCGGTGCCAAGCCAAAAAAGCAGCGGTTCGATTGGACACTTCGGAAATTCAACGAAAAACACCTAAGTGGTGACAAATTTATAAACGATGTAAAACACGAAATTCAAAGCATGTTGAGCAATGAGAGTGTACCTTGGGCAGTAGTCAGGGGCGTAGCCAGGGGGGGGGGGGGCTTATGGGGCTTCAGCCCCCCCCCCGAAATTTTTTCGTGCTCTCCATGCGCCGCCGGCCAAAGCAACCCACGGCGCCGGAAATCATGCTCGATTTTTTCTAGAATGTCCTTTTGACGCTCGAAAAAAAAAACATTTTAGCGCGAACATTGAGAAATCGGGCTGCATTTCGCGGCAACAGCCCATGCACCGGGAGTCACATATCGTAACGCAAAGAGCTCCATCCGAGCAGAAAGTTCCAAAGGCGCGGCGGGCGGGCTTGTCGCGCCATCTTGCTGAGGCCGCGGAATCGGGAGCGCTTGGATCTCAATTCTGACACTTTATGGGTATATAGTTCTAATAAACGTTTCATGCGAAAGGTGCATTGATATTTCCAAAGTCGTACTTTAGATTTTGAATTCCGAAACATTGTGGGCTTAATGTTGTTATAAACATTTGACGCCAAAGGTGCATTGACTTTTCTAAAGTCTTAGATCGGAACATACAACGAGACAAGCCAAATCAACACACTTTCAGAGAAGTTGACAAAACACGCAGCGAGATACGATGAGACGAAGCATTGTGGTGGTTCATTTTTGCCGTCATGTCGCATAAAAAAAATAAAAAAACTTAATTATGTGGTTTTACGTGCCAAAATTACTTTCTGATTATGGGGCACGCCGTAGTGGGGTCTCTGGAAATTTCGACCACCTGGGGTTCTTCAAAGTGCACCTAAATATTAATACACCGGTGTTCTCGCATTTCGCCCCCATCGAAATGCGGCCGACGTGGCCGGGATTCGATCCCACGACATCTTTTTTCACGTACGCCAAAGCATCCATGTCAAGACACTAAAGCCAGCCAGGGTAACTACATTCTTATTTATTTTTCTACTTTGTTTTTTATTCGTGAGGACCGATTGAGCCTCTTAAAAGCTTACAGTGGAAACATTCGAATTCACCGCCCCCCAAAAAAGCAAAGGCCGTCATTTCCGCCGGAAAGGTGTTGTTTACTATGTTTTTTTCGATTGTCAGGGGCTATTACTGATAGAATTTTCTAAAGCCGGAGAGGCTATCGATCGTTTCCGATATTGTGAAACGCCGGATCGGCTGCGCGGGGCAATCAAGAAAAAACGACGTGGAAAATTGACGAATGGGGTCATCTTGTTCCACGAACTGGCTATAGTGTTGGGCTGCTGAGCACGAGGTCCCGGAATCGAATCCCGGCCACGGCGGCAGCATTTCGATGGGGGCGAAATGCGAAAACACCCGTGTACTTAGATTTAGGTGCACGTTAAGGAACCCCAGGTGGTCGAAATTTCCGGAGTGCTCCCCTACGGCGTGCCTCATAATCATAAAGTGGTTTTGACACGTATAACCCCCTAATTTAATTTTTAATTTTTCCACAGTGCCCGTCCCCACGTCGCTGATGTGGTTAATACAAAACTGGCAAAGTTCAAGTGAGAAACGCTGCAACATGCGCCATAGAGCTAAGATCTGTCGCCTTGCGACTTCAACCTTTTGGGGCAAATGCAAAAAACAGCTTAAGGGAAACAGATTCGCGTCGGTCGATGCCGTGAAAGAGTCAGTTGCAGATTTGTTGAAGCAGCAACCTAAGGAGTTTTATGAGATGGGAATCACCCGACTCGTTATTCAATGGGATAAATGTCTAAATGCTCATGAAGACTACTTTTAAATTAAGTACCCCGTTTGTCATATATTTGCATTGGCTCACTTTCATTTGACTCGCCCTCGTATATTTTGTAGAACGGCTTTATACAGGTGCTCTCTTCTCTGTTGGGACAATAATTTCGGTGCAATTGCTCACGACACACGACCGGTGAATGCTGCTCCTGCGTAATACATTGGAATAAATGACAACGTCATTGAGATCTTTCACTGGCCGTTGCATATGTACAAAAATGTAAACAAGGCTGTTGAATGACAAAGTTTCATTAACATGTTTGTCCTCAGCTTGTTAATTTCATGGCCTTTACATTTTTCATATCAGTGGCATAAACATCTTTGCTTATTTCGAACTAATATAGTTCTAAGGTTCGTGTGATATTTTCTTTACTTATTAAATAGACAAAAAAAACATGGAAGCATTGATATCAGTTATCTTGAGCACAATTTCTGGCACATACGAGTATATCTTTTTATCTTAAAATTACATATATTGCTTGTTTTGAAAGTGCGTAGCGTTCAAGAATTCGCTTGCAGCATCTTTGGCAATGGCAATGCAGTCTTTATTCATGTATTTGATCTCTCGACAAATTGTTTAAGAGGAAGCTTTAGCTCGGGCCCAACTCCGACGCGGTCTATTCAAATAAATGTAAAACGCAGAAACGCTTTTCTTAGATAACCACTGGATCACTTTTGATGAACTTTGTTGAATTTGAAAGAGTTAACTTCTAGTATCTGTTGGAAGCGGAAGTTTGATTCAGGGCCTGAATCTTGTTTAAAATATTTTTAAAAATATGAAAGTGCGAAAAAATAGACGCACTTCGTTTACAAACTGAAAGCTCTTCATCAAAAACAGATATCGTGGTTCTTCAAATGGCATCTATTATAAGAGTCAAAGCGGACAAATTCGGTGTGTCCATTTGTATCTTACGTGAATTAGTTACGTGGTGCACAAGGGTTCTGCAAAAGCTGTATTTCGATAGTGCTAAATTGTTTGAGATTCATTTGTAACATATCAATTTTGTCCGCTGTAGATGCACTATTAGATGAGATTCACAGAATTGCGATATTATATTTCATTTTTGAGTTAGAGTTTTAAACATGATAGTTTAGTTTCCTGAAAATTTGAGATTTGTGCCAATTTTTAATAAAAAGTTGACAACCTAAGTAAAAAAATTCTAAACCAGAAGACAGTAGAACTTAAGTTTTTCTTTTAAATGCAACAAACCTGATCAAATGTTGTGCAGTGGTTGCCGAGAAAAACTAATTCACCTTCTACATGTATTTAGATAGGAGCATCCGAGATAAAGCTTCCTCTTCAGGAGGAGGCCAAGCTGCAACGTGAGCCCCCCCCCCCCCCGAACGAAATTTCTGGCTACGCCACTGGCAGTAGTATGGGAAGACTTTAAGGTTCGCGTGAAAATGGTTGCGATTGAAGTAGGAACTGTTAGAAGACACAATGAAAAAACGAAAGAAAATGAGCTCCAGAAGGAACTAAGTTTTCTGATTTTTATGGACAGTGCGGAACCTGGAAAATTTAGTGGTGAAATCAGAACAGTTAAAAACGCGATGGAAGCTATTGACACGGAAAAATATAGAGCAGCAGTTATTCGGGCACAGACGGAAAGACTGGGTTGATAGAACGCTGAACAAACACGCCATTGCCGATGAAAAGAGGCACGCAAGGAAAAATGAAATAAGACAGATTAATTATCGGGATGAGGTTACTTCCGACTCGAATAAGATTGAACAGGCCTTTACTGAACACTACCGCAAGTTGTTCGGCGTCCCAATCCACGTGGGAGCTGAATTTGAAGCAAGTTTCGTGAATTTTATGCCGCGTGTTGATGACGACGCAAAAGCCAGTCTCGAGGAACCGATAAGCGTCCGAGAAATAGAACACGCGATCGAAGAACTTCCTGCAGGCAAATCACCGGGTCCCGATGGCTTAGGAGCCGCCTTTTATAAGGCATTTGCACCTGGGCTTGCTCAAGTGTTGGAGCATGTATACTCTGAGGCACATAAATATAAGCGACTGCCACCTTCTGTCAGAAATGCACACATGGTTTTATACCGAAAACAGATGACCACAAGGCGCTTTTATCGGTTGGGGCATACAGGCCAATTAACCTTACAAATACCGATTATAAAAAAATTGGAGGACGCTTAAGCTTTGCGACAGCGTTCCCATCGACACGCCAAGGGGTGTAAGACAAGGGGCTACGGCGCAGCGAATACGCGCCCCGCATCGGACGCGGTGAGCGTCGAGCAACCCAGCGTTCGGCGTGGCAACGAAATGTGCGCCTGAGCAAGCGACGCACGCCTGAGCCTTAAGAAACAGCTCGTTTCTAAGGCAACACCGCATTCACTAGAGGCGCTTTTGTACCGCTTTGAAGCATCAAACTCGTGACTGAATGGTAGCGTCTCCGTCTCACACTCCGGAGACCCTGGTTCGATTCCCACCCAGCCCATCTTGCAAGTTGTTTTTTATTCAATGAGGTGCTTGCTGGGATTAATCGCTCACGGCCAACGCCGCCGACACCGATGCCGACGATACCGGCTTTTCTGCGACACGAGCTCCTTAAAGGGAAGCTGAAGAGTCTGTCGAATTCATTAAGAGGCTCATATACGGATGCGGGAACCTTATAAACCATTTAGGTAAAATTTGGGTTCTTTTCTATTAGGAGCGACGTAATCGTCGGTTGAAATTGCGCTGTAGCTCCGCCCTCTTTCGAGTGAGCGAGCGGAGCGGAGACGGGAAACCGCGGTGTTGTGACGTCAACTCTGCTTCTTTCCTTCGCAGCGTCCGCGACCATGCCTGACAGCGCGTGTTTCTGCGTGCGTGCCATCGTAATCTGCTTCGATCGACCCTGTATTCCTTTGTTGGTGCGTCTGCGTGTATGCAGAGTGGTAGTCAACATGCGTGGTAGTCAACGTGAGTGGTGATCAACGTGAGTGGTAGTCAACGTGAGTGGTAGTCAACAGATGAAGGTCACTAAACGTACTGCATGAACCGGGAAGCTTTTCACGCGTTTAAACCATCTTTGTAGTTGGCCGACAGCTTTGGACAGCGCACAAATGCCGACGATCGCATCCCCGCTTACGTTCCACGAGGAGGCATGCAGGAATACAACACTACAGCTGTTTGACCGAAAACTAGCTCACTAGATTGGCGAAACATCGGCGAGATCACTAGATCGCTTTGCAAAAAACATACTCACCAAAGAGCATTTCCAACACGAGGAGACCCCAAGACTTTGCTTTCGTTCGCGTCGAAAGCACTGCTCGCACCAGCATCGTTTGCTTCTTCGAGAGGCCGGCTCTTCGCAATCGGCTCGTATATGCAAGGAGTAACGCCGAACTCCTCAGAAAAACGCAGACTCTCTAAATTTTCCATTACCGTCTCAGAAAAACAGCACCAAACTACCTGGAACCGCGCTTCATGTTTAGCGGCAGCGGTCGGCAGCGGCAGAGTTGACGTCGTGAGGCGCACCGACCAATCACAGACGGAAACGAGACGCGCGAGCTGGGCGTGTCCGCTGCTGCAATTTTCGTCGAAATAAAATATATTTGCGCTTTCTTTCGCTCAATTTCGATACGATATTCGAATTCGGAGGGTTGAAAACCATTATGTACAGATGTTCACTCATTTTTTCGGGAAAACCTTTCAGCTTCCCTTTAACGCTGTCGCGTTAATACTCATGAAGGTATTGGCAAAGAGACTTCAAACAGTCATTACAAATCTTGCCGGTCCGCATCAAACTTGCGGCATAAAAGGCCGTGCTATTACTAAAAACAGCCACGTAGCGCGAAGCGTTCTAGAGTGTTGCGACGTCTTCGCTAGACGCGTCGCTTTGTTGCAACTCGACCTGGCGAAAGCCTTCGACCGTGTGTCCAACGATGCTCTTCTTTTTGTTTTGGAATATGTTAACGTAGGGAAAGTAATCTTAGATGGCGTCAAAATGGCGTACGACCAATGCACGACACAGATTATAATTAATAAGTCCCTCAGCGAGAAGCTGTCACTCAGATCTTCCCTTAGACAAGGGTGTCCACTAAGTCCATTGCTTTTTGCATTGTACCTCGAGCCTTTCTGTTTAGCAGTGATACGCAATGACAACGTCCGAGGATTTCGTCTACAGCTTTCTGAAGTCAAGGTACTGGCATACGCTGATGATATCGCAGTCTTCTGCGAGGATCGTGATAGCGTACTTGAAGTTGTACGTCTTGTAAAGAAGTGCTGTGAACAATCTGGATCCCAGATCAATTGGCAAAAAAGCATCGGTATATGGCACGGTCATTGGGACATTATACCAGCTCACTTTGCAAACATCCGGTGGTCAACAACGCCAACTATGTACTTGGGTGTGCCGCTCGAGCACTATAATTATACCGCACAGTACTGGTCTGATGAAGCTGATAGAATGAGTGAAAAATCAAAGGGTTGGCTTGGCCGAGATTTGTCAATGTTTGGACGTGCTTCTGTGTGCAATCTCTTTTTAGTAGCGAAAGTGTGGTATATTATGCAAGTGTTATCAATGTGTCATTCAAGTGTGAAAAAAATGCATCGCGTTTTTGCCGCATTCATATGGGCTTCCAGTTGGGAGAGGATAAGCAGAACCAATTTGTTTCGTTCAGCTCGAAGTGGTGGGCTTGGTCTGTCGAATTTGTTTATCAGACAAATTGTGTCGCGTTTTCCAGTGATGTGAAGGGAGGAAGTATTAGGGGATATCTGCGCGAAGTGGTTGATTCACTTCGTATGTTGCGTGTGCGGTTTTCCATGGAATATCTGTGCTCTGTGATAAGAAAAACACTGTATAAAGACTTAGTTGATACAATGTTCCAAATACCATTGTACAGGTCTGTAAACTGGGGAGGCCAAGCAGATGATGTACTGAAACGGGTGAAAAAAATGCCAGTTAGATCCTCTCAAAAAACGTTTTTCTTTAAGCTACACGCAAACACGCTACCCGTAAAAATATGGTTAGACGAAAAAGGAATATATGTGCCATCGACAGTAAACTGCTTACTTTGTAAAAAGCCAGAGACCATTCAACACGTTTTCATCGATTGCTGGGATCCAATATTTCATTGGGATGTCTTGCAACGTACACTTAAAAAAGAAATACCGATTACACCTCTTGGTATTCGATATTTGCCAACCGATAACGAAGGAAGAGTTCCGTACAATATGTTTATGCTCCGTGACCTCCACAGTCTGTGGAAAAGGAGAATGGCAGTGCGACACTCGGATGTCGATAACCGTCCGTCGAGAATAAACTTCATCGAAAGTGTCGCGTATATTTGGGAAATATATCGTGCCCAGAGTGAGCCTCCCGAGTGGGTGGCAATTCTTGATGAACTGATCAAGCTGAAGCGATTTTAATATATAATGTTAGCCAAAGTGTGGTTGACATGTTTTAGCATTTGAATGTGTTCTTGGTTTGTGCTGCAAACAGGCAATAAAGAAAAAAAAGGGGCGTAGCTCAGTGGTAGAGCGCTCGCTTCGCATGTGAGAAGTCCCGGGTTCAAACCCCGGCGCCTCCAGTGTTGTGTATAATGAAATTTTTAATCACTTCGCAACGCTTAGTAAGCAATTCAACTATTTAAAAAAACGATACTACGTCAACTCCACATAAACAAGCAGTACTCGCATTTCTCGCGCTTGCTTCCACGCCTCCACGTCGCCACAAGCGCCGTTTCTTTCACGACAACACTAAGGATGACTGCAGGCACATCAGGTGTGTAGAAACAAGCCTGGTCGAAAGGAAGCTTTTTCCACTTTCTAGTGGCTGCTGGATGTGAAGAGCAATAAATCGTCCACACAAGACTCCGTTTATTGTTCCGGGGGTGTAGCTCAGTCCATTCTACTTCCGGCCACCGAGCGTGACGGACGGCGAATCATGAGCTTCAGCGGAGCGGCGTTGGCGGCCTTCGGCGGCCGCGGAAACAGGCCTGAAGAAGTTCAAGATAGCGAGTATCACATTATTTTGCCAACTCTGCCCACCGGACGTGTTGTTTTGAACACGGTTTTTTTGCACGGAGACCCACGAGTGCGACCGTTTATAGTCGAAGATTTCCGAGACGCGCTGACCAAGACCGGGACACTCCCTGACGTGGTGGCTTTGGGGGCGTACCAAATAAACCACGTCTGGGCGGTGACTTTAGGCAGCACGGAAGCAATGAAGTGGCTTCTCGCCTTCAAGGAGCAGAACGTCAAGGGGCGCCGGTGCCTTGTACTGGACCCAGAGGACCAACAGGTGAAGCTTCGACTCCACTGGATGCTTCATGGCGTGGCCGACGACGACATTCGGACGGCGCTTGCGGCGTTTGGGAAGGTCACTCATGTGACCCGTGAGCGCTGGCGGGTTCAAGGCGTCCACGAAAAGGGTTCAACCACGAGAACCGTGCTCCTAAAGATGAAGCCTGGTATTAAGATCGAGGACCTGCCGCATCAGATAAGAGTTGCAGGAGAGCTGGCCCTCGTAGTCGTGCCTGGACGGCCTATGCAGTGCTTGCGCTCCCGCGGCACGGGCCACGTACGGCGAGAATGCAAGATACCAAGGTGTTCGAAATGTAGACGTTTTGGCCACGGTGAGGAGGAGTGCGTACGGACGTACGCAGTTGCTACAGGAACTGCCATGGCGGTAGATTCGCCGGACCACATCATGGACGTTGACGAAGCGGAAGCAGCTGCAAAAGGAGCCGGGCAATGCGAGAAGCCTGCAGTGACTGCAAAGACTTCGGTGACTGAGGAAGAAGGAAAAGAAACGATAACCAAGGAAAGCACAGAAACGGCAACGATACGCTACGAAGGAAAAGAAGACGGGAGGGCGACTGGTGCCGAGGGAGCACCAGAGCCGGACGTGTCTGAACCAGGGAACAGCCAGGAGCCCCTCGACAAGAGCGGCGGCCGAGCGTTGAGGGTCACCGCCACAGCGAAACGTACGCACACCAAACGCGGCGATGAAAAGGACCAGGCGGCGGCCGCTAGCAGCGAGGAGCCACCGACGAAAACGACACAAGGGAGACGAACACTCTTCAAAACAAAGCCAAATGTGAGGTCGGAAACGAGAGTCGCCAAAAAGCAGGACTTGCAGCTAGGCCTACCTTGCCAAAAAGGTGACCCCGGCACCAACAAAACCGTCTAGCGACGTGCTGGACGCGAGAGGTAAGCACCATGCTCTCGGCCTCTTATCACCGCAGCAAAATGGCTTCCGTACTCACGCTTAAAGTTGCCAGTCTAAATGCACGAGGTTTAGCCACAAAGAAAAAGCAGTCATGTGCTGCGCCTTCTAACTGACCAAGATATCGATATGCTTGGTCTACAAGAAACAAAGGTCGAAGGGGAAGAAGAGACTGAGAGCATGGTGCAGCGTTTCACGTCCAGGTTTTACGCCATTGTCAGTCACGCAGTTCGTACTTCTGCCGGGTGTGTCATGTTTGTCAAAAAACTGCCTGGTCTAATTATTCAGTCGCATGTTTCACTTCCTTCAGGACGAGGGCTTGTCTGCGATTTCGTTTTTTGTGCTACTGAATGGCGCGCTGTCTGTATATATGCACCCACCGCAGTTGACGAGACGACTGTCTTTTTTGAATTTATTAAGCAACACCTGAACACGGGAAGGCAGCTCATTCTGTTGGGTGCCTTCAATTGTGTTCTGAGCGCCGATGACAAAACTAGTACGCGTACTTTCAGGGATAGTAGTACTGCCGTTCTTATTCAATTAATTGATGAATTTACTTTAGAGGACGTGGGAGAATGCCTGGTGAGCAGGTGTCCAGTTAAGTACACTAATTTCCAAGGAACCAGACACGCCCGACTCGACAGGATTTACGTGACTGCATGTTTGGTCCCAAAGTGTCATGGCTATGACGTAGTGCCCGCGCCCTTCTCCGATCACTGCATGGTTCAATGGGTTATTGGTGCAAAAAAGCGAAGCAGGTGTTTTCAGTGGGATCTTTGGAAGTTAAACAGCAAACTGCTCAATGATCAAGAATTCGCTAAGGGAGCGGAGGAAGAAATTAGTGAAGTCACTGGAGGGGGAACACATGAATTGGGCCAGGAATGGGAACTGTGCAAGCAGCAGATCAAAATAAAAGGAATTGAAAGGGCGAGCTGCATACGGTACCAAGAAAAACTAAATGAAACGCAGTTAAAGTATATGCTAGAAAAATTATTAGCTCTTGAGTGCAAGGCACCGGGATTATACATGGACGACTTTAGGAAAATAAAACAAAAACTAGAAATTAATGAAGAAGATCGTGGAGCGCTTGTGCGCGCGAGAGCTGAACATCTAGCCGTGGCGGAGACGCCCACAAAACGGGCGCTAGGGATGGAAAAAGCGCACGCAAGAAGGAACCATGTCAGTGAGGTACAATGGGCGGGTCGCACCGCAACAGATAATAGAGAAATCGGGCAAGCTTTCTTTGAGTATTACCAGGCATTGTTCGATTTGCGTAATGTCGACCTGGACCGGTTTAAAAAATCGTATCTGTGGGCGATGCCACGACTAGACAAGGAACAAAAAGCAAGACTGGGCACGGCCACTAGCGAGCAGGAAGTAGAGCGTGCAATAGATAATTTAAACCTTGGTAAATGGCCTGGGCCTGATGGCTTGAGTGCAGCGTTCTACAAAACTTTCAAGCAACAACTAGCTCCATTGTTGACTGCGGTGTTCAATGAGGCATATGAAATAAATGTTTTACCTGTGTCGTTTGGAACTTCACACACTGTACTTATTCCGAAAACCGACAAAGCAGATAAGCTTAAGCAGGTATCGTCATACAGACCTATCGCTCTGACAAACATAGACTACAAAATCTGCATGAAGGTTCTTGCCAGCAGATTACAGAGTGTTATAGGCGAAATAGTTGGCCCTCATCAAACGTGTGGGATCAAAGACCGTTCCATCGTTTACAACATTCAAAAGGCGAGGCGTGTACTCGAATGCTGTGACGCCACATATGCACGTGTCGCACTACTACAATTAGATTTGGAAAAGGCATTTGATTGTGTGTCACATTGTGTTTTGTTTTGCATCCTGGACTACATCAATATAGGTTCGGTCATCCGGGAGGGAGTGAGCTTGGCGTACCTAAACTGCACTACGAGGCTACTTGTTAATAAGATGCTGGGGGCCCCCATGAACGTACGACGGTTGGTGCGCCAAGGTTGCCCCCTCAGCCCTCTGTTGTTTGATATATATATTGAGGCACTGTGTCTGAACATACTACAAAGCGATGAAATTCATGGATTTAGAGTACAAGCAACCGAAGTGAAATTGCTTGCGTATGCAGACGATGTTGCAGTTCTTTGCAGCGACAAGGAAAGTGTTAGTAAAACAATTGAAAGGGCGCAGTGCTTCAGTGAGCTAACCGGAAGTCGGGTGAATTGGGAGAAGTGCCTGGGATTTCGGCACGGAGAATAGCCTTCAACCCCAGTCACTTTTGCCAGCGTGGCTTGGGTAACAACGCCTCCGAAGTACTTGGGGGTGCCGCTGCAATTTTATAGAGACACTGATCCGTACTGGCGAGCGCAGCTGCAAGAGACGCGAGAAAAAGCGAACAAATGGATAAGCGCTCATCTATCTGTCTTCGCAAGAGCCACGGTGTGCAATCTTTTTTTTATTAGTAAGTTGTGGTATGCAATGCAAGTGCTACATTGTTCCCGAGTAAACGTGCAGAAGCTGCACCGTGTATTTGCTTTGTTTGGGCGTCCACATGGGAGAGGGGCAGCCGCACGAACTTGTTTCGGCAGGTGAAGGCCGGTAGTTTAGGACTGGGGCATTTGTTTGTGCGACAGATTGTAAACAGGTTTTTATTTTTCCATGATGTTAGAGATCCATTCCTGCGCACCGTGTGTCAACAAAGACTCGGGGAAGTTTTGCCTGAGTATGTTGTTACAACGCAATGTATTTCAAGAAGTGTTTGTGGTTGCTTTAGAGAAATTGTTCAAAGTGTCAAATTTCTAAGTGTACGTTTTTCGATGCAGTATTTGAGTAGCGTTAAAAGGAAAACATTGTATAGGGATGTTTGTGACGCGCTGTTTCCAGTGCCCTTGTACAGGACCATGCACTCTGGAGGCCCAAGTGGCAATGTTTTAAAAAGAGTTAAAAAAATGAAGGTGTCGCCGGGAGCCCACTCTTTCTTTTTCAAGTTACACACTGGAACTTTATCTGTTAAGTCATTTCTAGAGGAACGGGGTTTATTTCTACCGTGGGGTTCCCACTGCCTTATATGCAAGCAGCGTGAGACAATCGACCACGTTTTTCTTCATTGCTGGCAAGGGGTATTTTTCTGGGACGTTCTCCAAAGAACCATTAAAAAAGAATTACCGCTAGACTCTCAAGGGATCCGGTACCTGCCAACCGATAATGAGGATGGCGTCCCCTTCGACCAGATTATGCTGATGGGCCTCCACAGTATATGGCGCTCCCGAATGGTTGGCTATTTTTCTGATCCGGACGCGCGACCAACACGTATGTATTTTCGCGAAGGCATACACAGATTCCTGGAGACTCTAAAAGCGCAAACAGATGTTCCTGAGTGGCTGTCAAGGCTGGAGCCTTTGGTAGAGCTCCGGGAATTTTAAATATGACAACGCCAGGCCTCCGTGGCAGTTAGGCCACTTGTACATTCTGGCGCACTATATATTTTGTGTACTTTTGTCGTATACTGTGTCGAAGACCGGCAATAAAAAAAAGAAGGGGGGTGTAGCTCAGTGGTAGAGCGCTCGCTTCGCATGTGAGAAGTCCCGGGTTCAAACCCCGGCACCTCCAGTGTGGTGTATAATGAAATTTTTTATCACTTCGCAACGCTTAGTAAGCAGTTCAACTATTTAAATAAATGATACTACGTCAATTACACGTAAACACGCAATACTTGCATTTCTCTCGCTCGCTTCCATGCATACACGTCGCCACAAGCGCCGTTTCTTTCACGACAACGCTTAGGATGACTGCAGCCACATCAGGTGTGTACAAACAAGCCTGATCGAAAGGAAGCTTTTCCCGCTCTCTAGTGGCTGCTGGATGTGAAGAACAATAAATGGTCCACACAAAACTGCGTTTGTTGTTCCGGGCGTGTAGCTCAGTGGTAGAGCGCTCACTTCGCATGTGAGAAGCCCAGGGTTAAAACCCCGGCACCTCCAGTGTGGTGTATAATGAAATTTTTTATCACTTCGCAACGCTTAGTAAGCAGTTCAACTATTTAAATAAACGATACTACGTCAATTCCACGTAAACAACCAATACTTGCATTTCTCGCGCTGGCTTCCATGCCTACACGTCGCCACAAGCGCCTTTCTTTGACGACAATGCTTAGGATGACTGCAGCCACATCAGGTGTGTAGCAACAAGCCTGATCGAAAGGAAGCTTTTTCCGCTTTCTAGTGGCTGCTGGATGTGAAGAACAATAAATGGTCCACACAAGACTGCGTTTGTTGTTCCGGGGGTGTAGCTCAGTGGTAGAGCGCTCGCTTCGCATGTGAGAAGTCTCGGGTTCAAACCCCGGCACCTCAATTGTAGTGTATAATGAAATTTTTTATCACTTCGCAACGCTTAGTAAGCAGTCCAACTATTTAAATAAACGATACTACGTCAATTCCACGTAAACAAGCAATACTTGCATTTCTCGCGCTGGCTTCCATGCCTACACGTCGCCACAAGCGCCGTTTCTTTGACGACAACGCTTAGGATGACTGCAGCCACATCAGGCGTGTAGCAACGGGCCTGATCGAAAAGAAGCTTTTTCCGCTTTCTAGTGGCTGCTGGATGTGAAGAACGATAAATGGTCCACACAAGACTGCGTTTATTGTTCCGGGGGTGTAGCTCAGCGGTAGAGCGCTCGCTTCGCATGTGAGAAGTCCCGGGTTCAAACCCCGGCACATCCAGTGTGGTGTATAATGAAATTTTTTATCACTTCGCAACGCTTAGTAAGCAGTCCAGCTATATAAATAAACGATACTACGTCAATTCCACGTAAACAAGCAATACTTGCATTTCTCGCGCTGGCTTCCATGCCTACACGTCGCCACAAGCGCCGTTGCTTTGACGACAACGCTTAGGATGACTGCAGCCACATCAGGTGTGTAGCAACAAGCCTGATCGAAAGGAAGCTTTTTCCGCTTTTTAGAGGCTGCTGGATGTGAAGAACGATAAATGGTCCACACAAGACTGCGCTTATTGTTCCGGGGGTGTAGCTCAGTGGTAGAGCGCTCGCTTCGCATGTGAGAAGTCCCGGGTTCAAACCCTGGCACCTCCAGTGTGGTGTATAATGAAATTTTTTATCACTTCGCAACACTTAGTAAGCAGTCCAACTATTTAAATAAACGATACTACGTCAATTCCACGTAAACAAGCAATACTTGCATTTCTCGCACTGGCTTCCATGCCTACACGTCGCTACAAGTGCCGTTTCTTTCACGACAACGCTTAGGATGACTGCAGCCACATCAGGTGTGTAGCAACGGGCCTGATCGAAAAGAAGCTTTTTCCGCTTTCTAGTGGCTGCTGGATGTGAAGAACGATAAATGGTCCACACAAGACTGCGTTTATTGTTCCGGGGGTGTAGCTCAGTGGTAGAGCGCTCGCTTCGCATGTGAGAAGTCCCGGGTTCAAACCCCGGCACATCCAGTGTGGTGTATAATGAAATTTTTTATCACTTCGCAACGCTTAGTAAGCAGTCCAGCTATTTAAATAAACGATACTACGTCAATTCCACGTAAACAAGCAATACTTGCATTTCTCGCGCTGGCTTCCATGCCTACACGTCGCTGAAGCGCCGTTTCTTTCACGACAACGCTTAGGATGACTGCAGCCACATCAGGTGTGTAGCAACAAGCCTGATCGAAAGGAAGATTTTTCCGCTTTCTAGTGGCTGCTGGATGTGAAGAACAATAAATGGTCCACACAAGACTGCGTTTATTGTTCCGGGGGTGTAGCTCAGTGGTAGAGCGCTCGCTTCGCATGTGAGAAGTCCCGGGTTCAAACCCTGGCACCTCCAGTGTGGTGTATGATGAAATTTTTTATCACTTCGCAACGCTTAGTAAGCAGTTCAACTATTTAAATAAACGATACTACGTCAATTCCACGTAAACAAGCAATACTTGCATTTCTCGCGCTGGCTTCCATGCCTACACGTCGCTGAAGCGCCGTTTCTTTCACGACAACGCTTAGGATGACTGCAGCCACATCAGGTGTGTAGCAACAAGCCTGATCGGAAGGAAGCTTTTTCCGCTTTCTAGTGGCTGCTGGATGTGAAGAAAAATAAATGGTCCACACAAGACTGCGTTTATTGTTCCGGGGGTGTAGCTCAGTGGTAGAGCGCTCGCTTCGCATGTGAGAAGTCCCGGGTTCAAACCCTGGCACCTCCAGTGTGGAGTATGATGAAATTTTTTATCACTTCGCAACGCTTAGTAAGCAGTTCAACTATTTAAATAAACGATACTACGTCAATTCCACGTAAACAAGCAATACTTGCATTTCTCGCGCTGGCTTCCATGCCTACACGTCGCTACAAGTGCCGTTTCTTTCACGACAACGCTTAGGATGACTGCAGCCACATCAGGTGTGTAGCAACAAGCCTGATCGAAAGGAAGCTTTTTCCGCTTTCTAGTGGCTGCTGGATGTGAAGAACAATAAATGGTCCACACAAGACTGCGTTTATTGTTCCGGGGGTGTAGCTCAGTGGTAGAGCGCTCGCTTCGCATGTGAGAAGTCCCGGGTTCAAACCCTGGCACCTCCAGTGTGGAGTATGATGAAATTTTTTATCACTTCGCAACGCTTAGTAAGCAGTTCAACTATTTAAATAAACGATACTACGTCAATTCCACGTAAACAAGCAATACTTGCATTTCTCGCGCTGGCTTCCATGCCTACACGTCGCTACAAGTGCCGTTTCTTTCACGACAACGCTTAGGATGAATGCAGCCACATCAGGTGTGTAGCAACGAGCCTGATCGAAAGGAAGCTTTTTCCGCTTTCTAGTGGCTGCTGGATGTGAAGAACGATAAATGGTCCACACAAGACTGCGTTTATTGTTCCGGGGGTGTAGCTCAGTGGTAGAGCGCTCGCTTCGCATGTGAGAAGTCCCGGGTTCAAACCCTGGCACCTCCAGTGTGGTGTATGATGAAATTTTTTATCACTTCGCAACGCTTAGTAAGCAGTTCAACTATTTAAATAAACGATACTACGTCAATTCCACGTAAACAAGCAATACTTGCATTTCTCGCGCTGGCTTCCATGCCTACACGTCGCTACAAGTGCCGTTTCTTTCACGACAACGCTTAGGATGAATGCAGCCACATCAGGTGTGTAGGAACGAGCCTGATCGAAAGGAAGCTTTTTCCGCTTTCTAGTGGCTGCTGGATGTGAAGAACGATAAATGGTCCACACAAGACTGCGTTTATTGTTCCGGGGGTGTAGCTCAGTGGTAGAGCGCTCGCTTCGCATGTGAGAAGTCCCGGGTTCAAACCCCGGCACATCCAGTGTGGTGTATAATGAAATTTTTTATCACTTCGCAACGCTTAGTAAGCAGTCCAGCTATTTAAATAAACGATACTACGTCAATTCCACGTAAACAAGCAATACTTGCATTTCTCGCGCTGGCTTCCATGCCTACACGTCGCTGAAGCGCCGTTTCTTTCACGACAACGCTTAGGATGACTGCAGCCACATCAGGTGTGTAGCAACAAGCCTGATCGAAAGGAAGATTTTTCCGCTTTCTAGTGGCTGCTGGATGTGAAGAACAATAAATGGTCCACACAAGACTGCGTTTATTGTTCTGGGGGTGTAGCTCAGTGGTAGAGCGCTCGCTTCGCATGTGAGAAGTTCCGGGTTCAAACCCCGGCACCTCCAGTGTGGTGTATAATGAAATTTTTTATCACTTCGCAACGCTTAGTAAGCAGTCCAGCAATTTAAATAAACGATACTACGTCATTTCCACGTAAACAAGCAATACTTTCATTTCTCGCGCTGGCTTCCATGCCTACACGTCGCTGAAGCGCCGTTTCTTTCACGACAACGCTTAGGATGACTGCAGCCACATCAGGTGTGTAGCAACAAGCCTGATCGAAAGGAAGATTTTTCCGCTTTCTAGTGGCTGCTGGATGTGAAGAACAATAAATGGTCCACACAAGACTGCGTTTATTGTTCCGGGGTTGTAGCTCAGTGGTAGAGCGCTCGCTTCGCATGTGAGAAGTCCCGGGTTCAAACCCCGGCGCCTCCAGTGTGGTGTATAATGAAATTTTTTATCACTTCGCAACGCTTAGTAAGCAGTCCAGCTATTTAAATAAACGATACTACGTCAATTCCACGTAAACAAGCAATACTTGCATTTCTCGCGCTGGCTTCCATGCCTACACGTCGCCACAAGCGCCGTTTCTTTCTCGACAACGCTTAGGATGACTGCAGCCACATCAGGTGTGTAGCAACAAGCCTGATCGAAAGGAAGATTTTTCCGCTTTCTAGTGGCTGCTGGATGTGAAGAACGATAAATGGTCCACACAAGACTGCGTTTATTGTTCCGGGGGTGTAGCTCAGTGGTAGAGCGCTCGCTTCGCATGTGAGAAGTCCCGGGTTCAAACCCTGGCACCTCCAGTGTGGTGTATGATGAAATTTTTTATCACTTCGCAACGCTTAGTAAGCAGTTCAACTATTTAAATAAACGATACTACGTCAATTCCACGTAAACAAGCAATACTTGCATTTCTCGCGCTGGCTTCCATGCCTACACGTCGCCACAAGCGCCGTTTCTTTCTCGACAACGCTTAGGATGACTGCAGCCACATCAGGTGTGTAGCAACAAGCCTGATCGAAAGGAAGATTTTTCCGCTTTCTAGTGGCTGCTGGATGTGAAGAACGATAAATGGTCCACACAAGACTGCGCTTATTGTTCCGGGGGTGTAGCTCAGTGGTAGAGCGCTCGCTTCGCATGTGAGAAGTCCCGGGTTCAAACCCCGGCACCTCCAGTGTGGTGTATAATGAAATTTTTTATCACTTCGCAACGCTTAGTAAGCAGTCCAGCTATTTAAATAAACGATACTACGTCAATTCCACGTAAACAAGCAATACTTGCATTTCTCGCGCTGGCTTCCATGCCTACACGTCGCCACAAGCGCCGTTTCTTTCTCGACAACGCTTAGGATGACTGCAGCCACATCAGGTGTGTAGCAACAAGCCTGATCGAAAGGAAGATTTTTCCGCTTTCTAGTGGCTGCTGGATGTGAAGAACGATAAATGGTCCACACAAGACTGCGTTTATTGTTCCGGGGGTGTAGCTCAGTGGTAGAGCGCTCGCTTCGCATGTGAGAAGTCCCGGGTTCAAACCCTGGCACCTCCAGTGTGGTGTATGATGAAATTTTTTATCACTTCGCAACGCTTAGTAAGCAGTTCAACTATTTAAATAAACGATACTACGTCAATTCCACGTAAACAAGCAATACTTGCATTTCTCGCGCTGGCTTCCATGCCTACACGTCGCTGAAGCGCCGTTTCTTTCACGACAACGCTTAGGATGACAGCAGCCACATCAGGTGTGTAGCAACAAGCCTGATCGAAAGGAAGCTTTTTCCGCTTTCTAGTGGCTGCTGGATGTGAAGAACAATAAATGGTCCACACAAGACTGCGTTTATTGTTCCGGGGGTGTAGCTCAGTGGTAGAGCGCTCGCTTCGCACGTGAGAAGTCCCGGGTTCAAACCCTGGCACCTCCAGTGTGGAGTATGATGAAATTTTTTATCACTTCGCAACGCTTAGTAAGCAGTTCAACTATTTAAATAAACGATACTACGTCAATTCCACGTAAACAAGCAATACTTGCATTTCTCGCGCTGGCTTCCATGCCTACACGTCGCTACAAGTGCCGTTTCTTTCACGACAACGCTTAGGATGACTGCAGCCACATCAGGTGTGTAGCAACAAGCCTGATCGAAAGGAAGCTTTTTCCGCTTTCTAGTGGCTGCTGGATGTGAAGAACAATAAATGGTCCACACAAGACTGCGTTTATTGTTCCGGGGGTGTAGCTCAGTGGTAGAGCGCTCGCTTCGCATGTGAGAAGTCCCGGGTTCAAACCCTGGCACCTCCAGTGTGGAGTATGATGAAATTTTTTATCACTTCGCAACGCTTAGTAAGCAGTTCAACTATTTAAATAAACGATACTACGTCAATTCCACGTAAACAAGCAATACTTGCATTTCTCGCGCTGGCTTCCATGCCTACACGTCGCTACAAGTGCCGTTTCTTTCACGACAACGCTTAGGATGAATGCAGCCACATCAGGTGTGTAGCAACGAGCCTGATCGAAAGGAAACTTTTTCCGCTTTCTAGTGGCTGCTGGATGTGAAGAACGATAAATGGTCCACACAAGACTGCGTTTATTGTTCCGGGGGTGTAGCTCAGTGGTAGAGCGCTCGCTTCGCATGTGAGAAGTCCCGGGTTCAAACCCCGGCACATCCAGTGTGGTGTATAATGAAATTTTTTATCACTTCGCAACGCTTAGTAAGCAGTCCAGCTATTTAAATAAACGATACTACGTCAATTCCACGTAAACAAGCAATACTTGCATTTCTCGCACTGGCTTCCATGCCTACACGTCGCTGAAGCGCCGTTTCTTTCACGACAACGCTTAGGATGACTGCAGCCACATCAGGTGTGTAGCAACAAGCCTGATCGAAAGGAAGATTTTTCCGCTTTCTAGTGGCTGCTGGATGTGAAGAACAATAAATGGTCCACACAAGACTGCGTTTATTGTTCTGGGGGTGTAGGTCAGTGGTAGAGCGCTCGCTTCGCATGTGAGAAGTCCCGGGTTCAAACCCCGGCACCTCCAGTGTGGTGTATAATGAAATTTTTTATCACTTCGCAACGCTTAGTAAGCAGTCCAGCTATTTAAATAAACGATACTACGTCAATTCCACGTAAACAAGCAATACTTGCATTTCTCGCGCTGGCTTCCATGCCTACACGTCGCTGAAGCGCCGTTTCTTTCACGACAACGCTTAGGATGACTGCAGCCACATCAGGTGTGTAGCAACAAGCCTGATCGAAAGGAAGATTTTTCCGCTTTCTAGTGGCTGCTGGATGTGAAGAACAATAAATGGTCCACACAAGACTGCGTTTATTGTTCCGGGGTTGTAGCTCAGTGGTAGAGCGCTCGCTTCGCATGTGAGAAGTCCCGGGTTCAAACCCCGGCACCTCCAGTGTGGTGTATAATGAAATTTTTTATCACTTCGCAACGCTTAGTAAGCAGTCCAGCTATTTAAATAAACGATACTACGTCAATTCCACGTAAACAAGCAATACTTGCATTTCTCGCGCTGGCTTCCATGCCTACACGTCGCCACAAGCGCCGTTTCTTTCTCGACAACGCTTAGGATGACTGCAGCCACATCAGGTGTGTAGCAACAAGCCTGATCGAAAGGAAGATTTTTCCGCTTTCTAGTGGCTGCTGGATGTGAAGAACGATAAATGGTCCACACAAGACTGCGTTTATTGTTCCGGGGGTGTAGCTCAGTGGTAGAGCGCTCGCTTCGCATGTGAGAAGTCCCGGGTTCAAACCCCGGCACCTCCAGTGTGGAGTATAATGAAATTTTTTATCACTTCGCAACGCTTAGTAAGCAGTCCAGCTATTTAAATAAACGATACTACGTCAATTCCACGTAAACAAGCAATACTTGCATTTCTCGCGCTGGCTTCCATGCCTACACGTCGCCACAAGCGCCGTTTCTTTCACGACAACGCTTAGGATGACTGCAGCCACATCAGGTGTGTAGCAACAAGCCTGATCGAAAGGAAGCTTTTTCCGCTTTCTAGTGGCTGCTGGATTTGAAGAACGATAAATGGTCCACACAAGACTGCGTTTATTGTTCCGGGGGTGTAGCTCAGTGGTAGAGCGCTCGCTTCGCATGTGAGAAGTCCCGGGTTCAAACCCCGGCACCTCCAGTGTGGTGTATAATGAAATTTTTTATCACTTCGCAACGCTTAGTAAGGAGTCCAGCTATTTAAATAAACGATACTACGTCAATTCCACGTAAACAAGCAATACTTGCATTTCTCGCGCTGGCTTCCATGCCTACACGTCGCTACAAGTGCCGTTTTTTCACGACAACGCTTAGGATGACTGCAGCCACATCAGGTGTGTAGCAACGAGCCTGATCGAAAGGAAGCTTTTTCCGCTTTCTAGTGGCTGCTGGATGTGAAGAACGATAAATGGTCCACACAAGACTGCGTTTATTGTTCCGGGGGCGTAGCTCAGTGGTAGAGCGCTCGCTTCGCATGTGAGAAGTCCCGGGTTCAAACCCCGGCACATCCAGTGTGGTGTATAATGAAATTTTTTATCACTTCGCAACGCTTAGTAAGCAGTCCAGCTATTTAAATAAACGATACTACGTCAATTCCACGTAAACAAGCAATACTTGCATTTCTCGCGCTGGCTTCCATGCCTACACGTCGCTGAAGCGCCGTTTCTTTCACGACAACGCTTAGGATGACTGCAGCCACATCAGGTGTGTAGCAACAAGCCTGATCGAAAGGAAGATTTTTCCGCTTTCTAGTGGCTGCTGGATGTGAAGAACAATAAACGGTCCACACAAGACTGCGGTTATTGTTCCGGGGGTGTAGCTCAGTGGTAGAGCGCTCGCTTCGCATGTGAGAAGTCCCGGATTCAAACCCCGGCACCTCCAGTGTGGTGTATAATGAAATTTTTTATCACTTCGCAACGCTTAGTAAGCAGTCCAGCTATTTAAATAAACGATACTACGTCAATTCCACGTAAACAAGCAATACTTGAATTTCTCGCGCTGGCTTGCATGCCTACATGTCGCTACAAGTGCCGTTTCTTTCACGACAACGCTTAGGATGACTGCAGCCACATCAGGTGTGTAGCAACGAGCCTGATCGAAAGGAAGCTTTTTCCGCTTTCTAGTGGCTGCTGGATGTGAAGAACGATAAATGGTCCACACAAGACTGCGTTTATTGTTCCGGGGGTGTAGCTCAGTGGTAGAGCGCTCGCTTCGCATGTGAGAAGTCCCGGGTTCATACCCTGGCACCTCCAGTGTGGTGTATGATGAAATTTTTTATCACTTCGCAACGCTTAGTAAGCAGTTCAACTATTTAAATAAACGATACTACGTCAATTCCACGTGAACAAGCAATACTTGCATTTCTCGCGCTGGCTTCCATGCCTACACGTCGCTGAAGCGCCGTTTCTTTCACGACAAGGCTTAGGATGACTGCAGCCACATCAGGTGTGTAGCAACGAGCCTGATCGAAAGGAAGCTTTTTCCGCTTTCTAGTGGCTGCTGGATGTGAAGAACGATAAATGGTCCACACAAGACTGCGTTTATTGTTCCGGGGGTGTAGCTCAGTGGTAGAGCGCTCGCTTCGCATGTGAGAAGTCCCGGGTTCATACCCTGGCACCTCCAGTGTGGTGTATGATGAAATTTTTTATCACTTCGCAACGCTTAGTAAGCAGTTCAACTATTTAAATAAACGATACTACGTCAATTCCACGTGAACAAGCAATACTTGCATTTCTCGCGCTGGCTTCCATGCCTACACGTCGCTGAAGCGCCGTTTCTTTCACGACAAGGCTTAGGATGACTGCAGTCACATCAGGTGTGTAGCAACAAGCCTGATCGAAAGGAAGCTTTTTCCGCTTTCTAGTGGCTGCTGGATGTGAAGAACAATAAATGATCCACACAAGACTGCGTTTATTGTTCCGGGGGTGTAGCTCAGTGGTAGAGCGCTCGCTTCGCATGTGAGAAGTCCCGGGTTCAAACCCTGGCACCTCCAGTGTGGAGTATGATGAAATTTTTTATCACTTCGCAACGCTTAGTAAGCAGTTCAACTATTTAAATAAACGATACTACGTCAATTCCACGTAAACAAGCAATACTTGCATTTCTCGCGCTGGCTTCCATGCCTACACGTCGCTACAAGTGCCGTTTCTTTCACGACAACGCTTAGGATGACTGCAGCCACATCAGGTGTGTAGCAACAAGCCTGATCGAAAGGAAGCTTTTTCCGCTTTCTAGTGGCTGCTGGATTTGAAGAACGATAAATGGTCCACACAAGACTGCGTTTATTGTTCCGGGGGTGTAGCTCAGTGGTAGAGCGCTCGCTTCGCATGTGAGAAGTCCCGGGTTCAAACCCCGGCACCTCCAGTGTGGTGTATAATGAAATTTTTTATCACTTCGCAACGCTTAGTAAGGAGTCCAGCTATTTAAATAAACGATACTACGTCAATTCCACGTAAACAAGCAATACTTGCATTTCTCGCGCTGGCTTCCATGCCTACACGTCGCTACAAGTGCCGTTTCTTTCACGACAACGCTTAGGATGACTGCAGCCACATCAGGTGTGTAGCAACGAGCCTGATCGAAAGGAAGCTTTTTCCGCTTTCTAGTGGCTGCTGGATGTGAAGAACGATAAATGGTCCACACAAGACTGCGTTTATTGTTCCGGGGGCGTAGCTCAGTGGTAGAGCGCTCGCTTCGCATGTGAGAAGTCCCGGGTTCAAACCACGGCACATCCAGTGTGGTGTATAATGAAATTTTTTATCACTTCGCAACGCTTAGTAAGCAGTCCAGCTATTTAAATAAACGATACTACGTCAATTCCACGTAAACAAGCAATACTTGCATTTCTCGCGCTGGCTTCCATGCCTACACGTCGCTGAAGCGCCGTTTCTTTCACGACAACGCTTAGGATGACTGCAGCCACATCAGGTGTGTAGCAACAAGCCTGATCGAAAGGAAGATTTTTCCGCTTTCTAGTGGCTGCTGGATGTGAAGAACAATAAACGGTCCACACAAGACTGCGGTTATTGTTCTGGGGGTGTAGCTCAGTGGTAGAGCGCTCGCTTCGCATGTGAGAAGTCCCGGGTTCAAACCCCGGCACCTCCAGTGTGGTGTATAATGAAATTTTTTATCACTTCGCAACGCTTAGTAGGCAGTCCAGCTATTTAAATAAACGATACTACGTCAATTCCACGTAAACAAGCAATACTTGCATTTCTCGCGCTGGCTTCCATGCCTACACGTCGCTGAAGCGCCGTTTCTTTCACGACAACGCTTAGGATGACTGCAGCCACATCAGGTGTGTAGCAACAAGCCTGATCGAAAGGAAGATTTTTCCGCTTTCTAGTGGCTGCTGGATGTGAAGAACAATAAATGGTCCACACAAGACTGCGTTTATTGTTCCGGGGGTGTAGCTCAGTGGTAGAGCGCTCGCTTCGCATGTGAGAAGTCCCGGATTCAAACCCCGGCACCTCCAGTGTGGTGTATAATGAAATTTTTTATCACTTCGCAACGCTTAGTAAGCAGTCCAGCTATTTAAATAAACGATACTACGTCAATTCCACGTAAACAAGCAATACTTGAATTTCTCGCGCTGGCTTGCATGCCTACATGTCGCTACAAGTGCCGTTTCTTTCACGACAACGCTTAGGATGACTGCAGCCACATCAGGTGTGTAGCAACGAGCCTGATCGAAAGGAAGCTTTTTCCGCTTTCTAGTGGCTGCTGGATGTGAAGAACGATAAATGGTCCACACAAGACTGCGTTTATTGTTCCGGGGGTGTAGCTCAGTGGTAGAGCGCTCGCTTCGCATGTGAGAAGTCTCGGGTTCATACCCTGGCACCTCCAGTGTGGTGTATGATGAAATTTTTTATCACTTCGCAACGCTTAGTAAGCAGTTCAACTATTTAAATAAACGATACTACGTCAATTCCACGTGAACAAGCAATACTTGCATTTCTCGCGCTGGCTTCCATGCCTACACGTCGCTGAAGCGCCGTTTCTTTCACGACAAGGCTTAGGATGACTGCAGCCACATCAGGTGTGTAGCAACAAGCCTGATCGAAAGGAAGCTTTTTCCGCTTTCTAGTGGCTGCTGGATGTGAAGAACAATAAATGATCCACACAAGACTGCGTTTATTGTTCCGGGGGTGTAGCTCAGTGGTAGAGCGCTCACTTCGCATGTGAGAAGTCCCGGGTTCAAACCCTGGCACCTCCAGTGTGGAGTATGATGAAATTTTTTATCACTTCGCAACGCTTAGTAAGCAGTTCAACTATTTAAATAAACGATACTACGTCAATTCCACGTAAACAAGCAATACTTGCATTTCTCGCGCTGGCTTCCATGCCTACACGTCGCTACAAGTGCCGTTTCTTTCACGACAACGCTTAGGATGACTGCAGCCACATCAGGTGTGTAGCAACGAGCCTGATCGAAAGGAAGCTTTTTCCGCTTTCTAGTGGCTGCTGGATGTGAAGAACGATAAATGGTCCACACAAGACTGCGTTTATTGTTCCGGGGGTGTAGCTCAGTGGTAGAGCGCTCGCTTCGCATGTGAGAAGTCCCGGGTTCAAACCCCGGCACCTGCAGTGTGGTGTATGATGAAATTTTTTATCACTTCGCAACGCTTAGTAAGCAGTTCAACTATTTAAATAAACGATACTACGTCAATTCCACGTAAACAAGCAATACTTGCATTTCTCGCGCTGGCTTCCATGCCTACACGTCGCTACAAGTGCCGTTTCTTTCACGACAACGCTTAGGATGACTGCAGCCACATCAGGTGTGTAGCAACGAGCCTGATCGAAAGGAAGCTTTTTCCGCTTTCTAGTGGCTGCTGGATGTGAAGAACGATAAATGGTCCACACAAGACTGCGTTTATTGTTCCGGGGGTGTAGCTCAGTGGTAGAGCGCTCGCTTCGCATGTGAGAAGTCCCGGGTTCAAACCCCGGCACCTCCAGTGTGGTGTATAATGAAATTTTTTATCACTTCGCAACGCTTAGTAAGGAGTCCAGCTATTTAAATAAACGATACTACGTCAATTCCACGTAAACAAGCAATACTTGCATTTCTCGCGCTGGCTTCCATGCCTACACGTCGCTACATGTGCCGTTTCTTTCACGACAACGCTTAGGATGACTGCAGCCACATCAGGTGTGTAGCAACGAGCCTGATCGAAAGGAAGCTTTTTCCGCTTTCTAGTGGCTGCTGGATGTGAAGAACGATAAATGGTCCACACAAGACTGCGTTTATTGTTCCGGGGGTGTAGCTCAGTGGTAGAGCGCTCACTTCGCATGTGAGAAGTCCCGGGTTCAAACCCCGGCACATCCAGTGTGGTGTATAATGAAATTTTTTATCACTTCGCAACGCTTAGTAAGCAGTCCAGCTATTTAAATAAACGATACTACGTCAATTCCACGTAAACAAGCAATACTTGCATTTCTCGCGCTGGCTTCCATGCCTACACGTCGCTGAAGCGCCGTTTCTTTCACGACAACGCTTAGGATGACTGCAGCCACATCAGGTGTGTAGCAACAAGCCTGATCGAAAGGAAGATTTTTCCGCTTTCTAGTGGCTGCTGGATGTGAAGAACAATAAATGATCCACACAAGACTGCGTTTATTGTTCTGGGGATGTAGCTCAGTGGTAGAGCGCTCGCTTCGCATGTGAGAAGTCCCGGGTTCAAACCCCGGCACCTCCAGTGTGGTGTATAATGAAATTTTTTATCACTTCGCAACGCTTAGTAAGCAGTCCAGCTATTTAAATAAACGATACTACGTCAATTCCACGTAAACAAGCAATACTTGCATTTCTCGCGCTGGCTTCCATGCCTACACGTCGCTGAAGCGCCGTTTCTTTCACGACAACGCTTAGGATGACTGCAGCCACATCAGGTGTGTAGCAACAAGCCTGATCGAAAGGAAGATTTTTCCGCTTTCTAGTGGCTGCTGGATGTGAAGAACAATAAACGGTCCACAAAAGACTGCGTTTATTGTTCTGGGGGTGTAGCTCAGTGGTAGAGCGCTCGCTTCGCATGTGAGAAGTCCCGGGTTCAAACCCCGGCACCTCCAGTGTGGTGTATAATGAAATTTTTTATCACTTCGCAACGCTTAGTAAGCAGTTCAACTATTTAAATAAACGATACTACGTCAATTCCACGTAAACAAGCAATACTTGCATTGCTCGCGCTGGCTTCCATGCCTACACGTCGCTACAAGTGCCGTTTCTTTCACGACAACGCTTAGGATGACTGCAGCCACATCAGGTGTGTAGCAACAAGCCTGATCGAAAGGAAGCTTTTTCCGCTTTCTAGTGGCTGCTGGATGTGAAGAACAATAAATGGTCCACACAAGACTGCGTTTATTGTTCCGGGGGTGTAGCTCAGTGGTAGAGCGCTCGCTTCGCATGTGAGAAGTCCCGGGTTCAAACCCTGGCACCTCCAGTGTGGAGTATGATGAAATTTTTTATCACTTCGCAACGCTTAGTAAGCAGTTCAACTATTTAAATAAACGATACTACGTCAATTCCACGTAAACAAGCAATACTTGCATTTCTCGCGCTGGCTTCCATGCCTACACGTCGCTACAAGTGCCGTTTCTTTCACGACAACGCTTAGGATGACTGCAGCCACATCAGGTGCGTAGCAACGAGCCTGATCGAAAGGAAGCTTTTTCCGCTTTCTAGTGGCTGCTGGATGTGAAGAACGATAAATGGTCCACACAAGACTGCGTTTATTGTTCCGGGGGTGTAGCTCAGTGGTAGAGCGCTCGCTTCGCATGTGAGAAGTCCCGGGTTCAAACCCCGGCACCTCCAGTGTGGTGTATGATGAAATTTTTTATCACTTCGCAACGCTTAGTAAGCAGTTCAACTATTTAAATAAACGATACTACGTCAATTCCACGTAAACAAGCAATACTTGAATTTCCCGCGCTGGCTTCCATGCCTACACGTCGCTGAAGCGCCGTTTCTTTCACGACAACGCTTAGGATGACTGCAGCCACATCAGGTGTGTTGCAACGAGCCTGATCGAAAGGAAGCTTTTTCCGCTTTCTAGTGGCTGCTGGATGTGAAGAACGATAAATGGTCCACACAAGACTGCGTTTATTGTTCCGGGGGTGTAGCTCAGTGGTAGAGCGCTCGCTTCGCATGTGAGAAGTCCCGGGTTCAAACCCCGGCACCGCCAGTGTGGTGTATAATGAAATTTTTTATCACTTCGCAACGCTTAGTAAGCAGTCCAGCTATTTAAATAAACGATACTACGTCAATTCCACGTAAACAAGCAATACTTGCATTTCTCGCGCTGGCTTCCATGCCTACACGTCGCCACAAGCGCCGTTTCTTTCACGACAACGCTTAGGATGACTGGAGCCACATCAGGTGTGTAGCAACAAGCCTGATCGAAAGGAAGCTTTTTCCGCTTTCTAGTGGCTGCTGGATGTGAAGAACGATAAATGGTCCACACAAGACTGCGTTTATTGTTCCGGGGGTGTAGCTCAGTGGTAGAGCGCTCGCTTCGCATGTGAGAAGTCCCGGGTTCAAACCCCGGCACCTCCAGTGTGGTGTATAATGAAATTTTTTATCACTTCGCAACGCTTAGTAAGGAGTCCAGCTATTTAAATAAACGATACTACGTCAATTCCACGTAAACAAGCAATACTTGCATTTCTCGCGCTGGCTTCCATGCCTACACGTCGCTACAAGTGCCGTTTCTTTCACGACAACGCTTAGGATGACTGCAGCCACATCAGGTGTGTAGCAACGAGCCTGATCGAAAGGAAGCTTTTTCCGCTTTCTAGTGGCTGCTGGATGTGAAGAACGATAAATGGTCCAAACAAGACTGCGTTTATTGTTCCGGGGGTGTAGCTCAGTGGTAGCGCGCTCGCTTCGCATGTGAGAAGTCCCGGGTTCAAACCCTGGCACCTCCAGTGTGGAGTATGATGAAATTTTTTATCACTTCGCAACGCTTAGTAAGCAGTTCAACTATTTAAATAAACGATACTACGTCAATTCCACGTAAACAAGCAATACTTGCATTTCTCGCGCTGGCTTCCATGCCTACACGTCGCTACAAGTGCCGTTTCTTTCACGACAACGCTTAGGATGACTGCAGCCACATCAGGTGTGTAGCAACGAGCCTGATCGAAAGGAAGCTTTTTCCGCTTTCTAGTGGCTGCTGGATGTGAAGAACGATAAATGGTCCACACAAGACTGCGTTTATTGTTCCGGGGGTGTAGCTCAGTGGTAGAGCGCTCGCTTCGCATGTGAGAAGTCCCGGGTTCAAACCCCGGCGCATCCAGTGTGGTGTATAATGAAATTTTTTATCACTTCGCAACGCTTAGTAAGCAGTCCAGCTATTTAAATAAACGATACTACGTCAATTCCACGTAAACAAGCAATACTTGCATTTCTCGCGCTGGCTTCCATGCCTACACGTCGCTGAAGCGCCGTTGCTTTCACGACAACGCTTAGGATGACTGCAGCCACATCAGGTGTGTAGCAACAAGCCTGATCGAAAGGAAGATTTTTCCGCTTTCTAGTGGCTGCTGGATGTGAAGAACAATAAACGGTCCACACAAGACTGCGTTTATTGTTCTGGGGGTGTAGCTCGATTCCACTTCCGGCCACCGCCGTGAACGGTCGAGGAATGTTTCGCTCCTCTGAGGCGGTGTCAGCGGCTATGTCTAGCCGTGGAAACCGGAATGCAGCCAATGCCAACCAGGATTATGAAATTATTTTACCTGCTCTACCAACCGGTCGTATTGTTTTAAACACTGTATTTTTTCATGCGGATGTTCGTGGAAGGCCCTACCGTGTCGAAGATATTCGTGATGCACTGGGTGCTTTGGCAATGCTCCCTGACGTTGAAGCGTTAGGGGCATACCAAATGAACCATGTGTGGGCGGTCACGCTGAGGACTACGGAGGCTAAGAATAGGTTGCTTTCTGCAACTGAAGTGACCGTGAAGGAGCGCCGTTGTCTCGTCGTAGATCCAAACAACCAAGATGTTCGACTAAAGCTGCATTGGGTCCTTCACTATGTGGACGACGAGGACATACGGACCGCGTTTGCACCCTACGGAAAAGTCACCGAAGTCGCAAGAGAGCGATGGCGAACGGAAGGGTTGTCGGACAAAGGCTCTACTACGCGTATTATCAGTCTTCAGCTCAAGGCAGGCTACACGAAGGAAGACATCCCACATCAACTACGAGTGGCAGGCGACCTGACATTGGTCGTGGTGGCTGGAAGAGCTCCACTCTGCCTAAGGTGTAAAGGGACTGGCCACATACGACGCGAATGTCGTGTTCCTCGGTGTGCGTTATGCAGACGTTTTGGCCACGCTGAGGAAGAGTGCGTGAAGACTTATGCGAAGGTCACAGGCCGATCTGCGTGGGACGATAACGCAGAGCTACAAATGGACGAATCGGAAGCTGAGGATGTTTCTACTAGCAAGACCAGAGAACCCGAACAAGAGGAAACGCCCCCTTCGTCGCATTCACCCAAGGTGAACAAAGAGGAAGAGGATAACGGTGAGCAAGTTGTACAACCTGCGCTGCCTCCCGCGACGAATGCCAGCGCGTCCAACAGTTCAGGGAAAAAACCCACCAAGAGTCAGTCAATGCCTCTAGAAAAATCCGAAGATGTCAACATGAAGGATTGGAGGACCAGTGCAGGGAAGAGAACACGCGAGGAAACAGCAGCAGCGAACGCGGCCTCAAACGAGCCCACTGCCAGCGAGCCACCCACTAAAGCGGCCCAAGGACGCCGCACGAGCTTCAAGCCAAAGCCCAACGTACCACCGGACCGTCATTTTCCGGGGGGCAGGTAGCCCCCTGTTTCAGTGAAGCCCGGGTCAGCCTCCTGGTTCCGACGCTACACATGTTAAAGGTGGGCGAGGACAAGCTAAGGGGCTGGTACTCCAGTTCCTTCTTTCTGAGGCACTCATGGTGTGTTTCCACGTGGCAACTGAAGATAGAAAAGCCTCCAGTCAAAATTTCCAGCCTCGCACAGAACAAGGTGAGCGCCATGCGACCTGTTTGATTATTCTCATAAATGGCAGTAAAACTTGACGCACCGCTTAGCATAGGCACGTTAAACGTGCGGGGCCTTTCTGCAAGGCGTCGACAGTACCAAGTAAGTCGTCTTTTACTGGAAAATGACCTTGACATCGTAGCAATTCAAGAAACTAAAGTCGAAAGCCAAGATCAAACAGATCGCATGGTAGAACCTTTTACTGGACGCTACTATGTATGCGTATGTCACGCAGTAGGTTCGTCCGGAGGGTGTGCCTTGTTGCTACGCAGCTCCCTGGGAATTGTAGTAGAGACCGTGACTGTGTGTAAAACTGGACGGTTAGTTGTGTGTGATTTTCTTTTCTCTGCTTTGAAGTGGCGGGCAATATGTTTGTACGCGCCTAACAGAGAAACCGAGCGCTCAGCTTTTTTTGAAAGCCTTGGATCCTTTTTAAACTGTGAAAGAGTGATTCTAATGCTTGGTGATTTTAACTGTGTGTGTGCTTCTGCTGATAGAATAAAGAACGAACCGGTACGCGATAATAGTGCCATGAAATTAAGCGCAATAGTTCAGGATCACTGCCTAGAAGATATTGGTCATATTGCAGCTGGCGGAAAACCGCCACAGTTCACTCATTTCCAACGCACAAGCCATGCACGCTTGGACAGATTATATGTATCTGCAAATATAGTGCCACTGTGCCAAGATTATAACGTAAAACATGTTTCTTTCAGTGATCACAGTTTGGTTATGGTTTCCTTAGGAGCAAAGCACAAAGGGTCGTCATTCAGTTGGACACTTTGGAAGTTTAATGATAAGCTACTGGACAATGATAGCTTTGTGAGCAAATCAAAAGAATGCATAGAAAGACTACTGGCTAAAACGGATAGTTTTATCGCTGAATGGGAGCTGTTCAAACAAGAGATTAAGATCATTGCAATCGAGAGGGCATGCGCACTACGCCGCAGTGAAAGAAACGAAGAAAATGTGCTCCGTAGTCAATTAGACTATTTGCTGAACGCAGAAAGCGCACAACCAGGGGCATTAAATAATGAAATTAAAGATGTCAAAAACAAACTGGAAGCAATAGATGTCGAAAGATACAAGGGAGCCATTGTTCGCGCTCGTGGCGAAAGACTGTGGTTGGGAGAAACGCCTACTAAGCGCTCGCTAGCGGATGAGAAAAGTTATGCCGTCAGAAATGAAATAAAAGAAATACAGTACGAGGGCGTTATTACAAAAGACAAACAGATAATTGAACTTGCTTTTGTAGAGTACTTTAAAAATCTTTTAGGACATAACATTGATATTGCAAGTGGCTTTGAACATGAGTACCTTCACTTAATGCCAAGGTTAGATGATGACGTGAAGACCCGCCTTGAAGCAGATATCACCGTACGCGAAATTGAAGACGCAATTGATGAGTTATCAGTAGGCAAATCTCCAGGCCCGGATGGTTTAAGCAGTTGTTTTTACAAAGTATTTAAAGTAGATCTGGCAAAAGCCCTGCATCATGTAATAACCGAAGCATATAATGAAAATGCAGTGCCCCTATCTTTCAACTGTTCACACGTTGTATTAATACCCAAGACAGATGACCCAGTCAAATTTCTATCGGTCTCATCCTATCGACCGATAAGCTTAAGCAATGTAGATTACAAAATATATATGAAAGTACTGGCAAAAAGATTACAAACCGTGATCACAGTTTTGGTAGGACCCCACCAGACATGTGGGATCAGGGGACGCTCGATATTTACTAACATTCACGTTACCAGAAGTATACTTGAATACTGCGATGACTTTTCAGAACGGGTAGCAATGTTACAGCTTGATCTAGAAAAAGCTTTCGATCGTGTATCACATCAAATTCTATTTAGTCTTTTGGAATATATTAATGTTGGATCTGTTATTGCGACTGGTGTGAAAATGTGTTACACTCATAGTTCAGCTAGCATAATCGTAAACAAAAGTATCAGCGAAAGTTTCAAAGTTCAGTGTAGTATTCGGCAAGGGTGTCCATTATCATCATTATTGTTTGCAATTTTTCTCGAACCTTTCTGCTTAAAAATTCTTAATAATGACACAATACATGGTTTCAAATTACTCGCAAGTGAAGTTAAAATACTGTGTTATGCTGACGACATAGCAGTCTTCTGTGGCGATAAGGAAAGCGTTAAGGAGACCGTTAAAGAAGCAGAACTTTTTTGCTCGCTAACAGGCAGTATGATAAATTGGAACAAATGTTTAGGCTTCTGGCATGGGCCGTGGGAAAACACATTAGATTATTTTGCTAACATGAAATGGACCGTGACACCTGTCAAATATCTCGGAGTGCCCATAGAACATTATCGCGATACCACGCAATACTGGAACGAGGAAACCAAACGTGTTAGGGAGCAAACCGATAAATGGGGTGGGCGAGATTTCTCCGTTTTCGCGCGTGCTACAGTTTGCAATGTGTTTTTAGTCGCGAAAGTGTGGTATGTACTTCAAGTACTTTGTATGTCTCGTACCAACGTGCAGAAGTTGCACAGAGTCTTTGCAGTGTTCGTGTGGCGTTCAACGTGGGAAAGATGCCGCAGAAGTAATTTATTTCGATCAGTCCGAAGCGGCGGACTCAGTTTATGTCATTTATTTCTCAAACAAGTTGTGTCAAGATTTATTTTTTTGCGCGACCAAAATAACGGATTTTTGCGAACAATTTTACAATTGCGAATGAGTGATGTAATTCCTGAATATGTTGTATCAAATGTCACAAAAAAAGGGGGTATTCGCGGCTTTCTTCGTGAGGTCGTTGTGTCTTTTCGAATGCTAAAAGTGAGATTCTCAATGGAGTACCTAAGTAATGTACCAAAAAAGCGTTTATACAGGGATCTGATTGATATTATGTTGCCAGTGCCCATATATCGTGCCATGTATTGTGTAGGCTCGGAAGGAGACGTGTTGAAACGTGTTAAAAGAATGGCAGTCCGCTCCTCAGTTAAGACGTTCTTCTTTCAGCTCCATACCAATACCTTGCCTGTCAAACCGTGGCTGCAAGAGAGAGGACTGTTCGTGCCATGGTCAGTTAATTGTCTCATTTGTTCAAAGCCTGAGACAATCGAACACATTTTCTTAGAGTGCAGGGATGCAATATTCCACTGGGATGTTTTACAGAGAACACTGAAAAAAGAGCTCCCCATATCACCCTACGGTATCCGCTTTCTCCCAGTTGAAAATGAAAACGACGTGCCCTATGACATGATCATGACGCTGAGCCTACACAGCATATGGAAAACACGAATGGCCGTACGAAATGCTGATGTGGACGCCAAACCAGCCAGACAATATTTTATTGAAAGTGTTTCACAAATAAGAGACGTGTATAAATCTCAGGCTGAACCACCAGAGTGGTTACCTGTACTGGATACCCTGGTGACCTTAAAGTGTTTTTGACACGAGATTTTCAAGAAGTATATGTAATGACTATGTAAGACTTTGTTTTGTTCTTACTTAAGTGTGGTCAATGTCCTGTATCTGTGATTGTCCGGCAATAAAGAAAAAAAAAAACTGGGGGTGTAGCTCAGTGGTAGAGCGCTCGCTTCGCATGTGAGAAGTCCCGGGTTCAAACCCCGGCACCTCCAGTGTGGTGTATAATGAAATTTTTTATCACTTCGCAACGCTTAGTAAGCAGTCCAGCTATTTAAATAAACGATACTACGTCAATTCCACGTAAACAAGCAATACTTGCATTTCTCGCGCTGGCTTCCATGCCTACACGTCGCTGAAGCGCCGTTTCTTTCACGACAACGCTTAGGATGACTGCAGCCACATCAGGTGTGTAGCAACAAGCCTGATCGAAAGGAAGATTTTTCCGCTTTCTAGTGGCTGCTGGATGTGAAGAACAATAAATGGTCCACACAAGACTGCGTTTATTGTTCCGGGGGTGTAGCTCAGTGGTAGAGCGCTCGCTTCGCATGTGAGAAGTGCCGGGTTCAAACCCCGGCACCTCCAGTGTGGTGTATAATGAAATTTTTTATCACTTCGCAACGCTTAGTAAGCAGTCCAGCTATTTAAATAAACGATACTACGTCAATTCCACGTAAACAAGCAATACTTGCATTTCTCGCGCTGGCTTCCATGCCTACACGTCGCCACAAGCGCCGTTTCTTTCTCGACAACGCTTAGGATGACTGCAGCCACATCAGGTGTGTAGCAACAAGCCTGATCGAAAGGAAGATTTTTCCGCTTCCTAGTGGCTGCTGGATGTGAAGAACGATAAATGGTCCACACAAGACTGCGTTTATTGTTCCGGGGGTGTAGCTCAGTGGTAGAGCGCTCGCTTCGCATGTGAGAAGTCCCGGGTTCAAACCCTGGCACCTCCAGTGTGGTGTATGATGAAATTTTTTATCACTTCGCAACGCTTAGTAAGCAGTTCAACTATTTAAATAAACGATACTACGTCAATTCCACGTAAACAAGCAATACTTGCATTTCTCGCGCTGGCTTGCATGCCTACATGTCGCTACAAGTGCCGTTTCTTTCACGACAACGCTTAGGATGACTGCAGCCACATCAGGTGTGTAGCAACGAGCCTGATCGAAAGGAAGCTTTTTCCGCTTTCTAGTGGCTGCTGGATGTGAAGAACGATAAATGGTCCACACAAGACTGCGTTTATTGTTCCGGGGGTGTAGCTCAGTGGTAGAGCGCTCGCTTCGCATGTGAGAAGTCCCGGGTTCATACCCTGGCACCTCCAGTGTGGTGTATGATGAAATTTTTTATCACTTCGCAACGCTTAGTAAGCAGTTCAACTATTTAAATAAACGATACTACGTCAATTCCACGTAAACAAGCAATACTTGCATTTCTCGCGCTGGCTTCCATGCCTACACGTCGCTGAAGCGCCGTTTCTTCCACGACAACGCTTAGGATGACTGCAGCCACATCAGGTGTGTAGCAACAAGCCTGATCGAAAGGAAGCTTTTTCCGCTTTCTAGTGGCTGCTGAATGTGAAGAACAATAAATGGTCCACACAAGACTGCGTTTATTGTTCCGGGGGTGTAGCTCAGTGGTAGAGCGCTCGCTTCGCATGTGAGAAGTCCCGGGTTCAAACCCTGGCACCTCCAGTGTGGAGTATGATGAAATTTTTTATCACTTCGCAACGCTTAGTAAGCAGTTCAACTATTTAAATAAACGATACTACGTCAATTCCACGTAAACAAGCAATACTTGCATTTCTCGCGCTGGCTTCCATGCCTACACGTCGCCACAAGCGCCGTTTCTTTCTCGACAACGCTTAGGATGACTGCAGCCACATCAGGTGTGTAGCAACAAGCCTGATCGAAAGGAAGATTTTTCCGCTTCCTAGTGGCTGCTGGATGTGAAGAACGATAAATGGTCCACACAAGACTGCGTTTATTGTTCCGGGGGTGTTGCTCAGTGGTAGAGCGCTCGCTTCGCATGTGAGAAGTCCCGGGTTCAAACCCTGGCACCTCCAGTGTGGAGTATGATGAAATTTTTTATCACTTCGCAACGCTTAGTAAGCAGTCCAGCTATTTAAATAAACGATACTACGTCAATTCCACGTAAACAAGCAATACTTGCATTTCTCGCGCTGGCTTCCATGCCTACACGTCGCCACAAGCGCCGTTTCTTTCACGACAACGCTTAGGATGACTGCAGCCACATCAGGTGTGTAGCAACAAGCCTGATCGAAAGGAAGCTTTTTCCGCTTTCTAGTGGGGGCTGGATGTGAAGAACGATAAATGGTCCACACAAGACTGCGTTTATTGTTCCGGGGGTGTAGCTCAGTGGTAGAGCGCTCGCTTCGCAAGTGAGAAGTCCCGGGTTCAAACCCATGCACCTCCAGTGTGGTGTATAATGAAATTTTTTATCACTTCGGAACGCTTAGTAAGGAGTCCAGCTATTTAAATAAACGATACTACGTCAATTCCACGTAAACAAGCAATACTTGCATTTCTCGCGCTGGCTTCCATGCCTACACGTCGCTACAAGTGCCGTTTCTTTCACGACAACGCTTAGGATGACTGCAGCCACATCAGGTGTGTAGCAACGAGCCTGATCGAAAGGAAGCTTTTTCCGCTTTCTAGTGGCTGCTGGATGTGAAGAACAATAAATGGTCCACACAAGACTGCGTTTATTGTTCCGGGGGTGTAGCTCAGTGGTAGAGCGCTCGCTTCGCATGTGAGAAGTCCCGGGTTCAAACCCTGGCACCTCCAGTGTGGTGTATGATGAAATTTTTTATCACTTCGCAACGCTTAGTAAGCAGTTCAACTATTTAAATAAACGATACTACGTCAATTCCACGTAAACAAGCAATACTTGCATTTCTCGCGCTGGCTTCCATGCCTACACGTCGCTACAAGTGCCGTTTCTTTCACGACAACGCTTAGGATGACTGCAGCCACATCAGGTGTGTAGCAACAAGCCTGATCGAAAGGAAGCTTTTTCCGCTTTCTAGTGGCTGCTGGATGTGAAGAACAATAAATGGTCCACACAAGACTGCGTTTATTGTTCCGGGGGTGGAGCTCAGTGGTAGAGCGCTCGCTTCGCATGTGAGAAGTCCCGGGTTCAAACCCTGGCACCTCCAGTGTGGAGTATGATGAAATTTTTTATCACTTCGCAACGCTTAGTAAGCAGTTCAACTATTTAAATAAACGATACTACGTCAATTCCACGTAAACAAGCAATACTTGCATTTCTCGCGCTGGCTTCCATGCCTACACGTCGCTACAAGTGCCGTTTCTTTCACGACAACGCTTAGGATGACTGCAGCCACATCAGGTGTGTAGCAACGAGCCTGATCGAAAGGAAGCTTTTTCCGCTTTCTAGTGGCTGCTGGATGTGAAGAACGATAAATGGTCCACACAAGACTGCGTTTATTGTTCCGGGGGTGTAGCTCAGTGGTAGAGCGCTCGCTTCGCATGTGAGAAGTCCCGGGTTCAAACCCCGGCACCTCCAGTGTGGTGTATAATGAAATTTTTTATCACTTCGCAACGCTTAGTAAGCAGTCCAGCTATTTAAATAAACGATACTACGTCAATTCCACGTAAACAAGCAATACTTGCATTTCTCGCGCTGGCTTCCATGCCTACACGTCGCCACAAGCGCCGTTTCTTTCACGACAACGCTTAGGATGACTGCAGCCACATCAGGTGTGTAGCAACAAGCCTGATCGAAAGGAAGATTTTTCCGCTTTCTAGTGGCTGCTGGATGTGAAGAACAATAAATGGTCCACACAAGACTGCGTTTATCGTTCCGGGGGTGTAGCGCAGTCAGGGGGTGGACACTCCCCGGTTCCGGTGGCACAGGAAATTGGCGCCATCTCTGTAACGGGCGACGCGAAAATCCGTTTCCCTTGCATGGCCTCGTAGATCGTCGCGCGCACGCGCGCCGATCCAGGTGGCCAAGCCCTTCCCCCCGCTCAACTCCTCTCCCTACGCCCTCTCTCGTAACACCCTCTCAACTCCCTCACCTTCGACTGTCTACGCGCCCGCGCCGCCGTGCCATCCCCGCCGGCCTGGCTGCTGCTTAGTCCGCTACGTAACGCTTTATTTTTGTTATCTACTGTCATCGAGATGCGTGCGCTGCTGTGCGTTGACCGACGTGGTTAGTTTCGTCAGTTCTGCGGTCCTCGGTACCTGTGTGCTTGTGCTCCGCGATGTTTCACCCGTTTCACGACTCGTACCGCTCGTGCATCGTGCAGTGGTGCACAAATTCCTCAAAAACAATTTCTGCAAGGTTGTTCCGGGTGCCTAAAGACAACAGGTGAGCGCTCAGACCCAAGGACATCAGAAGGCGCATGTACACGAACACAGCCCTGTCCATTTGTGTACTCCATGAGGCTCCGGACGTCGTTGCGCCTTGATTGTGCTACACTTGCCTCTTCCCGGTAGAGAAAGCTGACAAATAGATGTTCCTCCTCATTGTCACCTGGTCTGTGACTTGTGTTTTTCTGTGCCAAGTCTCATTCTGCAACTTCAGTAACTTGCCCAGCTTTCCATACTGCCCTCAGTGCTTTTTCTGTGTATCGCGTTCTACAAACCAACTAACAGCTGAAAAATTACTGTTAGTGTTTGTGTACTATCTCAGTAACGCCCTATGGGAAAACCGCGCGAACAATCTTCATGTGTAGGCATGATACGCTTTTTTTTTCCTCTGGAAAGCATGAGCATTGCAAGTGTCCTGCATGCAGATTTTTGCAGTTCGTGTTTATTATACAAGGGAGAGGCCAGTAGGTACGACTTAGTGCATTAAGTGACGTCATTTTATTGCTAAGCATTGCATTCGGGTAGAAAGAAAAGTCGTGTTGGCTTGTTTTACCTGGTCTTTGATTGAGGAATAAGCCTTTCTGCGAATGTTTTCTATGTGTTGCTGCAAAAGCCGACTATCTTTTGTTCGCCTTGCCACCGTTACTCAAGTTGTGGCCAAGTGCAAAATGTGATAATGTGTGTTTCAGTTTTTAGTACAATGTTATTTTTTTCTGCCATGTTTTTTCAATTTGTTCAGCAGTAATGAACATGTCAAGCATTTCATATACTTTCGTGCAGATTTATAAGTAAGCTTTCTTTCGGTATGGCTCTCAATCAAACCATGTTAGCATTTTATTCTATCTTTCAGGTATTTTGCGTGTCATTGTTTTTGCCATTACTAGTGAGTTTTCCCTTTTTATAGTTGTCATGACTATGTCATACACGTCGTCCAATTTTGTGCAATATCTTAGTGCACATATCAGGAGCTCGTCTACATTTAGGTCTTGAAGACGTTATATAAATATCTTGTTTTTATATGTGTGTACATGAAATGGCCTTCGCGTTTTCTAGCGCTTTCTTTTGTTATTTCACCATCTGTGAACTTTTGTCTTTAGTACTCTTGTATATGTCATGCACCTCTCACTTTTGCTCGTTTTTTGAGCGTGTATCACACCACGTTGTAAGAAAAATCGCTTTTCGGAAACGAAGTCAATAAAGCGAGACTAAACATCTGTTGTGCTGGAAGTGGAATTTTTTTTATGTTCCGGCACATGCTGGTATAATATATGTATGGGCAAGACTGCGTGCCTGCCAACGCATAGCCCACGGTGCACCACGCGCCAGCTCGCAAGCAATGCCAATGCGTGGCGTAGCGCGCGCATTGCTTGCGAGCTGGCGCGTGGCACGCGGTAACAAGCGCGCAATAAAAAGAAGAAAAAACGCGCCGCTTACGGGTAAAAACAAAAAAAGTGAGCGGCGCGCGCGGTATGGGGGAAAGGGGGAAAGGGAGTGGAGCGGGTCGGCATAATAAAAACAAAAAGGAAAAAAAACGTTTGGGAGAGGAGGTGCCGCGCCGCTGCTGTTGCTGTTGCCATGACAACGTAAACAATCATGTGCGCCGCCATTTTGCTTAATGCGTCGCCCGTTGGTTAGGGCCGTAACTGAAGGGGACCTTGGCGCTAGCGTCGAAAGAGCGTCTGCTCGAAAACGGCCAATGGGATGTATACGAAGTGTCCGCCCCCTGGCGCAGTATCATTCCACTTCCGGCTTTCAAGCGAAACGGTCGCGGGATGGCTTGCTCCCACGGAGCGGTTTCGGCGGCCCAGGCGGGCCGCGGTAACAGGTTTTTTGCTTCTACTGCCGAAGATTATCAGGTAATTCTGCCCAATCTGCCATCCGGACGCATAATCGCGAACACCGTTTTCATGCACGGCGACCCAAGAGCTCGGCCCTACCGTGTCGAAGACTACCGGGACACTTTGGCCTCCCCGACGTTTTGGCGTTGGGGGCGTATCAGATGAACCACGTGTGGGCTGTAACAATGACGAGTGCTGACGCCGCTCAGAAATTGCTCACCGCTGTCAACGTGAAGGTAAAGCATCGCCCATGTTTGCGCATCGATCCCAACAACCGGAAGGTTCGCTTGAAGCTACACTGGTTGCTGCACGGCGTGACCGACGAATGCATTCGTGTGGCCCTGACACCCTACGGGAAAGTGTTGGAGGTGACGCGGGAGAAGTGGCGTGTGCAAGGCGTCACTGAAAAGGGCTCGACGACTCGCTCAGTTGGACTGCAATTGCATGGCGATGTCAAAGTCGACGACATTCCATACCAGCTCAAGATAGCCGGAGAGCTGACTCTCGTCGTTGTTCCAGGCCGCGCTCCGCTCTGTCTGCGCTGCAAGAGCACCGGGCACATACGTCGGGACTGCAAAGTGCCTCGCTGCAGTCGTTGTCGCCGTTTCGGCCATGAGGACGCAGATTGCCCAAATACGTACGCCAGCGTGACCGGACCAGTGCAGGCAAACGATGCATTGGACCACCTTATGGATGAGGCAGACTCCGAGGAAACAGCAGGAATGCGCCGAAACCCGACTACCCAAGAGGGTACCCCGAACACTCCACAGGACGCCCTCCTTGAAGCTCCAGGTAAGCCTGAAGCCAGGCTTCTGCATGAAGCCGTGGAGGACCGGAGTAAGAAAGCTGCTCCAAGTAGTACCGGCCACACGTTTTCCGGCGGGGCTGTAGAGACTACTCCCGAGGGAGTGCCGATGACAGGCATCGATAGCGACAGTGCCAGTGCGACCGCAAAGCGGCCCCACGAAGCAGGCGAAAAGGAGAAGGGGCCAAGCGCCGTCGCAACGGACGAGCCGCCTGCGAAAACGACTCCCGTGCGGCGTCTTTCCCATCGGCTTCGGCCGAACACTTCGACGGAGCGCAAGACGGCGGAAACGCCGCTTTTGCCTCCCTGAGGACTGCACCGTGACAAGGCGCCCAGGAAAAAAGCGCAGTAGTGAGGTGAGCGTCATGCCCCCGGGTTTTCACCGCCTCGCAATGATGTCTATGGATAGGTCATTTCGTGTGGCCACTTTAAACGTACATGGGCTTGCCTCAAGGAGGAAGCAAAGTCAACTCTATCGAATAGTTAGCGAACATGACCTGGACATTCTAGCAGTACAGGAGACGAAAGTTGAGGGCGATGACGAAACCGGGGGCATGGTGCGTGAATTCTTAGCTCGATACTGTGTTATAGTGAGCCATGCTGTGGGAACTTCTTCCGGGTGCGCTTTGTTCATCCGACATAGTCTTGGAGCAAAAATAGAAGCTGTGACGTCATGCCCGTCAGGTCGGCTTATTGTCTGCGATTTTTTATTATCGTCACTGGAATGACGTGTTATTTGTTTGTACGCGCCGACTGTCGCTGAGGAAAGACGCAGATTTTTCGATCAGCTAAAACGGTATACCCAGTGTAATAGGCTCCTCATTATTGCCGGTGATTTTAACTGCGTTCTTTCAGCCCGTGATAAAACTAGCGCCCGACCGTACAAGGATGCAAGCACCATTGCCCTAAGCGATATGACAAGGGACGATGGTTTGGAAGACGTGGCTGAATGTCTCGGTGGTGGGAGGACTACGCAGTACACCCACTTTCAGGCAGCCAGCCACGCCCGTCTTTACAGAGTGTATGTGAGCCTTGATTTGATACCCGTTTGTAAGGAGTACTATGTGAGCGCACTTTCATTCAGTGATCACTGTTTGGTCAGCTTTTTAGTAGCAAGCACGAAAGAAAAGAAAAAGGGCTTTGAGTGGCAACTATAGAAATTTAATTCGAAATTACTAAGCGACGAAATGTCTACATGGATGTAACGAAGCAAGTTGAAGAAATGAATGCTGTTGATAACACGACATCTGGTGAAAAATGGGAGAACTTCAAGCAGGCGGTTAAAACCAAGGCTTTAGAGCATGCGAGCGCTATATGCAGAGAAAAAGGAGCAGAAGAAAAACAGATGCGCAGGAATTTAGAAAAATTGATCAGTGAGGAATGTAGGATGTCCGGCATGTTCATGGACGATATTCGCGCACTGAAACATAAATTAGAACAGTTCGATATCGAAAGATACCGCGGTGCTTTGGTGCGGGCAAGGGCTGAAAGGCTGATAATGGGAGAAGTACCGTCGAAAAGATCGTTAGGCTCAGAAAAGTGGCATGCGCGCCGCAATCAGATAGCGGAGATCGAATATTGCGGAAAAGTTAGCAGCGCAGCAGAAGATTGCGAGCGTGCTTTTTTCGAGCACTACAGTGGTTTATTCACTTACTGCGCAGTCGACATTGATCGTTTTAAAAAGGACTTTTTGTCGTTGATGCCAAGGCTAGATGAAAGTACGAAAGAAATATTGGAGGAACCAATTTCGGAAGAGGAAGTGAAAAGTGCTATTGAAAGTATGCATCCGGGGAAGTCCACTGGCCCTGATCGTCTAACCTCAGCCTTTTATAAATATTTCAAAGGTGCGATATCACCAGCCTTAGCGGATGTATATAACGAAGCATTCCAGCTCAAAGTACTACCCCCGTCCTTCTCATCTTCCCACACTATTCTTATACCCAAGTCAGAAGATCCCGTTGCATTGCGAAGAGTAACTTCTTACCGCCCAATTTGTCTCACTAGCGGTGACTATAAGATTCAATCTTAGCAAAGAGGTTGGAGACTGTCATTGCGAAGCTTGTGGGGCCGCATCAAACGTGTGGCATCAAAGGCCGAACTATCTTCTCAAATATACACGTAGCACGGAGTATCCTCGAATGTTGCGATGCTATGGGTGCACGAGTGGCAATGCTCCAAATTGATCTCGAGAAAGCGTTTGACCAGGTGCCTCATGACATTCTTTTGTGCATTATAGATTATGTGAATTTGGGTAGAATAATTAGAGAGGGAGTTGCCATGGCGTACTGGGACTGCTCGACGCGGCTTATTGTCAACAAGCTGGTCAACAACTGATTCGGACAGTATAACGCAGGCTGTCAAATGCGTTAAACGTTTTTGTGCTGTAAGCGGCAGCGCGGTAAACTGGGGTAAGTGCCTGGGATTGTGGCACAGGGATTGGCGTGGGGCCCCAGATACTTTTGCCAACATGAGTTTCGTTACGACTCTGGTGAAATACTTGGGTGTGCCCCTTCAATGCTACAAAGACAGTGAGTCGTACTGGAGGAGTGAAGTGGATAACCTTCGGGACAGGGTAAACAAATGGAATGGCTGGAATTGGTCTATGTTTTCCAGAGCCACAATTTGCAACATATTTTTAGTGAGCAAACTTTGGTACATCCTCCAAGTCTTGCATTGCTCAAGGGTAAACATCCAAAAAATTCACCGGGTGTTCGCAGTGTTTGTGTGGGTATCGTCTTGGGAGAGATCAAGTCGCACCAATTTGTTTCTTCGAGTTCGAAATGGGGGACTTGGATTGTCACATTTGTTTTTGAGACAGGTAGTCAATCGCTTTTTTTTCTTCAGAGACGCAAAAAACCTGTTTTTATACACTGTCTGCCAACTTCGCCTGGGCAAACATTTGCCCGAAATGGTTGTCTCAACGGGCAGTTTGCCAGAGGGTGTTTATGGTGTTCTACGTTAAGTTGTGGTTTCATGCAGGTTTTTGTCAGAGCGTTTTTCACTTCAATATTTGAGTGACGTCAACCGCAAAAAAACTGTACAAGGACCTGTGTGATGTTGTTCTTCCCGTGCCTTTATATCGGTCTCTCTACAGAGCTAGCCATAGGCACAATGTTCTGAAGCGCGTTAAGGCGATGCTAGTACCGTCAGGCGCTAAGACGTTGTTTTTTAAATTGCACTCCGGAACGCTGACTGTCAAACCGTGGCTGGCTGAAAGAGGTTTCATTGTTTCTTGGGGCACTCATTGTACAATTTGCAGGCAGGAGGAGACAATTGAAAATGTTTTTCTGCATTGTTGGGATGCCGTTTTCCTCTAGGATGTGCTCCAGCGCACAATCAAAAAAGATTTCCCCCTAGATGCGTATGGGATTCGCTACTTGCCAATAGAAAGTGATGGTGGTACCCCATTTGATGTGATCATGCTTATTGCCCTGCATAGTATTTGGAAATGTAGAATGTCGGTAAGGCACACCGATCTCGATGCACGAGCGGCTCGCCAGTATTTCAAAGAAAGCATACGGAACTTTGTAGAGGAACAAAAGTTGCTGGAGTGCATCCCAGAGTGGTTGCCACGTGTGGAATTGTTATTGGCGATAACGAAATTTTAGCACAAGCGCAGCCGCACAGGTTCTGCGGTCGTTTATAACATATTGTGAGTGCGCCTTTTGATTATTTGTGAATGTGTATTTTTATCCGGGTCAATCACCGGCAATAAAGAAAAAAAAAGTAGCTCAGTGGTAGAGCGCTCGCTTCGCATGTGGGAAGTCCCGGGTGCAAACCCCGGCACCTCCTGTGTGGTGTATAATTTTTTTATCCCTTTATTTCGCAAAACAAAGAAAATAATTAAATTATTTCGAAAAACGATACTACGTCGATTCCACAGAAACAAGTAATATTTCCATTTCTCGCGCTGGCTTCCACGCCTCCACGTCGCCAAAAGCGCCGTTTCTTGAACGACAACACTTAGGACGACTGCAGGCACATCAGGTGTGTTGCAACAAGCCTGAACGAAAGGAAGCTTTTTCCACTTTTTAGTGGCTGCTGGCTATGCGCAACAATAAATCGTCCACACATGACTCCGTTTATCATTCCGGGGGTGTAGCTCATTCGTAGAACGCTCGCTTCGCAGCCTTTTCTACATTGTTTTGCTGGAAACAGCGCAGTAGTGTTTCTATTAGTTGTGTTTGATGAATTATCGTCGATAAGCTCGACTCAGTGATTCATGTTATTCGCCAGTTCTTTAACTTTGTGATGTTCCTTTTACTACGTCTCCGTGTATTTGGGCTGCGTGTATGATGATGTGGATGAAAAGGCTTTGCTTTTCTTTCTGTTATTTTTCTGGCTGATGTCAAGTGCTATGCTTTTCATTTACACAACGTCTAAAAAAATTGCGTATTTTCCTCCCGCCTTAACGGACGCAGGAAATTTAAGTACCTATTAAACACTTATGATGGCACACTTACCTTTACTTCCTGGAGGAAGGAGTCACTGCTTTCACATAAGAAAGCCCACACGAGAAAGTTGACTCACGGAAATGGTAAAAATATTTATTGGCACTCGCTAGCCTAAGGACCTACCTTCTATCAACAAATGTAAAAAGGTGCAATAAGTAGCATGTTGAATGGAACATGAGAACATGTTGTGTAAAACTATCGCAGCTTCAAGATTCTGAGAGAAAGTGCCATCGATTTCCGGTCCAGGCAAACTAGAAGCTGAAATTCTCGTCGATTATGTTTAACGCATCTAATTATGCTGCTAAGCAGTAAAGTTCTACTCATGTTGCACTAGAAAGCATTTCTGAGAAACGTCAGTGGCAGTAGATTTCTTTTTTAGCAACGTCACCATAAGTAGTTTCACGCGGACTACACAAATCGAGATCAGAGATTGAATAATACGTTTCTACATATCTGCCGAAACGCCTTAGGTTGCAAAAGTTAATTGCCAAGCATAATTTATCCTTGAGAAGTGTGATGCTGGCGCAGTCAGATCATTTCAATGACTTTTCACGTGGATGCTTAAGTGAAACAAATTTGATGGAAGGAATTTACATTTGCTTCGAGATTGCGTTGTGAGTATAACTGGAAGATATGAATGCTGCGGTGAGAAATTCCTGGCATTGTCCGTCGGCGCAGGCACCTACATAAGCGTGGAAGAAGGCAGCTAAACGCACTGTCTTAAGACGAAAGCTTGAGTCTGAGTACTTGGAGATGCGATGCGCAGTAGCGAATGCTTTATATCATGTGGCAGCAAAGTATTATTTTCCAGAAACATGCCTCAACGCGGGAAACGTATGATGAATACTCTCACATAAATGCAGCTTTGGTTTTCATGATGTAGGCTTGATAGCTCGTGGCCCACTCTCGGTGAAAGTTGAAAAATATTCGTTGTAGAATACGACGTCGACATGATCTTATGTTGGGAACGGCATACAGCAGCTGCCCGCTTACACCAAGAGAGTCAGCTAAATTTGCCCAAAATGCGATGTCATATAAAAAGAAACAAAGTGAAGTACGCACAAGTGCAAATCAGCGGCAGTCGTCTAGTGATTAACGAGGGTGGTCAAATGAAACGCTGTGGTCAGGCAGATACTCTGTGGCAATAAAAGTCCAGGCCGATGTGTTCCTTAATGTGTTGCAAAAGAAGCACTAGCGTGTGCACAAACAGTTGCAAGCAGTACAAAGAGAAAACACGACTTATCCTAAAAGAAAAAAAAAGAACGTTTATGTTCTTCTCCCATATCCAAAGACGTGGGCGTTGTAATGGTAGTGCGAGGTAATATTGTTAGAGTTAGAGCTATGTCGTTCGCCGTGGCATTGGCCCCTTGTGCAAGTTAGAAATCTTCACATTGTTCCTAATGTCTCCCGATAAATTACGCCAAATTGCGGCATCCTGTAAACAGCCATTAGCGATTACGATTACCGAAGCTGGCATTACCGATTTTCAACAGTTATGTGGTGCCATCATACCATCGCGGTCATCCTTCGTGCCACGATATTCGTCGTGCAATCCTACTCATTGTAATAAGGCGCACACAGACGCAGAACTCAACCTATTGACGACAGGTGAATAAATAGCCTGACGACCATTCTAGAGCACAGCGGATCTGCGTGTATCATTAAAATTTAGAGTCTTATAGGCATCCTTCGTGAGCACGCTGTATTAGTGAACGTCGGCAGTAGCACCACAACTGTTAACCCTCACTAGAAAGACAAAAAAGGAAATGCGCTGCCCCACTCTTTAGACTTTCCAAGCACATACGCAATACCAAAGGACTACAAATTCCGTAGGTTGCCACTCCGTCGTTGTCTGTCACTACTGGCCACCGGAGCAAATACACGACCGCACGAAAGCAGCGTCAGCAATGGCATGTCCTTGGATCTGTGTGTAACGAGCGAACAAATTAATTGCATATATGATGTGAGAACAAGGCAAAGCGCATTGCTTTCAGGCAGGAATTCGCATTCGGAGACTTTCGAGTTAGCGACGCCTCCATCGCACACCGAGACTTCATTTCTCCTCGTCCACTAGAAATGCCTACCACATTTTTTTTCTGTGCTGACAAAAGATTCTGTCATAATTGTCGAAGCACAACTGTACTCAAAAGAGAAATTTTTGCAGTGTGGTCTCTTCCTGTCATCGCCACAGTGTATACCCTGTCGAACATTGTAGCTTTTTTGCGAAAAGGCATAACATGACAAAGAATTTGGTCGTTCCCAAAAGGCAATCGAGCTGGGAAATAAACCGAAGCTTTAGAAGAATGCCAAGCTGGCTTTCCCGCATTTCACATTTCCCAACTTATTCCGGCCGGCGCACTGCCGAAATCCTGTATAATAGGCTGCTAGTACATTTTAGTTTCATGTATCTGTACGTATATTCTTTCCCATCATAGCTAATTGCGCAAAGAAAAAGCAACGGACCACACGTCGGACAAGTAATTGCTATTTTGACGGACGCTAGCCGCCATGTTCTTGGCAATAGTGAATTGCGGGAAAGGGCGCTTTTCTGATGGCTTTTGCGACTCACTCTGTCATCTTTTTTCAACTGGGCAACGAGTCAAATCTTGTTGGCGTCGGCACAATGTCACAATAAAGACATACACAACACTAAAACAGTGCCTTGCTCAAAGGCTACCCATGTGCCGGCCTTTCGTGTGCCGCTCTGCCTCGGAGTGAGAAAGCGGGGGGAGCTGACTAGACGAAGATGAAGTCCGGCTGCCGTCCTACCGCACAGCGGTCGGTGCGCTCGATGCGCTGCCAGCGGCCGTGGCAGTGCAAGTGGCCGAGGGCCGCGAACCGCGACGTGCGGTCATCCAGGCCGTGTCCCGTGCAGCGGTGGCCCAGGTGCTTGCGCATGGCTGTCACCTCGCAAGACACGCACAAGCGCTGGCCTTCACGCAGCGCGCTGAACGATTCCAGGTTCTCACAGGCCTTCCGGGACTTGGTCACCTCGAACAGCACCACGTATCTGCGTGGGCGGTAGGAAAAAGGGACTCTTGTAACGCACTTACGCCGTCTCTCGACCCTTCATTTCTCAAGTGGACGCAAGCGTTTTTTGTTACTTGACTGTACTGATAGCAACTCCATTAGCCCTCCCTTATGTAATGCCTCCGGGCCTTTAAGGTGAAAATAAATGAAAATAAATGAAATAAAATATATTCTGGTGACGTGAGCTGTGAGTGGACGTTCACGTGTTGCCGATAACGTCAGGCTCTGACTGCGCATAAGCATGTTGATGAGAGGGAAATTGTCTTCTGCTGTATGGTATTGGTGACTGTTCTGCGTGTTTCCCGTTCACTATCTTTTTATTTCTATCATTCTCTTTATTTTAAATTTCTGAGCTGCTGGAGTTCATTTTTCACGAATTGTACAGCCGGCCATATTCGGCCAGGATTCTATCAATTAGCAAACAACATTACAAGAAGAACAGCCTAAAGGCAAATTTTTCTCACTTGTTCTCTATACACATGAACTGAAACAAAATTGAATGTTCCTAAAGGCGTCGAGATTACGCATACTTTGCTGGTCGAGCTACTTAAAGCCGACAAAGCCTCTATTGTGGTTTGAAGAGATGAACAGTGATGCCAACAACGAGTGGCCGCTGATAATCCAAGGGCTGGGCAACTCTCCGCCACCCTCCTTTTTCCATACATATATATTACAGGGAACAGGTTGTAATATCAATCCGGAGCCATTCGGCTACTATTCGCCAGGCGCTATCATGAGGAACTTCAAAGTCCAGCAGTGACCTCAAATAGACAGCCGCGTCTTCAGCATAACATCATGTTTCTGTCACGCAGTAAATTTTGCCGCAACATCCTCCAATTCGGCGCAGGTGGCGTGAACAAATACGTCTTGAACATAGTCTTGCAGCTATTCTGCCAAGTTTCTCCCACTGCCATGAAAACCTCTACGACGCAGAAGAATAATTACAGCACCAAATATTCGCAAAACTTCAATGTTATACTTGTAATCATTGCACATGCGCGATAACTCTCATTCTCAACCTGTGGCATGTTTGCTTATTGTCGCGCAGATATTTCCGTAATTTCTACCAGAGTCGCTGTAACGTAAAACTATTCCAAACTTTTCTATTTCAATTCTGCAATAAGCCCTCCGCGATTGGTAAAAACATTTTTTGGGGGCAACCCTCACTTTGCCTGTCTGCCACGCGACGTCACGAAAACCGTGCGACGTTTTTCGAACACTTTCGGCACGTTTACGACCGCGTCCTGCCAACTCTACTTTGCTGAGGATCAGTTTTAGTGCCATTCATAAGCTTCCGTTCCATGCCGCCACGATTTTCGATCAACCACAGCAAGCTAACTACGGGAAAACAGACCAATCGCAGGCGCCGACACCACCCTCTTCATCCGGTTATAGATATTCAGTGCAGTGGCTCGGCCCCATCGAATTCCTTTCCACTTGAGCGGGCTCCTCGCCTCTTGTCAGCCAATAGAATGAGACAAGCCGCGCAGTGTAGGCAATGTTATTCGTTCTTAAAGCAAATAAACATGACATCCTATGAACAAGGAAATCGTTTTATTGGTTTGTTCATACAACTTTGCCGGTGACCGCTCGATGCTTGCGTCGGCAGTTACGTAAATTTGACGTCAGGAGATTGGAATAAAACATATTGGAATGGTTTTACGCTACAAGGCCCCAGAATAAAACAAAAATATGCAGATCCCACGAACTGCGGTAATATGTGTAAGCGAAGCTTTCTACGCTGGTTGCTTTGATTGGCGATAATTAGCGGTAATGTTGACGGCGAAAGTTTGATTTCTTCAACGTTTGTCTAACACGAGAATGGTGAACTGATGTTAAACGTTACCTTGCGTGTACCACTGCTGTTTTTCTGTGTCGTACAGAGAACACACAGGGAGAGATGTTTGCTTGAGGCGTTGTGGTGCGCCATATTGAGACGGTTGAGCATTGTAATTGCCTCACACAGCACATCGTATCGTGGCAGAAGTTTTAAACTTGAATTCGATTATAGGGCTGTACGTGTCAAAACCACAATGGGATTATGAGGCACGCCGTAGTGGAGGTCTCCGTATTAATTTTGACCCTGTGATGCTCTTTAATATGTCCCAAATTCTAGGTGCACGTGCGTTTTCTATTTCACCCCCGTTGAAATGCGGCTGCCGCGTTCTGGATCTAATCCGCGTCCTCTATCAATACCATAGCTACAAAGCTACCGCGGGGAGCACACAAGTGTTGATTTGACGGTCGACCACTTCCGTAATGTCGCCTGGACCCAGCGGTGCACTTTAATTAATGTCGTTCTGCTTCTGTATGCCCTGTGTAATTTGTCCGCTTGACATATTTGCATGGTGTTTATTTTTCAGAATTAGCAGGAATGTACTGTACCGTACCCTTGAACTTCAGCCTATGCAGTTTCTCCGCAACCACTGTCTTATAGCAGCAGCGTTTCCTTGGCTTCTCACGTCACCCCCCCCCCCCTTGTATGGGAAGTATCTCTTCCCCTCCCTCCTCTCTACAGTTTTTTCTATGTCCCTTCTGGACTCGCACGTTAGTAGAAAGGGAAGCGCTGTAGTTTTTGCAATGCTTCTGAGGGGAGTCACAGATGGTGGTGGCGATAAACTTTATTGAAAGGGGGAAGTGTAAAGGGGGACGTGGCTGAGGGTTTGGGCTCAAGTCACAGATAATGGCAGCTGTCAAGAGGCTAATTGGCGACGTCTGGGGAGCTCTAGAGGGCACTGTGCACATTCGACGCGGTAGGGTCTAACAAGTTTCTCCTTTCGCCTTTACTCTCTGTCTTGCTCCTGTCATATACAGACATGACATGTTTGCAATGGATTACCAACTAGCCCGTACCCAAACTCTGTGTCATATACACACCCTTTGAAACACCCCCCGACGCACTGTGCCAGACCGCAGCGGCAGTAAGAAAGTCGAAGGAAGAGGCAAAGAAATCTTAGCTGTAAATGAGGTCGGCTTCTTCGGAGATACCAGCCAGTACAGAAATAGAGAAGATTGGGTCTAGACAATGAGGCGTGGCTAATTGGGCAAGGCTGAAAAGGCTCTTCAGAAACTAGGCAAGGTGAATGCAAAAAGAAGCGCTGACGTCTTCGCTAATAAGATGCATAGCATAAGGATCAGGTGAAATTTTCTCCTACGAACATTTCTAACGCAAGTTGTGTTCATGAGTATGGGCCCAGAGCACGGGTTCAGGCGATCGCTTACGGTTTCGCGGTGGTGTTGTTCTCCTTGCTCAGCTCACTCTTGGGCAAGTACTTTAGGTTCTGTCGGATGTCGTACGAGTCGTTCATAGAACGTAATGGAGAGAACGTCACGGGAAGCAGCAGTGCCGTTTCTGAAACAGAAAGATAAAAAAGAATGGCAGTTAGGCTGCAACACGCGCAGGCGTATTCTTCAAGGAAATCACTGTCTCCCGAGGCCGCGCCCAGTGAGGAAACGAAATGCACGGTGTAACATCAAGTGAACGCCAAAGCAGTATAACGCGTCGGGAAATTATAATCGAAAAGTATCATCTAGCTTCTCTTGCTAGCAAGCCACTGGTAATGAGAGGACCTGCGGTGCATCTTAAGAACTTATAGAGCTGACAATGTGTCATGATGCCTCATAATTATATCGTGGTTTCGTCACGTAATATGCGAGAATTTAATTTTGATGTGGACGGTACAGGACGCATGCATGCCGTTAGTTGTGGTATTGTCTTGCACTTGGGATGGCTTGGGCTAACCCAGCTAGAGATGACCCGCTGCTTCACGAACGGACTACTTTGTGACTTGGACGTCCTCATGCACATACCACAGATGATGGCTATACAAATATTGCTTTAGCGTTTTTCTACTTCAACCTAAATGGCTCAGGCTCCACCCATATGGGCACGATGCCAGTCCATATGGGCTGGACCCGACCAATATTGACCTATCTCTGATAGTCGACTGATGGCAGATTTTAGAAAATAATAATTATGGGATTTTACGTGCCAAAACGACGATCTGATTATGAGGCACACCGTAGAGGCAGACTCTGGAAATTTTGACCACCTGGGGTTCCAGATTTGGATAAAAACATACGGGAATAGTTTTAGGTTATCCCGGCCTTGCCTCTATTTATGCGCCGTTAACATTAACGGAAGTTGGCGGACTTGTGCGGACGTCTTTGCCTACATCTATGTGACGAGGTTGCAATACTCGAGCAGACTGCGTGCACATTAGGCTTATGGAATGCACCTCGCGCTACGTCTGCAAAAGTAGCACGGGTGCCGCAAAAAAAAAAGAAAGAAACAAGGTCAGAAATGGCGCTTCCATGTGAATTGCTGGATCGACTGCACGTGCGTCCGCGCTCCAGTGTTATATCGAGCGACAAAGTTTGCCTCGAAGGAGGCAGGGGTGGAGGGCGTTGACCTCCACAGGCACCATTGGTGTGACCCCCGATGCTGTCAGGCGCCGCGAACCGCTCTTGACGCGAGACACGAAGCAGGCACCTATGCGGAGACACCCGCTTCCAAGAGGACGCTCTTACGCCTCCAGCAACGTGCGAGCACTTGCGCACCCTGACAGGACAGCTCCGTCATACACAACGCCACGCACTGCGCGCGGCGTCACATCGCGGCAGTATACTCTCGCTCCCTTCCGCGTGCGCGTGACGGAGCTCGAGGGAAGCACCCTCGCTGACGGGCATCGCGTCGGGCCTTGCAACAACGGGAGGCACACAAAAGCTTCCTGCCGTACTTCGTTATTAGGGCCGGAAAAGGCGCGCTGCTCAACGCAGTCTGTTAATAAATACGCATGCGTCATATCCAAGGAACGACGGGATGACTCGTGCACGGAACTGTTATAGGTACGGCCTGTCGCTCCCCGAGATACCGCATACGCTAACGACCGAGACATACGAGTACAGTCTCTTGTCATTATTATCACACGAGTCGTCCAAACATATCGCTTGCGGGGTGTTATATCGATCGTTCCTACCAAAAAACGCTTGCAAAAACGGCCTGTTATGTACGTGGAAGCTTGTAAGTGTACTTGCACTCTAAACACAGTTGCACCCTTTGGGGTGCATACTTATCACACAACGATAATCGTCATCTGTCTTTTCCTTTCTTTAACGCGGCGAGCCCGGTACTTTCCAGTAACGAACGGCATGCGCGTTATCAGCATGGCATAGCATTCCCGACAGGAAAGTAACGAGCGCAGCGTTTTCAAAAAAGGAAATGGGGGCACGGCAGATGACGATTACTGTCGTATGGCAAATATACACTCCAAAGGGTGCAAACTTTCTAAGAGCGCACTGGCAATGCGGAGAAACCCAAGTAATCAGTTTCTCTAGATTTCAGCGAAACAGCATCCCTAAGCAGATCTGTGTCTCGAGAAAGAGCTCAGCTATAATGGCTGCTCCTGGCCAGCCGCTTGCAACGTAACCTACCTCTGTGGATCTTGTCCTGTGGCTTGCTGTTGCACCGGTGGCCGTAGCAGCCGCGCCTTTGGCGCAGCTCGCCGCAGGACAGGCCCCCATTCCGCGGCTGCTCCAGCACGGTGCGCTCGCGACCCATGCCTCCGGATCCGCACTCGGTGTCACACTCGGACCACGGGCCCCACTCGGACATCCGGCAGTCCGTCACTGTGAGAAAACGAGCGGAACACACAATTGGTGGGAGACGCCACATCGGCAACGATCGTCGTTAGCGGCGCTGGCTAACACACCCAAGGCCAGTATAAGCAGACATGCCCAAATACCCAAGGAAATGCGCGAGAGGATAGCCTCGGCCGTAAAGCATCGCACGTCCCGATTGGGAATTCATGGGTTCAGCTCCTATCAGTGGCAATTTTTCTATGCGCCCAATTTAATTTTCCTTCTGGCGTTCAACTCATGGAGGCGCACTGGCAGCTAACCGTGTCATTGACTGTGGGTTAGTGCGACTTCATGCAGCATACTACGACCTTCGTCATTTGGTGAACCTGAATGTTTACAGTTGACGCCGAGGGAGATACAAAGGAGATACAAAGGAGACATAGACACCCACTACATCACGCGTGTCAGGCCACTAGCATCGAAGTGTAATTATGTGACTAGGTGATAGGAGAGTTCGAGAATGCCTTTTTCGAAAGCTTGAAGATCAGAATTTTGAAAAATACTGGCACCTTGGAACGGTCGAAGGACTCACTGTCATGCACGAACGCGTCAAAACGCTTCATTTCAGTAGGCGCGGTATGGCGAAATTAATGGATGCGTCCTTATTAAAGAGTGCGGTGGCTCGTGGCCTGCGTAGGGTTAGTATTATTCTTTTTTTTGGGGGGGAGGGGTGGGAGAGGGGTTGGCATGATTCCAAGGAATAAAAGTATGTTCGCCATTCTGACGAGAAGCTCGAGAGCAGTGAGGTCCTCCTTGGCGGGACTCTACGTCCAGGAATCCGGTTGTTCTGCACTGACAATTGTATTTGTATCGGACTCGTTTTAATGTTGTGAAAAACCAAGATACATGCTTCATGTCGAGCGTGCCGCTGTCGCACACTGCAACAAACAAATGTAAAAAAAACAAATAAAGAACGGTAAACTTATATTTTTATTACAAATAATTACTTTCTCTTGAAGAAACATTATTTAATTTAAAAAAAATCATTTTTTTCTGTTTGTGGTCAAACGCAGATCTTTTTTTGTTTAACCGGGGTTGGTCCCCATCCCGTAAAGTCAAAGATTTGTCGCGAATACTGTGAGCTAAATGAGATTCGTTCGTCTATTTGCTATCCTAAATTAAATTTGTGTGCAGCTTCGCCAGCCATGCGAATATAGACAGATAGATCTGCTATGGGCGAGTCGATCAGTCGTAGTCTCTGAACACGATACAGTTGCAATCAGAGCTCGTAATGCCGCTCAAAGAATGGCTATACAGGGTGTCCCAGCTAAATTTAGTCAGCTCTTTAATATATGCAAATGCAACATAGCTGGACAGAACACTGGTGATGTTGTTTGCCTTGGCTTGGAGATATTCAAACTATTCTTTCCATTCCACCTAATTAGTTAATTAGTCTTCAATAATTAGTCAACTTCTCAAATATTACAAGTAAATGAAAAGTGTCAATGAGAAAATTGTAGAGTGACATGAAACACTCCGGTAAGAGCTTTCTGTTGCTAAATACGTGCTACGTAGAAGTGTTTTTTCTGAGCGTGAGTGAAGCCCGCAAATGCACGCAGAATACCCGCGTTACTGGCCTCTCAAGACACTTAGCGTGTACTTGTGAAACACATTCCTCGTTCTACGCGCTGTATGCATGTACTAACTAGCCGAAGCCTCAGTGCTTTGTACCGAAACGTCTAAATACGCTGACATGGAACGCATGAGGAATTCTGACTCTTTCAGGTTGCGCCTACTCGCGGAAGGTCGATTCTCGAAACGATTTAAAGCGCTCGTTCACGTAACGCACGAACGCGTCAAAGTGATTTTGTACATCGTTCTTGACTCCTAAGCACTTCCTGGCGATTGGCTATCATCACGTGCGGATTACAAAAAAACACGAAGTCTCGATTTCTTTTTTCTAAGCCGCACCACAGCAACATTTATTAGTCGCATTTCTAAAGACTCCGCCTTGGATGCTTCGTGAGAAATCGCAGCATCAGCGGTGCATAGTTCAATGGTCCAAGTAGCACCGCTAGAGCAAGCGTCAGTCGGAGGGCTATCCAAACGAGACAGGAACACTTTCTCCGGTCTGGTTCGGAAATAAATTAGCACAACCTCATTTGGAACGGTGAGGGAGCGAATTGGGGCATACATTGAAAACATATTCTGGTTCTCTTTTTCTGGTGCTGCCCTGTTACTTCGTGGGCATCTTCACTCTTACGTCGTACTGATCCTGATCGCAAGGTGGCTTACACGGCAAGGAAGAAAGAACGTGAGGGTCCCAGCGAAGGCAGCGCGGTGTCTTCTTGTTCTGGAGGCATTGCATATGACCGGGAAGTGCTGACAGCGCTCTGACCAGTGTCGTCTTTCATTTTTTATGTTGGGTGTGCGGGCGTTTTTGCCCAAAGGCTTTGCTCGCTCCAACCAAGCGTTTTTCGTCTCACAGTTGTGACGGGCTGCTTCGAAATGTATTGGCCGAACTGCAGCCACTTGGATTCTATCACACGAAGTTCAGCACTAGAGTAGTGAGCACATTACGTTACACTTGCTGAATTTTCACATTTTATGAGAATTAAAGTTATGTTCACTGATCGCATTGTTAGAAACATCGCTGCGTTCACAGCAACGGGCCCCATTATGTACCGGAACAAACAGGCTGTTTCTACTCAAACTGAATGAGCAATAATTGCTACACCACGTGATTATCGTATTGCGTCTATCTGCCAGTGAGAAACAGCTTAGAATGTGCTTTACCATGGTGCCAGTTAAGATATAGCGCCGTGTTTTAATTGGCACTGTCAGGCACATGATAGCGCTGAGTGCGTGGTCTGTCTCTTTCGTAAACACCTACCCATTGTATGATAGCTACCGTGCAGAAGTTTTCGGTGTGTAGTTGCCAGAAACATTAACGCAGACATTGTTGCTTACGGGACTCTATTTATTTGCTCCAGCAAAAGCTTTAATGGTGACTTTTAACGAGCGTGAAGCGATCGGTTTTCCCTCACCTTTTGTTAACATAAACCAACACTCATTCTGCCCCTGCTGAAATGTTGAACACAAGCTAGCTAACAATAATAAAGAGATATTTCTTGTTACTGTCCGGTCTGCATAAACTGATGCTGAACAGCAGATGTTGAACAAGAACTGTGCATGAATGTATGAGGCCTACTTGTTTATTATTTATTTACCGATTCATTTATAAAACGAGCAACCAATTACTACTGTTGCTACTACTACTGCTGCTACTACTGCTATTTCTACGACTGCGCCTTGTACGTTGACCCCAACTTTACGAAGCGAGAAGCGACTCTTTGCAGATCTCCGTGCTAGGGAAGCCGAAGACTCCCCTCGCCCACCCGTGACGCCATTGGAGCACGTGCTCCCCGACACCCCTGCCGTCACGGTCCTTCCCTGCTACTGCTGACGCTGCGGCTACAGACCATCCGGGGTCATCAGTCGTTGAACCCTTCTGGCACCCCGCGTTCCCTTCTTTCTCCGGCGTGCATAGTACACTTAGTTGGAGCCATGCCAGACACGCGACACGCGAATATCTCGCGATCCGACGCAAGCGGGGGTGTACTGGGTCGCCGCAACCCCCCACAAACGGCGCCCGTTATGTGAACGAACTGTGGTGCCGCAGGGAAATGCCTCCGCCCTGTGCGCCGAAGCATCTGGCCTTGAAGCAAGCTCGCGTCGCCAGTCAGTGAACTCTGCCCCGCGTTGCGCCGGAGACTTCGGCCCCTCCGCGGCTGTTCTAATGACGGCTTGGTGAGCCGGCGGGCTGTAATTCCTTTGTGCTCCGGGAGGCATGTAAGCTCGGCCGAGCGTGACTCTCTCTCGGCGAGGGCGAGATTCCTTCACGATCTCTATCTGGCTGTGCCCTTGAAACGCAAAGACCTTGTCTTACGTAAACGGCAGGTTCCGAACGAAGCTGCTCGGACAGAAATTAAAGCGGGTCTTTGCCTTCGCTGTCAACATCCCGTTATTAGAAACGTGCCCACGTGTTCGGTGTTGTGCACTGACTTCTGCGAAGCGTGCACGAAAGTTGAAAGGCCCGTGTAACCGTGCAACGTCCACCGTATCGTTTCATTCTGAGGCGTAGGCATCAGCGCTCGGCTTGGTAGCTCAACATTGTGATTTACGCTGGGAAGAGCTAACTCGTGGCTACGTAGTAGATTGTTCAGCGGGTCAATTAGTAAGTCCTTAATTGTTATAATAGTTCAGTTCTTGCTCATATACGTTTTTTCAGCAAATCTACACACTCTTCGTGGTCAGACGCAAATATCAGCAAGTAGTGATAATCTTGCTTGATATGTACTCATGCTTGAAAATTACAGGCTTAACAAAATCATGTGTAGTTGCAGCGACGGCATATATAGCATATATGGTAGATAATTAGTCTAGGCGAAACATTGTCAGCTGGCTTCGTGCTCACGAATATTTATTCTTTTTTGACAGTCTTGGCACATGGGAGGCAGTGCAAGGGATGGTCATATTGTGACGCAGTGTAAACTGACATTAAGTGAAACGTTAAAGATATATATATATATATATATATATATATATATATATATATATATATATATATATATATATATATATATATATATATATGCTGTAGAAAAAATTGGAGGACGCTTAAGCTTCGCCTTCAAGAGTGGGACGCGACAGCGTTCCCGTCGACCCGCCAAGGGGTATAAGACAATGCGCTACGCACAGCAATCACTTACGATGCGCCCCGCATCGGACTTAGCGCCCACCTATCACGCGGTGAACGTCGAGCAACGCAGCGTTCGGCGCGACAACGAAACGTGCGCCTGAGCGAACGAAACGAACCAAAGAACTCGGTGTCTCGGAGGGAAAACGATCTACGCGAACGATCACGCCAAACGTCGTGATCGGCACGGGCAGAGAGATAGTAATCTAAACCGGAAGCACGGCGAAGCGTCGTCAGGGGAGAGGGAGTCCCGCGACGCGCCTGGCAGCGGTCCCAATGCGCGCGCGGCGCGCCTCCTGTCGGGGCAGCGCCGTACATTGAGAGGAGGGGGTCTTCTGTGTTTGCCGCAAGATGGCTCTGCGTGTGCGGAAAGCGCAAAAGAAATGCAGCGGAAACGCACTTCGCAACTCGTGTAATTGTGACTTCTGTACGTTACATGTTCATAATTACCGATATACACCGCAGTATAACTTTCCACGGCTGGTTTCGAAGGCAACACCGCATTCACTAGAGGCGCGTTTGCACCGCTTGGAAGCATCGAACTCGTGGCTGAGTGGTAGCGTCTCTGTCTCACACTCCGGAGACCTGGGTTCGATTCCCACCGGGCCAATCTTGGAAGTTGCTTTTTATTTATGAAGAGCCTGCCGTGATTTATCGCTCACGGTCAACGCCGCCGACGCCGACACCCGACGCCGATGACACCGGCTTTTCTGCGACACGAGCTCCTTAACGCTATCGCGTTAAAAGACGAATAAACGGGGCAGGCGGGCACTGCAAAAGAAGTTGGAACAATGAGTAGCTCTTTGTCTGGTTTCTTCGCTTCTCGTTAGTTTTATACATTTTGGAGCCGAAACTTGGGCGCTATGACACTTGACTAATAACTTCAGATTGTCATAATGACGAACTTCAAAGTACAGCACCCAACGCTGTATTTCCTTACCTAACAAGCTACTGTCAATTCACTTATATTGCACGGCACAAAACAGCTCTTTAAAGACCCTAAGCCTATATGTTAAGTGTATGACGTAGTATAGTTCTGCGGAAACCCGCAAGGTGGAGAGAAGTAATGAATAAAGGGAAAATCAGACATCCACCCGTTCGTAGCAATTGCTATAAAGGAAACCCAAACGGGTTCCTCGAAAGAAAAGCCTCATAGTTGAAGAAAAATTCGTCCTGGTCCGGGACTCGAACCCGGGACCACCGCTTTTCCGGGGCAGCCGCTCTACCATCTGAGCTAACCAGGCGGCTAGCTAGCGGCTAGGGTTTCCTTTGTAGCAATTGCTACGAACGGGTGGATGTCTGATTTTCCCTTTATTCTTGTTAAGTGTATTAGCGAGTGCGTGCGTGTACATTTGAATTACGTGACTGTTTTTAATTATTATAATTGTGGTTTCGGTAAAGAAAGGAATGAGCTTGTGTGCTTTAACTTCTCGCAACTGCACAGAGGTATAGAATGGGTGTTGCAGGCGACGGCTCGGGAATAAGTTTAGTCGCCAGAGTTTCTTTCAAGTGCAGCAAAGTGAAAGTATATGCGAGGCTTGCATTTCGCCCCATGGAAAGCGACCGCCGGAGTGGGGATTTGAACCTCGGACCTCGTTCACGGCAGAATAATGACATAGCTGCTCAGTCACCGAGTCGGGTGACAGAGCAAAGGAAAATATACCATTATTTGCGTAGGACAATGGTAATACCGCCTGCTTGGTTCAAGTTAAAAGTAAAATTTGCTGTATGAATGCCAGCGAGGCTAGCAGCTGCAGGTGGGCGAAGATTGTCGCCGGTGCACTTAGCAGTCTTCGGTTGACACAGGCGATCAGCACTGATGCATTGCCTGGGCAAGGTGACCATACAGCTGCTGAATTACAAAACTTCTCGTTCGTAGCGCCCTTTGCCATTGGCCTGTCGCATTCGCTGATATGTTCAGCATCAGGATGGACTGAAAATTTTCCTTTCTGATAATTATAACAATAGAGTTTTGCGTATGTGTGTGTGTGTGAACACGGGCCCGGACTTCATTACCTTGCTTTCCTTGAGACGTCGTTAGTCATTATGCACGCATATGCACACTCAACTTCTCTTTGTTTCTTAAGTTAATGGCTACGAAATAAGAAAGTGGAACATAGCGGAAATCACAAATGAACCTGTTTCCTAGCGTAAATGAGAAAATTAGTGAAATTAGGTACCCGATGTTAGTGTGCACAAAAGATTGTGCCATAATGTCTATAGCGAGACAGTACGATGTTTGGCTGCTCGTTCGACGTCTTGCTCGTGATAAATGTTGTTATAATGGGTTGCTTTGGGTTGCGAGAGAATGCCCAGTACTGATCAATTGCATCAAGCCTGCTTTCAATAAAAATTTGGTTTGTCTCGAGTAAAGAGGGGGATATCTGGTAGTAAATATGTCCAAAAAAATTACGCTGTTTCTTAATATAAGTACGTAAGAGAAATTTCCTAAACGTTCGTTTTATGTGTTGAAATATTTTTTTTGATCCACAGCCTCCACCGTGTTACTATGTAATTGCGTAGCTTCATAACTCTTTATCAACAGTCGTCGCAATTCGTGGCTCAGAAGGACGGTTCCCTACTGTCCTCTCCCCTTTCTGCCTTTTAAAACTCTTACAGAATAAGTTAGCTATACTGAAGAAAACCGTCTGTTAGGGCAATTAAATAGTGCTTCTTCACTCACTTCAACCCTTGTATTGCCAAACACCACCGTGCTCTCATTCTCGTATCTTCAATTAGGTGGCGAGCTGGAAGCGAACAACTTGAAGGGGGCTACAAACCGATGAAGGAGCAAGGACCATGGAAGTGAATAAATCGCAGTCCCGAACGTTGCTTTTATGTTGCCCTCACCGGCGCACCGCCAGACTGAATTGTCGCGGTGCATTGTAGTTCCCATGCCGGACTAGGCCCATATTCACGATCAACCACTTACGCTAGAATTGTTCGTAAGAAAAATTTGAGTCAATTATGAGGCGACCTCAGGCGGGATGCGGCTGCAAACGCCTCCCCATTTCTACTAGTTTCTCCCCTTCAAATGGCATATTCAACACTAAAGCGCAACGTTAAATGAAGTTAAACTGCTAGGAAAATTCTATCAACATGCTACTGTGATTTACTTGGGGAAAGAGGAGGGGTGAATAAATTTGTGTGGATGAGCTTAACGCCCAACTTCTGTTTTTTTTAAATGTTATTTCGCACTAGTGTGACGTTATGGATTACAGAGCCCTTTTCCCTGTTTGAATCATTTTCGCAGTAGGAAAGTTCTCGAAACTTACTAGGATAAGTATTTTGTCCTTTGAAAATGCAGTGTAGTCTTTCTTCTTTATCGACAAGCAGTTAGCTGAACCCTTATGCATGCGCTATAAATATCTATGACATCCTCGTATTGCAGTGCGCCAACACAAGGATATATTCGCCAGTCGTATATTGTTTTCACTTTTCTTTATTTCAGGATCTCTCGTTTCCTCGTAAAGTGTAACTTAATATACAGCCTAATTTAGTACACGCTTTATGTCTCTTTAAACAAATTTATTAAAGAGGGGTTGAGGGTAAACGTAGAAAGCAGAGAAAGAAAATAACAAAAAACGTAGAAGAGAGCTTTAGATTGGGAACACAAGCGGTTTGAGTACCCAAGGACCCAAAGTACGCTTGGGTATTGCTGGGACTCAAGTAGCTTACGTATGCAAGTGAAGCGCAAACGTCTTTTGGCCCTAAATCTAAAACTATCTAGCATAACACGATTTTTGGCGTGAGAAGCACATGGGTTCCAGGTTTATGTGTACTTTCCGTGAGAGATCTCGTGCTATGTGCTCTGGAGATATAGTGCCAACCGATATCCGCTAAAAAAAATTGCATAGATAAACGCGCTGTCCCCAATACGAATTTGAACAGCGGCCAACTGATTATGTGCTTTTGAGTGGCGTTCGCAGAGCTTGAATATCAGAACGACGTTCCTATCGGTACAAAGTTGATAAGCGACCACATAGCAGAACGAAATGTCTTAGCTTGAACAGCTGGAGGCAAAGAGTGCGCTAATGGTCTCCTGGAGAACCGTCTTGCATTGAAAGTAACGGGTACATCCAGGCAAATATGCTGAAGTGAAATCTAGAACAGGTAACTTCACATTCTAGATCTGCTCGAAATATTTAGTTTCAATTTTCGGATATTTGAGGTCATTTTGAATCATTTTGGTATAAAGCGTACATTGCGTGCCTGATTGAAAATGTTAATCAGCACAAAGGCGCACTTGATTGATCTGAGGTTTAACAATACTTTTTATAGAAGCCACAGCATGCATTTCTCGAAATGTATTACTTGCACTAACGCAAACAAGCGTGCTTTACAGTAGCACCTTTATTTAATTGACCTGCTTCCCGTATTTTGCAATGACAGGCACTCTTTCCCTTCATAAATAAATTGATAATTTCACTGAGGAGTAATCTGTACGGAAATGTTACGGGGGCTCTACAAACGCTCGCACACTCGCGCGCAAGCAAGAACTGCGCTGCGCATTTCAGTGAATCGAACCTGCTTGCCAATTTTTATTATGACAGGGAATGTCCTGAAGGTGCGTTATAAAGGAAAAGACAGTCGCAGTTGTACATCTAGACTATTTCTACGGGCTGTTGCCATTCTCATTATTTCAATATTTTCGCCCTTGCGAGCGGAGAGTCCTTTTTGCCTGAAGGCGTGTACTGCAATAGGAAAGCGCGTGCCTCAAAGGGCGTATTTCAAGTGGAGAAAGAATATTGGTGGAAGAATGGTACACGTCAAAAATGACTGCATCACTGCGTATACCAACGGCAGCACATCTGACATCCGTATGCCTTCACTCATCTTAGAAGTATGTCTGTTTCCTTGCAGTACGCCACTGTTTCTACATTTATTTTATTGAGCAATATTAAAGCCTTTGGTTCCAATGAAGCAGGCTACCTCCGGTAGCCGAGCGACTTGGCAACTCGTGTGTTCTAGGCGCACTAATGAAAACTAAGAAATCGTAACCCTTCTAAAACGATGTCGTTCAGTGCTCTGCGACGGTTAATATAAGCGTCGGGGCGTAAAACCGAGCAGTGACGGAATTGTACGCGTGGTTGCAGAGAAAGTGCTCTCACCTCCACAGGACTCCTTGAAGTCGTGGCAGCAGTCTCCGAGCTGCATGCAGGCGTGGTCGCAGTAGCAGGACTGCTCGTCTCGCTCCTCGACCAGGGCGTTGGGTCCGCCGGTGGCGGCGATGGACGAGTGCGACATCATCTTGCGCACCACGCACGACGCGTCGCGCCCGGGGCAGCACAGGCCCGCGGCCCGGCACGAGCCGTCGCCGTGGTGCCTGCGCTCCGGGGCAGCCCGCACAGCCTGGACGCAAAGCAGCAGCAGCCAGAAGCCGAGGGCCGGCCCGAGCCCACTCGATACGCGTGTCATCCTGCTTTCGCTGTGGCCCTGTCGGCGCTACTGCTTGTGTGCGTTTCCTGGCTCCGGCTTCTCGACGTCTGCGCCTCGCGGCCAAGTCGGCGGGTGTGTGGTCGCGGGATTGTCGTCGCCTGGAAGACGTCGATCGCCCTCCTCCTTCACCTCTTCCTCCTCATTCTCGCCTATTCGTTCGTGCGCACTGGCTGGAGAGAGGGCGTAACTGGAGGGGGTACTTACACGGGGGGGGGGGGGGGGGGTCTCCACGCAGGTCTCGAGGCCTGCTGTGCCATCCCTCTCTATGCTTTTTTGCTACAGCTGGCCACCAAGAAGGAGGGAACCGCGGTGGCGTAGAGGAGGGGAGCTCCTCGCCGCTGCGGGGGTGTTTTGCGTGTGCCAGTGTGCGCCTCGTGTGGTTCACAGCGGGTAGGGGGGTTGTGGGGGGTGGGGCTGGTACAGCGACGGGGCCATTAGTGCGCTCGTGTAGGGACAAAAGTCTGAGGGTCGCCCGTACGGTTTCCCAAAATCCGTCGAAAGCCTGTGTCACGCGCGTAGGTCCGGACCGCCCATCAACAATGCATTCGCATTCGGAGAGAGGCGTGAGCAAGGAAAGAAAGCTAGCCGGGGAACAATTTTTTCTCAGACTCACGTGACTGCAGATTTAAAAAAGCCTGTAAAGTAAATCGTTGCAGAAGTACATGGTAGTTTCACCTCCAAATATCTGTGGCACGTAAATGAAGGGGTCAAAGATGAGAAAGGAGAGCGCGATAATCACCAGGAGCTATGTTCAGATCAAGGGTGACTGTTCGCTTAGATGACAGTTTAATCGTATTTTTCCTATTATTGTTATGGAATATTGGATTATCCTGCTGCCGCAAGGAGCCTCTCATCACGCTTATTGTGTTCTTCCGTCAGTCATCGCCAGGAACTTATCTGGAAAGAGCGAAGCACACTTTCTTCACACTCGATGTGCCCTTTTTATTGCATGCAGCGCCATGTCGAAGGCGGCTGTTGTAGAGTAGACTACCGTTAGACGAACGCGGATAAGTCAAGTTTTCGGGTACGAGAAACAATGTATTTAACAATGCAAAACAATTATTTCCTTTGTTGTATAACCTATATATAAGCTGTTTTCTCAGTTTCCTTTTATGGCTTGGTCTTTTTAAAACAATGCGTCAGTTTAAAGAACACTGCTGCGATATTGTGCTGTCTTTTAGCTGCTGTCACTGTTGACAAAGGGAGCGAAGGGTCCCTCAAGCCTTCGCTTGAATGGCTTTTCCCTCCGCCTCCTTTTACGCTGTACTGTGACGAGGCAAATCAATCAATGAATCAATCAATCAATCAATCAATGCGTGAAAATTTCAGTACGTTTAGCTGGGTTAGCTGGTTGGCACTTATTATTGGTGCAATAGGACCCAAAAAGAATAGGATGCAAGAACAGGACAGAAAAGAGCATCACTCGCAACTAAGTTTATTGAGAGCAGGAAGGCTCACTTTAAGCTCCCGCACTGCCATCTTTGAACACGTGACCGCGCCGCCGTTGAGCGCCTTCTGGCTTCCCCTTCCTTTGGCGAGCGACGTGCTGAATAAATGCAGAAAATACTCAGTTGAAGTCTTACGGTTGACCTATTTTTCGACAGGGATATAAGGCTTTCAACCGAAAGCACACACGGAACGTTAGGGCTGCAGATAATTTATACGCCGCATTATTTTCTCCTTATGGCGGGGTGCTAACGCGGACTCCAATTCGCCACGTGAGTTTCCTCGGTGCAAGCGGTACACGACGGCGAGTTTTTCTCTTTCTTCTTTTTCTCTAACCGGGCGATGGTTGTATTTCACCTTATTACTGTGTAACCCGTTGTGACAGTGTTTGCGTGGGAGGAATCTGTAGATAATATTGTTTCGGTGCCATTAAAATTTCCCTGTTGCCTCTCGCAACCATTCGTTTTTCGAAGCTGACAGACCCCGGATATGCGCGATATATACATCAATCTCTGCCCACTTTGCTATGCTATTATTCTATTAGTTTATTGCTAACTAAATTTGTAATTCAGACCACAAAAAATAGACGAAATTAAAATTTTGCGCCCAAAGCGCCTACGTGCTTTTCACTTCAATGAATCTGAAACTTGTTGAGAATATTTTGTTATGCTTTACATACTAAGAACGATATTTTCAGTGAAACTACGCCTTTTTTAATACGTGTACTTGCCACAACATAGCAAGATATGTTTACAATCATGACTGCATGCGTAGTCCGCAGCAGCTAAATGCATACATACGAGCCCTGGCCAGTCGTCTCCTCCTGTTGTCAAAATGCAGATTACCGGAGGCGCAATCTTTGTCAAACTGTACGACAGTCCGGGGACATGAAAAATGTTCTTTATTGTTCTTTATGTTCTTTATTGTTCCCAATTCATTCACGCTCGTAAAATTGCCGGTATCTTTCGTATCCAAGCTAAACACCTGGGCCGTATAACGCAAAACTATTCCAATATCTTTTTGTTCCAATCTTCTGACGTCAAACTTGCGTGACCGCCGATGCAAGCACCGGGCGGTCACCCACAGGGTTGTCTGCGCAAACCAATCAAATGCTCCCCTCGTTCATAGGAGGTCACTTTTGTTTGCTTGAAAAACGAATAACATAGCCTGCACTGAGCGGCTTGTCCTATCTAATTGGCTCACAAGAGGCGAGGAGCATGCTCAAGTGGAGAGGAATTCGATGGGGCCGAGCCACTGCTCGGAATATCTATAACCGGATGAAGAGGGTGGTACCGGCGTCTGCGATTGGTCCTCTTTCTCTTACGTAGCTTGCGGTGGCTTGTCGACAATCGCAGCGGCATGCAACGGAAGCTTAAGAATGACGCTAAAGAGGATCCTCAGCAAAGAAGACTCGGCAGAACGAGGTCGGAAACGTGCCGAAAGTCCTCGAAAACGTTACACGGCCACGCAAAATGTTTTAATACATGCAAATAAACCCATCCTCTCCGGCAGGGGCAAGTCCAGTGCCGGAGCGATCGGCGGCAGCCATCTTTTATTCAGTTCGGAACGGGGCAGCCTGCGGCTATTCAGAAGAAAATTCAGTTTTGTTCGGCAGTTTAATACATCTTTAACGCGTACGCCTCACATTGACGCAGTAAGTTATTGCAGTTTTGTGACGTCGCGTGAGAGGCAGGTGAACTGGGTGCAGCCCGAAAACTTTTGACCAATAGCCGAGGGCTAATGGCAGAAAGGCGTGGAATCAGAAATAACTATTTTTTTGGTCAAGTTATGCGTAATCACTGTGTGCACGTCATATGAGATGGGGAGCTATCGCGGTTTTCGTGACGTCGCGTGACAGACAGGTGAAGTGGGGGTGGTCCAAAAGAGTTTTTGACCAATCGCGGTGGGCTGATTGCAGTACTGGAATAGAAAAAATTGGAATAGTTTTACGTTATAGCGCCCCTTTCTTAATGCAAAACATTTTTTTCCGAGTCAACCCAGTTTTTTGACGTGTATCTAGGCGTTCTCGTGTGTCAATCGCGAAGGTAGTGCAAAGAACAAACGCAACTCGTAAAAATTTACAAAAAATAATAAACCGCGGTTTGTACTGCAGCCGTACAGAGCTGCACGTAGAGTTGCAGCAAGTAACAGAGCTGGTATAGAACCTGCATAATTAGTCGCGACATAGTGGCGACTGAATGCACGAACCCGTATCGCGCCATCGGTGTTACTGGTTCCGGACGCAGCAAAACTGCGCCGTATGTCGAATTCGCCATCTCGCCAGGTGTGATTGGTTGACAGGCACAGCTTGGTTAACAGCTTCGCCTGTTAAGGTTAACAGCTTGTGTACGACCCCTCAGATTGGCTTAAAACGCCAACATGGCTTAAGTTCACTGGTGTCCTGACCCTTTTTCGGCCGCAGCTGCCGATGTTGTGCGGTTGAAAGCACTGAACGTTACAGGGGTGTCTTTTGCAAAAAAAAAAAAAGAACTGATTTCGCGGGCTCGTTCCCGATGATTGCAGTAACAGTGTACAGCTTAATGTGCACGGCTTTTGTCTACCTTTTACAGCAAGAGCAGAGAGAGCTGCTAGAGAGCTGGTGATGCGTGTTGTACTTTCGTCCAAATATCTGGTATACTGTCAGTCGAACTTGTGGATGACCCAATCATCAAGGAAGAACCGGAGCTCTCGCTGTAGCTGCATGGTCTGTTTGAAGGTACTAGCGATAAGGCAATATCAGTTCACGAAAGTAGGCACATGGTCCCTCTTTCGGGCTGGAGGCGACATGGTGAGAAATGGCGCGTGCAAGGTGCCTGTGTGTTTCTGAGTGCGCCCTTACCTATGTGAATCCTGACTAGGTAGTCATGAGCGCAATTACAATGGTTTTTCCTGGTGATCGCACACATTTGTAACCCGAGAAGAACCCTTAGCTTTGGGTCTTGAGCGCATTCGATGGAACGGATGTTAGTTTTGCAGGTATTGTTCATTAAAGGCAAGCTCTGCATAGATACCCAAGAAAAATCGTGCTGTAGAAATGTATCATCGTGTCTTGCATCTTTTATTTCATGTGCGACACATAGCACTGCAACAGAGGTCACGTATAATGATTACGCCTAGAAATATCTGCATCCAGACATGAGTTTTTTGTCCATCAGGAAGTATAATCTCAAATGTGTCCATGAGGTGCGCCTTTCAACGGCAAGATTTTGATTGCTTGTTCGCTTAGGTAGAATGATATTGAGGGCTTGCTCAAGCTGTACAATCGGAGACATGGATATTACAGCCGTATATTGACAACTTTATCGCACTTGGTGGGCATTCTGCGACACTGATAAGTACAACACAGAAGAGTGTGTGCCACCATGCGCGTATTGTTGAATAGCTATGGCATCTTCTGTGTTCGCGAAGATCGCATACCTAAGTACTTGCGAGTCTCACGTTGCACTCGTCTACCAAGGCCAGCCGTTTGAAGAACCTCAAGTACGGTGTTATCGTCCTCACTACCAAACACGTTGCCCTATGCTGCTTTTAGTTAATCGACGAACATAGCGGCAGATAATCGTGTAGAAGTTTGTTAACATTGAACATAACTAACGAGATGCATCGCGTTGTCAATAAACAACGGCGACGTCCAAAACTAGTTGTAGCGTCTGGGTAAACGATGTAGCTTACCCAGTGTAAGTTTATATATGGCCAATTAAATGAGGCCAGTTCTCCAAGACAAGATTGAGGCCGGAAATCCGGGCAGGTACACTGCAAAGACAGCAGAACAGGCCACGGGACATGAGACTTGTTTAGTGGCCTAGCCAGACCCCTGTGCTCAAGCATTCGGGGTGATGGGGTCCGCGTAAAATGTTGCTTGTTATTCAATTCAACAGCTATTCTCAATTGTAAACAATAATTTAGAGACAATGTTAAAAGCACGGACCAAGCGAAGTGCCTCCGGTTGCGGCCATGACTTGCATAAAAATGGGTGCTCCTCCCTCCCTTCCTCAACTGTTGTCAGCCGTGCAACAACCATGAAAGGTGTCTAGAATATTAGCTTGACGGGAACACAACGGGGTCCTTCGGCGTCATAAGTGCGCCGTTCGACCATAGCATTTCCTAATTCAATCTTCTTTTTTCAACGTAGCATGTATAGAGGCAGATACACTTCGACGCGACCTTGACTGAAGATATCCGGAAATTGGTATTAATTTTAATATGCAAACCGTAAGTGAGTAAGAATTGAGAAGTCATGAACATTGATTACGAAATTGTAAAACCTTTTATTATGTACATCAAAATCACTATTTTGTTTAAAATCGCTAATGTGAAGTATTCAGTAGCAGGGGTCGAAGAAACGGCCTGTGAAGAAGTCACCACAAGGAAGGCATCGCATATTCAGCCCAGTTGATCACCAAAATCGGATATGCTTTTGAATCATGAGACATTAACGATGCACTGCCTGCATACAAGATACTGTCGTTTTGTGCGAACAAAGACATGCAGGTAAATGATGACGCGGCAGTGTTTTGCAGTTGCAAGCGACAAACTGCTCAATTACAAGTACTGGACCGTGTCACTATATACCTGCGTGATAGATTTCGCAAAACACATTCAAACGCTTCGCTGTGCAAAAGTTTATACTTCTCCAAACTGTCCGCTCCCAACGTACACTTACTATGCCGTTCTCTTTACAACGTCCCCTTATAGCGGTGATAACACCTGTGCTCAGTCTACAGTGGCCATAGTAAGTCGCTGGCGTATGTAAATAGTTTTATAATTATCCAATAGAGCATCGTCGCAAAATAAGAGACACAGAAAAACACGGAGTTGTTGCAAACCGCAGAAAAAGAATTAATGGCGCTCCCGTATTTGAGAGTACATGTAAGCATTAAATGGCAGCGGGCAAAGCTGATTGCTTTGATATGATACTAGCGACAATTTTAAAAAGCGTGAAGTGCATGTTCGCAATGGTGCAACACACCACACCACGCCGCACAACACCGCACCACGCTACACTGTGCACTGGTCCACATGGACGCCACCCAGCTAGAAGAAGAAAACCGGCTGAAGGAGGCACGACATTCAGCGAAACGCGTCAGGAAGACAGAGCGTACTGCCGATCTAGAAGACAAGCCCGTGAATGAGGCGCCACGCAGCGTGATGCCATCACTCAGGCGACGCGAAACCCGAGCTGAGGAGCTCACGGACCGTACAGGCAACCCCTGTCTCGTCGCCAAAAGATTACGATGAAGCGGGCATACCTTCACGTATGGTGCCCTGCATACGCGTTTTGAATGTCACTGTTGGAAGTGACAAAAAGATGTTCAGCGTACTAGAATTTACAGCCTGAGTGATATTGTGACTGAACATTAGGAAGAACTTGGAAGCAGTCTTTTTTGTAACTTGTTTAGTCAGTAACTACCATATGTAATGCAGTCCTTTACAAAGGGTTGGGGGCCAGAGACCATGTTTTCTTAAGTTTTGACTGGTTGCTGGGATGATCTCGCTTTATTGTGCCGTGATTATAGCTCGGTGCTCGTATCGTCTCATGCTGAAAACTTTTTCTAAACGACGTCACTTGCCTGGATAACGGCTCTGGCTTTTGGCTCAAGGTCACTTGAACGTCACCGACAACGGGAGCTGAAATAACTTCATGCTTAAAAAAAAGAACTCCACGTGGTGGGCGAAGCATTCGCATGTTCCTTCGTGCACAGCAATTTCGAGCCCTTGTCGATCATTGTGGAATCTTCTAATCACTTAAATTTTCGCTCCCAAGTGTTATCCGATGGCACGTAACAAAAACGCTTATGTGCATTGGGAACTCGACGCCATTGAAGGGGCATCCCCGCTGCGCTGAGCTGCGGAAAGACTTTTACTATGGGGCCACACTTTCACCACAGACGCGAATCAGAAAAAAAGGACGAGCTCTTCTCGGGACGAGTAGCGGCTTGGTATCGAAGAGCAAAGGTGCAGATGAACAAAGGCGGCGGAATGGTTTTGAAGGATGCTTGGAAGGCGTCACGTAAACGGAGGGTGGAGCTGCAGCGTGAACAACGGAGGGGAGTAGAAAGCGACGGCAGCACGGAAAGGAGGAGGACGCGAACGGCACGAACGCCGCATCGAGTGGAGGGCTCAAAAGAGACGCGCGCCGCAGGAAAGCGCCCACAAAGCAAAGAGTAACAAGATACACGCCAGAGGGACGCGCGAACGCGTGGCCTCATCTGGCCGCCGGTTCTTCTCGCACGCAGAGCAGGCGCCTCTAAGCACGCCCACATATGCGCGCCACAGACGGGGCCATTTTCCTCTCGCGGCGCCGGAAGGAAGAACGCTCGAATGCGCCGCCGGCAGCGGCGAGAGATGTTACGCGTGCCTTGCCCAGCTCAGGCAGTCCCCACACTGCCATGTCGTACTACAGGCTTTGCTTTGTGCCCTTATATGGGTGGGGGTGGGGGGGGGAGCATCTTAAGACGTCTTTCGCGGACTCTTCTCCCTCGATGCTCGGCAGTTTCGTGTTTACACTGGCGGCCGTCGGCACGACGGCCAAGCTGGGTCGAGACGCTTCTGGATGCGTCGCGCATCGCAGCGCGCCAGCTATACACTCCGGCGGACGGCTCGTACTCGTCTTGTAAACAGGGAAGAAGGGCGAGGCAGGGGGCATCTTCCTGCACCCTCGTTGTGGGTCGGGGAAGTTGTGGTGGGACGCTCAGGCGGGTCCTAAACCGAGAAGAACGGCAGGGAGGTGACGAGAAGATGGCGGGTACATAATTCTAAGTACTTGCGGTGCGCAAGAACAATGCAGAAACAAACACAGACAAACACCCATAAACGAGAAAATCGGGACCACAGGGTCGTCGAAAAAAATAAAGAACGTACTTTCTTCATGATTCAGAGGCACGAACTGAAATGGACGCGTGCACTGAAGAGCTCTCCATGCCCAGTTTCGTACTGCAGGCCTTAATTTCAATTTACATTCGCAGGTGCAGATGAAAAACGCCTTGATCGAGGAATCATGCTTAGTGTACTTTTGCGGAGGGAGGAGCAATCAGCTCCCTACGTATTATCGCATGCAAAAGTTCGGTATTGATCTACATTTTTTGCATCAGCTATGAATGCCGTTGTTGTGTTTAATTGGGTGTGTGTTAAGTCATAGGACTGCACCATAAACAATCATTAATGGGAGATACCCTGTAATTTTTGCACGCGGCAGTACATTTTTGCCTCTCTTTGCCACGCTTTCTTGCAACCTTGTGATCCCGAGCCAACTAGACCAGCCGTACATTTTATGTCATGATTATTCCAGTTTTCGCGGCTGGATGCTCATGACGCCATGAACTGGTGCAACGATACGGTGATATAGGAGTGCGTTTGATTTTCCCTGTCTTGAAGCTGCCTTGCGCCAGTTCAGTTAAGTGCCCCTGTATTGTATTGTTAAATGCCCCTAAGCCTGTATTTTTACTCACAAAAGTACAGGCGATATTTCAAATTTCGTCATTCACGATGCCCACAGTATGCGAAACTACTCGCTACATAGAGGCACTTCCCCGAAAAGCCGAATTGACGGACCGAAAAGTTAGTGCACCACCTCCTGGTCTACTTATGGAAACACTGATCAGCTAAACCTTCGTGATAACTTGTTGGATGAAGATGGACTGTGGTGGTCTGGAGTGCGAGGAAATTAGGAGCGGAGCGTAAGTAAGATATCGGCCCAGCAGTCACTTCAGGAGCCGTGGATATGAACATTACTTTTTTTGGAAACGCAGAGCTATAATTCAATAGGCCCAGTGAATACTTCGAATACGCATGGTAAAGTCGACTAACGGTGTAATCATTGTTGTTATGCCTTAGCACGCTGAAAACATATACCCTCAAAGCTATTTTTATTTTTCGGTGGGGGGAGGGGGAAGTCTATAGCTCGCCCCCCTTATACCTTTAGAAAAGAGAGTACGAGCGAAATATTACGCCCATATTCATGATAGAAATGGATAAATGATAAAAACAAGCTTGGCCATATTTGGCCAAAACCCATTCATGAACCGCAGCTTACCAAAAGGTATGAAAGGAAGCACCTAATCACTGTATGTGGTATAGCAACATGCAGATTAACATGGAAAGCGAAGAATAATCCCCAACGCTATACGAAAATGTACGTGAATGCAATAGTACGTTTGAAGTAGAGATCGAAGTGTCCTTGGTTGCACTGTAGCTTGCATAAAATGTAAGCACTAGGTGGGGCTGCATCCTTAAGTTGTAAAACAAGTAACCACGGCTCTGTGAAGATGCAAAACAGAACGCAGCAGTGTCCGACAAAGAATGAGAAAAAACACATTACAGAGAAGGACAGGTGGGATCAAGAACTTAGCGCTTTAGGAGTGGCTTTGGCGGACGGAGAAAATAGGTTGTTGAAGTTGTCCGGGAGGTGCCTCCGGCTTTTAGCGCATCCCAAATGCACGATTATCTATGTCAGCCGTTTAAATATAAGGCCACGCCACGAGGACCCTGCGGCTTTGGCTCGAACCAACGGCCATTGTTTCGTTTTGTTCCACATTGATATCGCTTCTCAATAATAAGAGCATGAAGTTTGTCGTAAATTTAAATTGTATATTCTTTCAACACGTTTCGCCCCTCCATACGGAGGCCACTTGCAAGAGAGAAATTGAGCTCTATCTAAGGCAAATTACCGGCGCTAGGCACTTAGTAACCCCTTTTACAAAATTAGGAGTGCACGGCGCTTAGACCGACCCCACCAGTCAACCAAATTTTGTTTTCTCTCGTGGACGACGACGTGTCGGCTAGCCGGTATGTAGCGCACTTCCGCAGAGGCTCCCTCAATGCAGTTATTTGGGTTCGCGCTTCTACTTTCGGAGCCTCAATTATCCAGAGCTCCGCGCATAGTGCATCACACGAAGACGCAAACAGGCCGAGGAGAGCCGCGAAACACTTTTAACTACGGCTGCGCCCACGCGGAGCCAAGCTGCTTGAGTAATTTCCGGCTCGAGCATAGCTTCGCCGACTCCTTCTGCGAACGACAGTGATTCAGTGTCGCCGCTTTTTGACTACACCGTTTGTTTGCGGTGCAGTGAAGCGATCCGCGCATGCAAGAAGCTAAGCATTTCGAGCAGGCGTTTTCCCTGTTTTATCAGCTAGTTAGTATTTTCTCAATGGCTGCTTGGTTCGAGGTAGTCTTCGCAGTACTCGATCAGTTTGGAGCGCACAAACGTTTGGTCGAAGCGTCACATTCCGTGACCTTGGTCGCGCTGCCCGATGAGGCGAGAGCGGACATCTTCAAGGGCATTCTACCGCCTCGACACTTGCGCTTAATTACTATGATTAAAGGCTGGCCGAGGACATTAAGCCCGCCTTTCAAAGGGCACGCCGCCTGGCGGCTGGACGAACGTATTTTCGGAGCGCGGGGTTGTGGGGCGCCTCCCTTGTAGCTGCGGGGTTGCTTAACTTGTTTGGGATAGAGAACAGTTAGCTGCATCACTGGTTGTGTGCAGAGCAGCTGTCATAATGCGATCGCTTGGAAGATGCTTCGAGTGACAAACATTAGAGAACCATTGTAAAGAGACAACTGGATATCTAAAGAAGGCAACAAATTAGGCAAATTTAAAGTTACATTTATGACAATTTCCTTTCTGTTTGGCTTATTTTAGAGACAAATACAATTAGAGCATGCCGCGTCTATGGCTCAGTTTGAATATACTGCAACGATGCCTGCTCCTTTATGTAGGAAACTTAGCATTAGCACAATTTTAATGTGCTCACCATACACTTGTTGCCGTTGTTTAGTTCATTGATACCGTGGAGTCTAACCTAAATTTCAGTACAACCTAATTCAGTACAGCCTCCACCTGAACGAAGCCATGCACATGCCTCTCACCTCTCAAAGAGAGTTGAGCAAGCGGAAGTTCGCAGCTAACCTTAAGCAAGCTGGACTTTGCCCAGCTAATGTAAGTGTTAGGGTAATTGGAAAATAAAGGCTCGTTGTTTCAACCTAAAGGAATACCTTGGGCTGAGCAGTGGCATCAGGATTGCCCGTAAAGGTTGCCAGGACGCCCATATTTCATCCTAAATTCAGTTAGAAATAGATGGACCTGTAGAGTGCGAAAAATGCCTGTTTAAACACAAAATTGCCTCACGTCACAAATCAGCGAACTTAATTAGCTGGCGCGTTGACGCAAATTGTATTTGAATTGGTCAGCGCGCATGTAATCTTTTATTCTGAGGTTGTCACAACTACAGTAACATAAAAAAATAGGAAGATGCGCAGCGTTATGGCCGGCCTAATGAACACACAAATACACAAGCATACTTATGCTGCGCAAAAAAGTGAACAACACGGGGAGCTAACCAACTAGTTGTTCCACAGAAATTGCAGCAAATAATGGTGGTTCACAACACTGTGCTACAGAAAACTAACACAAGCGGGTACACGCACACAACCACGCACCCACGTGCGCACGAATACACGCGCTAACGCATGGACGGATGCGCGCGTGGTCATTTTGTCTATTTAAAGTTTGAGAAAACGCTTATATAAGCAGAGCTCGCAACATAACCTAAATACACGAATCCAAGCAAATTGGTTTGCTGTCGTCCCATAGTTTCTTAGCAAACTATATAAACTCTATTTCATATTCGCCATTAACAGCCACACGATATGTATGCTATCGTAGTCTCCGCTCATCTAACCCATAATGACATGTGCACATGCAATTTAGCAGCGATCAGTAGTTCACTGGGCTCAACCAGATCATCGATAGATCTGCCACCGAATCGAAGCCAAGAAAATCCAAACAAGCATGCCGCGTCGAATTCACCTGGACGGCGCCTCAGTCACTCAAGGCTATAAGCGAATCTCATCGGTCGAACAGACACCTCGAACGGTGTATACACCGAAGTGCCTGAGGCTCTGTAATATGTGTTTGGCGACTGCCATGAGTACCTGCGATAGTGGCTGGTGCGGTCTATATGGAAAGAATCGAATCAAACAAAAAAATTGAGGAAACCACTGTGTGACGTAGTAACTTTATATGCGCGCCCCTCCATCCCCTCTTATATCTTCCTCTTCATAACACTTCCTTGAGCACTTTGTGCACTTTCCAACATCCCCTATAGAGTAGCAGACCGGGGCAAACTAGCTCAAACCGGCTTCGTTACCTTTCCTATATTTAAAGTATGTATTTCCTCGAGAAATTAAGGAGCTAAGGATGAAATACTGGCTGAGTTATTGGCAAAAGTCAAAAGGGTTTCTGCTATCAAAAACTTTTTTTCAGATCTCAGAAACAGGCCTTCAGTCTTTCGTAAAGAACATTTTTTTTTACTTTCCTTCATGAAGACGTAAAAGAGAATGATCAATAAATAAAAACGGAAAACTCGGAGAGGCCGGGTGTCAAGCAGCGCAGTTTCCTGCCGCTTGTCCGGTTGGCAACGCTAGCTGCGAGGCGAAAGCGACAAGTAACCGGCCATTGAAGGGTATTGCTTTCTATCACGGATCAAGGGCGACCTTCTTGCGCCTGTATTAGCAATGCGCGACGTTTATACGTGGGGTTTGTGCAGAAGACACTTCGATGTGTGTTAACTATATGGTTGCGCGAACGCTCGAAATTTGGGAAGATAATCGAAATGTTTGTTTCTGTTCCATTATAAGACATAATATTTTTGCACAGCCCACATGGAGAAAGACAGACACAAGCGGTGACTATTTTGAAGAGTTTTGCTGTTATTGTCTGTCGCGGGTGCTACACACAGGCACCAGTTGCGAAGGTATTTAGCAGGCTTTAACTCCTGCTCAAAATATTTCTTGTCGTCCAATGAAAACTACTGACGTTTAGGCAGCCAACAGACAAGAACAATTCTTGAAGAAGGACGTCCCTTTGATGTGGGGACCCTCATATGCAGCTTCGTTTTCTGCCCTAAGCCATGTTCTGACTACACCACAAATACTGGCCTATTTCGACCCCTCATCGCCTACAGAACTTCGCAGCAATGCCAGTGGTCATGTAATTGGGGCTCTCCTTGGGCAATAACAGCAGGGCAAGGAACGTGCCATTGCCTATGCCAGTCACTTTCTTTCATTGTCAGAACGGAACTTTTCCATCTCTCAACGCGAGCGCCTGGCTTTAGTGTGGGCTGTCACCAAATTTAGACCTTACTTGTCTGGCCGAAATTTTTCTGTGCTTACAGATAATCATGCCCTTTGCTGGCTCTCGTGGATCAAGGATCCGTCTGGGCGTCTCGACTGCTGAGCACTACAGCTCCAAGAATACTCGTTTGCTGTGCACTATAAATCTGCTTGATTGCACCAAGACGCAGATTGCTTGTCCCGCCACCCTGTCGATGCTCACGACCTCGCTGACCCTGACTACGACGCCTGCGTATGTCCATCCTTGCTTTGGATGATATACCCACCAAAGAGCGATGACACGCCTTTACGGCTCATCATCGACCGTCTAAGTGCTTCGTCGCCTGATCATTCTGTGCGCCTGTTCAAGCTACGCAACAACGTTCTGTATCGTCGTAATCTCAGCTCATATGGCCAAGCGCTCCTGCTTGTCCTACCTCGTCATCTACGCTCCAGCGTTCTTCACGTGCCTCACGACGTACAAACTGTCATTCTCCTAGATGTCTCGAGCACAGACGCCCGGCATCGGTTATTCCGGCCAGGCATGTACCGCTCTGTGCGCAGGTAAGTCGCTGCTTGTTTCAGGCAGCGCTGCTTCAGCGCTGCCTGCAGACCAGGTACAACCGGTGGATGTCCGTGAAGAGCCATTCTTCCGCATAGGCCTTGATCTTCTAGGCCCTTTCCCTACGTCCATCTCGGGAAGTAAATGGGTTCCGGTCACGATAGATTACGCCATGCGCTTCGCAATAACCCGGGCATTGCCAACAAGATGTTCCACAGACGTCGCTGACTTTCTCCTTCACGACGTAATTCTACATCACGGCGCCCTTCAGCAGCTCCTCACCGATCGTGGGAAGTACTTCCTCTCACGAGTGGTAGCCTGCTTCACTGAACATGAGCTCACGACCGCTCATCATTCACAGATGAATGGACTGACCGAGCACCTGAACCGAACGCTGACTGAGATGTTGGCCATGTTTGTTTCACTTGATCACCATGACTGGGACAGCACAATACCCTTTGTTAGCTTTGCGTAGGATTCGTCAGGGCATGACACCGCCGGATATTCCCCATTTTATTTACTGTTTGGCCGACACCCTGCAATTCCATTCGAGACTCTCCTTCCGTCGGCTCCTCACTCGCCGACTGATATGCCAGTGATGTCGTTGGTGGAGCCCGTGCAGCTCGCGAAATTGCCCACGACCGACTCCGTGCTTCGCAAGACTACAAAAAGTCCCGTTACGATAGCCGACACAGTGTGCACTTCATGCCTGACTCTCTGATCCTCCGATGGTCGCCATGCCGCCACGATGGCTTATAAAAGAAGCTTCTCCCATATGTTACACCGGACCCTACAAGGTTCTGCCTGAACTCGGTGACATCAATTACGACACTATACCCTGCTTCTTGGACCTCCTTGCTACCAACGGATGTTCACGTTTCCCGGCTGAAGCCATATTGTCCTTCTAGCTCCCCACCTTCGTAGCAAGCACCAGGGCGGCGCTTCCGCTGCCGGGGGGTGATGTTACGGGGCGATTGATACATGGATGAACCCGAGTTTGGGAAGAACAATGGACACGGTGAGGTCGCTTGCAAGTTGGCCGGGTCAGTCATCTCCTCCTGCCCTTGCTGTTTTGTAAATATTTTGTAAATATATCCTTCGCCTACATCTCGCCTCCATCACAATATCTGCAGGGTCGATTCCAAATGACATCGTGACGGTCAAGAGTCGGACCAGCTGGCTATGAAGTGAGTCGAACTCTCGACTTTCATGAGTGTCGAACCCACGACATTTGGTGGTAATTACGGCGAAGTTGATTAAGGCATTCGAACCTGCGACCAACATGGAGATATGGGAGAACCGGCCTTATCTGGCTGGTTCTGGCCTCCATCACGTTAGTAGTCGGCCATACTGTAAACAATAGGGCGCCAGTGTGCATGTCTGTTTCCAGCGTCTCCTTTCGCAGTAACTTTTTTGAAATGATCGCCATTGGTATCATGACCGATAGACTTCAATTTTTCCTCTGTAGCACCACCACGGGTAGAATGGTATTCGTGTCACCGAATGTCATTCGCATCTAATGACATTAAAACAACCGGTGTCACAGGGGTATAAGTGCCCCTATGGCTTCCTTGGCTTCATTAATTGTCTGTTGCCTTTCTGTGGTTGTGATTAACAAAGATCGAGCCGCTCTGTAACCCTCCTCTTCATTCACACACACACACACACACACACACACACACACACACACACACACACACACACACACACACCCACACACACACACACACACACATATATATATATATATATATATATATATATATATATATGTATGATATCACAACTTCGTCTTTGCCTCACGTCTTCACATTACACGTGCGATGCTCTAACCAATTGATCTACCGCGGCGCCGTTTTTCCCTCCGCTTTATTGAGTATTTACATATAGTTGTATGTATAAAGTATACTGAACGGGAAGAACGGGAACCGAGTGGCCTGGTTTTATTAATGTTAGCATAATAAGCCAACAACACCAAGGCCAACATAGAGGAAATTACTTGCACTTACCCATGGAAATATAGAAATTATAAACTTATCGCAATGAATGCGGATGAATAAACAACTGGCCGCAGGTGGGATACGAACCCACGTGTTCGCAATACGCCTGCGATGCTCTTACCAAACGAACTACCGCGGCGCCATTTTCCCGTCCATCTTATGGGGTATTTACGTTTGCCTACTAGAACTAATCCTGGTAGTGTTAGCCACGTGTTCCTGATATGACCAGAAGAAAAAAAAGAACCCCACCTAACGTGCACGAGCAGCTATGATTTTCAAGTTTCAAGTTCTCAAGAAGATACAGCTTTTCAACTAAGCATGCCTGTTTAGGCGCCCTTAGAAAGTCTGCCGAGCGGACCCTAACAAGGTGAATGAAAAAAAAGTAAAAAAATATATTGTGGAGGTGCCGGGGTTTGAACCCGGGACTTCTCACATGCGAAGCGAGCGCTCTACCACTGAGCTACACCCCCAAGACGTACAAGCGTTCCCATTATTGTCAATTCAGGCGTTATCCGCTGCTAAAGATAAATATTTTTCACATGACCTTCCATCTCTTCTCAAATCCAACCCTAAAAAGTTCTGGCAAATTATCTCTCCGAACCGCGACAGTAATCACATTTTTTTACATGATAGCGACTATGTGCCCCTTCCAGACAATGAATGTCCTTCATGCTTCAACATACATTTTTCATCTATATTTAGTACTGAAGATCGCTCCACCCTACCTGACGTTCCCGATTTAGACTATCAGTACATGACACCCATCGACATTACTATCGACGGCATTGTATCTCTTATAAACAACCTTAAGTTATCTAATTCTTGTGGCGTCGATGGGATTAATTCCAAAATACTAAAGAACACTGTTATGACTTCTAGCAAAATACTACATCCCATTCTCAAACAGTCACTAACTTCAGGAGCGCTCCCGTCAGATCGGAAGACTACCAAAGTAGTTCCCATATTCAAAAACGGTGACAGATACTCACCAGATAACTACCGGCCAATTTCGCTCACGTGTATTTGTTGTAAAATGCTCGAACATATAATAGCTTCTCATATATACAACCATCTGGAATCAAACAACTTTTTTTTTCACTAATCAGCACGGGTTCAGGAAGGGTTTGTCATGTGAGACACAGCTTCTAGAATTCACGACTGACCTGCATTTACACATGGACCATAATGTACAGATTGATAGCATATTCCTTGACTTTTCCAAGGCGTTTTATCGCGTAGCCCATTGCCGCCTAATTTCAAAGTTAAATGCACTAAAATTGGATTCACTGACACTAACTTGGCTCCGGAACTTTCTTTCTAATCGCCGACAATTTACTATCGTTAACAACCTTTCTTCCCCCCTTTCCTATGTCACTTCCGGCGTGCCACAAGGTAGCGTTCTTGGGCCGCTGCTATTCTTAATATACATTAACGATCTTCCTAATAACTTAACATCCCGAGTGCGAATATTCGCAGATTACTGCATTATTTACCGCCCTATAACCAGCCCCGATGACCACCTCATTCTTCAAAACGACCTTCATCTCATGTTCGATTGGTGTAACACTTGGTTAATGAATCTTAATTCGTCTAAATGCAAAGTAATGTCTTTCACCCGTAAACACTCAATCTCTTCCTTCCAATATAACGTAAATAATAAGCCAATTTCTGTAGCTACTTCCTAGAAATACTTAGGCATTAATCTCACACCAAGCCTTTCCTGGGCCCATCACATTACTACTATATGTGCTAATGCTTCAAAATCACTGGGGTACTTACGCCGAAATCTACGTAATTCGCCCTGTAACATCCGTAAGCTAGCTTATCAGACGTTTGTTCGCCCCCAGCTCGAATTTGCCTCCCCAATCTGGTCACCTCATCATAACAACCCAATCAGCTTATTAGAATCAATTCAAAATAGGGCCGCCAGGCTTATATCGCGTACCTACACTTACAATTCAAGCATCTCACACATAAAACTTCATATTTCACTTCAGCCACTAAGTACTCGACGCCATTTTGCACTCATATCATTATTTCACAAGTACGTTCATGCGGATAGAAAATCTTCTTTATGGCTTGAAGTCGCACCTTTCACATCTCACAGATTACATAATCACCTCAGCTTCACACGCATCTACGGGAACACGCATGCATTCAACTGGTCGGCGCTTCCTCGTGACATTCGATTGTGGAACGCTCTTCCTGATTTCATCGTCTCCGAACCTAATCCCGATAAATTCCGCCAGCTCACCATTTCATATTCCACCGCATAACTTCAATAAAGTGCACGATGCTTTTTTCCTTTTTTTTCCAGTTATGTGCTCTCTTGTTTATGAGCTCATTTCGCTTATTATTCTTGTATTCTTTAGTATTGTTTAGTATTTGTACTAGAGTGGCAACATTATTTTTCATTGTTCATTAAACAAACTGTATCGTTTGTTCTTTTCTAATATGTACACTCCAGACCTTCTTATGTTGTACAATGCTTTTAATACTTGTATAAGATAGGCATATAGTTTTTCACTGTCAATTAATAATGTATGTCTATTATGTTTTTATATGTTCTATATACTCTGTTAATCTTATTGTAACGCCCCCCTTACCCAATGCCTCATACGAGGCCTGTAAGGACACTGTTAAATAAATAAATAAATAAATAAATAATATATATATATATATATATATATATATGTAGTATCACAACTTCGTCTTTGCTTCACGTCTTCGCATTACGCGTGCGATGCTCTAACCAACTGATCTACCGCGGCGCCGTTTTCCCCTCCGCTTTATTGGGTATTTATATATATTGGTATGTATAAAGTGTACTGAGCGGCAAGAACGGGAACCGAGCGGCCCGGTTTTATTAATGATAGCATCAGAAGCCAACAAACAAAACACACCAAGGACAACATAGAGGAAATTACTGGCACTTACCCATTGAAATATAGAAATTATAAACTTATCGCAATGAAAGCGGATGAATAAACAACTGGCCGCAGGTGGGATACGAACCCACGTGTTCGCAATACGCCTGCGATGCTCTTACCAAACGAACTACCGCGGCGCCATTTTCCCGTCCATCTTATGGGGTATTTACGTTTGCCGACTAGAACTAATCCTGGTAGTGTTAGCCACGTGTTCCTGATATGACCAGAAGAAAAAAAAAGAACCCCACCTAACGTGCACGAGCAGCTATGATTTTCAAGTTTCAAGTTCTCAAGAAGATACAGCTTTTCAACTAAGCATGCCTGTTTAGGCGCCCTTAGAAAGTCTGCCGAGTGGACCCTAACAAGGTGAATGAAAAAAAAAGTAAAAAAATATATTGTGGAGGTGCCGGGGTTTGAACCCGGGACTTCTCACATGCGAAGCGAGCGCTCTACCACTGAGCTACACCCCCGGGACGTGCAAGCTTTCCCATTATTGTCAATTCAGGTATCACTACAGACCCACGGCTATTGGTAAAGACGAAGCGATGTCCAATCGCTCATATTATCTGAGCATGTGCCAATGCGCTTTCATTATGTGTCACACTTCCGATTGCGTGACGGAATCTCAATACAATCCAAGTGGCCCGACTCACGGTAGAAGCTGTCACTAGCACGATAATGTTGACTATGCTTGACGTGCACAAGCTGATGCAAAACAACGGAAAATAAATAAATAAATTAATAAATAAATTAATTAATTAATGACGGTCGCTTTCGTTTGCGGCGCTAAGGAGTAATGAGTTGTAGGTATCGGGATATCTATAGATCGACGACCATTCACCCTAAAAGGTACTTGGCCCCTCGCCAATAACGGGGCTTTAAGAAAAGCACTTGTCACTTTAAAACTTCTTTTTTTTTTGTAGGAAACACGAATATCTTAGATCTATATTAAAATTAAGTGTCCACTTCAAGATATATGTATAATGTAAGTATATGCTTGTTAGATTGTTTTTTAATTGGGGGGGTGTTACGTGCCAGAACCACAACCTTATTGTGAGGCACGCCATATGGGGAACCAGCGCTGGATAGGCGGTGCGTCGAAAAGAGTGCGTTGCACGCCGCCTGACGACGAAACGCAGCATATCTCAGCCGTTCGACCAGACGACACACACGTGCGCGGCCGTATTATAGTTCGTATATGTTTCCATTTTCGCGCCGCTTCGAGTGGACAGTTTTCGTAAAGAAGCTAGCGCCATCAAGTGAAGAAATGACGAAAGAAGCTTTTTGAGCTTTACATATTTTTCACAGTGCATCGCGGCGAGCACGTGTGTTTCTTTAATGGTTGCGCGTGTGCCATTGCCATGCGTGCGGGGCAGCCTGCCTCGCAAATCTAGCCGCTATGGCTCCGGTCGTGCTGCGCTATGGTTTCGGAAGTATTAGTTGGCCTGAAGACTTTCCATATTTCTCTGGCTAGGCATAAAAAAATCTGATGTTACTTCGTCACAGCAGTCAATGGAGAAGAAAGCTTTATCGCATCAGCTGACTCGCGCAAGCAAGGGTTTGAGTGCTCCGCTGCTGGATCCGTAACAACGCTGGCTACATTTAGCACTACTTACATAAATTTACCGCATGCATCTCAGCGCCGAGTCCTCCTCCGCATGCGCATTTTAGAAAACACATAGGCGGCTTAGACGTGCGTGCGCCGGCAATATGCGCACGCAACTCGTATTACAAGGCAGCTTCCCTCCCACATAATTCTTGGCAATGAATGGATAATATTTACTTTTCGTATCGTTCGCTTCGTGCGGTGGCATTGGAAGGGGCTTGGCGGTGGTATTGCGAAGGAAAAATTGTTGGTACATATGCCGGATGGTGCATGCTATTGCTAATTTTGTTTCCGACGAAATGCCGACTGCACATTCTGCTGTTTCATACTGGCTGCCACGGCTGACCGTCTTCAATATCGGATAAACCAAGCACACACGCGAAATTCGATTTAGAAACCAGCCCGACACGGCTTGACAGGGCGACAAGACAGGAACTTACACCGCTGGCCTGAATGCTTGGATCCAAAGGCGCTTCCGTTCTTGTTCGTATAGGGTTTAGATGGAAAGAGGCAGAAGGATACATCCTCCCTCATCCCCACGCAGTTGCGGCACTTGTATACGCAACAGTATCGTTGGCGTCCTTTTGTTTTCCTTCGACTTTCAGCGCACGCAACGCCACTACCAGTAGCAATTTTCGTCCGCGGGATGATGATGATGATGAAAAACGTTTATTTGCTCTATTTTGCAGTGATTTTTGCGGCTTCAGACGGAGTCTTCCATCTTCTCTCCAGGGTCGGTTCCCTGAGTCCAGGGCTTCGCTGAGGATAGCTGCCCTGCGTACACGCCTTACTAGTCCTTGTTGGACTTTCAGGATGCCGCTGGATAGCATCCTCTCCCACTGTTCCGGACTCGGGTTTTGAGTTGGGAACGTTCTGACCGCCAGGGCGGCGCTGTAGGGGTCGTGAAAACTCCAGCGCTGGTTCCCCATAGTGGAAGGCTCAGATTAGCTTTGATCAATCCATGTTCCTTAACGAGCGCCCAATGCAGGATACACGGGCGTTTTTGCATTTCGCCCCCATCGAAATATGGCCGTCGCTGCCGGGATTTAATACCGCGATCTCGTGCATAGCTGTGCGACGCCATCCCGCCAGGTCCTGTTAATTTATCCAAAGCCTATGCAGTATGTTACGTATGGGTATACTTACGGTCTGTACTCTCGTCTGTGAAAATCTATGGCTAGCACTGTTTCCATTTTCTGCGGAATGTGGCTATCTTCGCATGGTGTAACCGTGCGAGGAAGCATTGTTGGGTAGCTGGCACTGTTCTCATCTCCGAATTCCCCAACTCCATTACCTTTAATAGGCCAACGAACCATACATCGTTTAATAAAACCATATCATTATCAGTTGCGAAATTGAACTTCTTTATGTGTCATCGCACAATCGAAGCACGTGTGTTTACACGTGCAAATTTATACAAGTTCATTATCTGTTGGTCCCTAGACTGATGTACAGAACGTTGTTATAGTGCTGACTGACTGGTTTTTGATTTTTTTTTGTGCCGAATTTTGTTACAAGTGTTGTGAAAATATTTTTCGTTGCTAAGCGAAAAGTGGTAGCCAGGGCTACCTACTGGCACCAACCTCTCCTATATCGCGGCTGCTTGTAACGTCGTTGTAGTTCATACCTGCGACCGCATCCCAGTGACTATGAAGTTGCGCTACTGAGCTTCAGGTAGCGGGTTCAATCACAGCCGCGGTGGCTGCATTCTGATGGCGGTTAAATGCAAAAACGCTCGCCTATACTTTGCTTATTTAAGTAAACGTTAAAGAACCACAGGTGGTCAGAATTATTGCGGAGTCCTCCACTACGGTGTGTCTCATAGTAAGATCGTGGTTTTGGCACGTAAGACCCCAGAAGTTGAGCGTCTCGGCTCAAAGCATCGCCCAAAGCCCAAAGCATCGGAATCAAATAAGCTTAGCATGAATTTTCCCGCTTGGAGTGGCACAAATTCACAACTTGCAGACAGTGGTGTTCAAGCGAAGACGAATCTTGAGTATTGCTTATGCAAACGTATATTTACTTGTATGACTAGATTTGCTATAGGATTGTCAACACTCTTGTAGACGAAGTCGGAACGAGATTTGAAGCGGGGGAGGGGGGAGGGAGGTCACCGGAGGTCACCGATCCTTCAAATGCCAGAATGTTTGTTTAGTCCTACCCTGTCGCAATTAAAAAAAAAAGGTGTAGTAGTTGCCTGGCTAAAACGGCTAACCATACAGAGAGAGGCGCTGTGAAAGATTAGGAGATCGAACAGGTCTAATAGAAAAAACGGGAAAAGTACTAAGAAATCCGGACTGTCCCAATAAATTCGGGATGGCTGGTAACTCTAAGCGTGCACGTCATGTAAGGTGCACATTACAGTGTAAATGCTTAGCGCACTCGTATTCGTGGCTGCCGAGTTTACGTATACATTTTTAGACGCGTTCGTGTTCCATCTCATCTGCTGAAAGTTCCGTAGTGCTCGGCAACGAGTTCGAGAAAACACTACCTTAGCTGCAGAAACGTAATATAGCAGCAAATACGCAAGAATTTGCCTGTCATTATGGTTGCTGGGCGTCAAACAGGACATACATTTCCGAAGACGGTGCATGTTGCTAAGCGAGTTGTGAACCTGAAAAGGAATAGTGTTTGTACGGTTCTCGAGAGTGCTTGGCTTCTGGAAGGCTGGCGAGATTTGAGAATGGCGAGAAGGAGATACACAGTAAACACGTTTGTCGCTTGCGCTGTAATGCATTCCCATATGTAAATGTGTAAATGGGCGTACAATAAAACTGCACCTTTGTGGGCATTTCTTTAGTTATACAGGGTCCTAAATATTTCGCTGCGCGCGTCTGAAAAAAAGAAAGATTTTGCGCTCACCGACGCACTGTTTTCGCTCAAATTTTGCACAACGATCGCATTTTGGAGTCGATTACGTTTAGTATAACACTAGGCACCGTTAATTGCCTGCCTTTTGAGGAAAAAACTGCAAATTTGCCAGCGCTTATGGAGAAGCGAGCTGCCGCCGCGACGGCGCGAGCATAAACTTGTGCCGCCACCTGTCGTTATGTTCAGAAAGCAGCGTTTCAGTGTGGGCTGCCCGTGTTGCCCGCTCCTGGGAGAATTATTGTACCAAACTCTATGCCTGGAAGAGGCGACATCCCTCCCTGAAACGCTGCTTTCTGCAGATGACGACAGAGGGCGACGCAAATTTATAATTGCGCCATCGCGCAGCAGGTCGTATCTTCATAAGCGCAGGCAAATTTGCACTTGTCTTAAAAACCAGGTAATGAACTCTGCCAAGTGTAATTCTAAACGAAGTCGACTCCGAAATGCGATTGTTCTGCAATATATGAGCAAGAACAGCGCAGCGGTGAGCGCAAAATCTTTACTCGAACACGCGTAGCGAAATATTCAAGACCATGTATACAAACTAGCTACCCCAATATGCCCACTTTGATACCATATGGCTGGGACGTTCTGGAGGCCACATTAGGAGTTTTATCATTTCCACATTGGAGCATTTTCGGTCAAATTAAGGTGATTTGTTTAGGACGACTCTGTGCGGCGATGGGTTCATTAGTCATAGGATTACGCGCGCGCGTGATTTCGTCAAATCAGCGATGACCTTGTGTTGCCCCCGAGATGCGTCGTTCCACGACTGGGCCACGTGCGGCGAGCCCGTATCCAAATGCTGCGTGCCGGGAAACGAGCCTACACAGGCGGAAACGGAAGAACACAGGCCGAAATATTAGATTTCGGAGTTCGAGGCTCGAGGTAAGGCGGCCGTCCACGGAGCAGCCGCCCGCCCATCTCCCGCGCACGCTGAAAGTGTTTCGTCCGCACGAATACTGCCGCGCGAACACTTCGCCCTGCTGCATTACCTCGGTCGCTGTATAGCCGCGCGTTTCGGCACCAAGGATTTTTGCCGCGTGTTGGCCACACGTGGCCCAATCGTGGAACAATCACCTCCGGGATGAAATAAGGCCATCGCTGATTTTAAACAAAAATTCACACGCACACGTGTTCCATTTGTGCATGAGCCGATTGTCACAGTTTGTCATCTTTGGCATCTTTTCGTTTCACTTATCGCAGGATCCCTGTTTCCAAACCTTCGGCTGCCAAGCTGTCATCCACTTCCTAATGCTCGAAAGACAAGTTCACAAGAATGCAAGCGGTCAGCAGTGCCTGCAAGGCTAGTAAGTGCCCTTGAGAGAAGCTGCAGGTCATTAAAACCAAAAATTGATGAGGCACATGGATCGATAAAGAAAAATACACTTATTATATTACCAATCTAACAAATATAATCAAATTATTATTTTCCCTGTTTGGCGGAGGCACTTTTCTCAGGAGTAGAGAAAATGTCTCAGTCTCTCATCGTGTTGTTCTCTGGGCAGTGGATTACATTTAAATAGCACTTCCCACGGCATATCACTCTTATTTAACGGCCAGATCCCATAGCAGTCCCCATTCACGTATAAAGTACTCGTTTGCACCCAGATGTAAAGCTTCAGCACGCTTTCTGTGGGAGAGCCTGTACGTTTCTTCTGAATAGGGCTGCGTACTCAAAGCACCATTATGCATTTGCACAGACAGGACTGGTAGAACAGCAGCCAGAACAATTGAAACAGATATAACGGAGCAAAGCTGTGTCAGCTTCAAATTATCTGCACTACAGCACTGATTCTATCTGAGCAAACATGCTCTGCAATTATAAAAGGCTCGTAAAAAGTAAGGTAGTTGGAAAGGAAATCTGTGTTACATGCAAGTAAAACGCCGTTGTGCTTCATTGCGGGGTGCACAAGACGTTCGCACCCTTTGAACATGTGTTTGTCTATTTGTCATAGGTTGCCAATTGGTATCCGCCAATTGTTGACTTATACTAGTCAAACAAGGAATATATGTTTCAGGCTAGAGCAAAGGTTTCAACAGAGGGACTTCTCTGGTCGAAGAAGGAATGTCTCGGGCTGGATTAATCTGGTCGCCTTGTTGTCTCTAGCGTGAGACGTCCTTTCTCCAACAAATACAGTTCATTACCGACTAACTAAAACCAAGATTCTGCTCGTGACTGGCTTCGCTTTGCCACTCGTTAGAGGAGGGATGCATGGATGGATGCTATGAGCGTCCCCTCTCAAACGGGGTAGTGGGCTGCGCGACCAAGCTCTTGTTCATATTTTTTCTAATGTCCTACCTGTATTTTAGAAGGAGAACAAACATATAATTTCCAGTATCAAACTTTTTCAACCACTACTGGGAACTTTGTTTTTGTACTGCTCCGTTGTTTGCGGTCTCCCTACTTTTCTGCCACAAACGTCCAATCAGTTCTTGGTAATATCTATAGATGGAATGTTTACTTCCCCCTGCTATGCTTAAACCCAAAGGCTTAAGGGAGGTCAGAGGAGCCTAAACATACAGTTGGCAGATATCTTCGCATTGTAACAAATCATGTTTAACCGTTTCCCTACCTTTACCGGAACAAGCACAGGCTTCTTCTGTGGGCTCTTCTCTCTGTGAGCTTTGTTCGAACAAAGCTCACAGAAGTCGGACGACAGCGCTCGTTTCCTCTGAAGTCACTCTCTTTAAAACCAGCCGCCAGCGACAACACCCGCACGTGACGTCTCTGCACTAACCCTTTAATACTACCATGCCCGAGGATGACGAGGCCGCCTTTGACGAAGATAGGTCCTCCTATCGAAACATTGGTCAGCCTTTCTGAGGCACCTGATCCCTGTTTTCAATATTTATACCACAGTGTGCCATTCCATCTTTCAGCCCCTTTCTTGTTTTTGGGCTAGTAAGCTTAGTTATTCAAGGAGGTTATACCTAAGGTTTCTTCCCAGAAAACTCGCCAAACGTTTAAACTGGTCCACAGGGATATAGGGGATAATTCACTAGCGATTCTGCTGAGGAGAAGCCCCATGTTTGAGGAGGCCAGCGTGCCGCGCTAACAACCGAGACGTAAATCACGATAGAAAAAGTCGTCGGCGCGGCCGCCTCGTTCAGGCACCTCATCTGTTCTTTCCTCATGACCGAGACCAACGCCCCAGCGTTCTGCGCTGCGCTGGCGATCTTTTGCTGACGCCTGCCGGAGGCAAAGCATAAAAGTGGCGCAATTTCCGCCATTTTCCCCTCCGTTTAGCGCAATGTGGCGCAGCAATCCGTGAATACGAAAATGGTGGAATTGACGCAGGACTCCCCCTCCTCCTGCTTTAACCACTTTGTGTGGACAATATATTTTCTATTTGCTTCACTATACCTCCATGTACTGCTAATAAATTCTAGAAAATATTTTACAGCAGAATGTATCCACACAGCAGCACCTAAGAATAAAGTCTCACGGTCTATTAGCCCCTAGGCCTTTGAGCAGCTTCTTCTCGCGAGCGATGGCACTGCATGGAGGACTCCGCTGCCGCTACTTGAAACTGTAGGACGACCTGGCGTGATCGAGTTTTTGAAATGCGGGTCTTCAGGTTCTTTCGACCAGGATGTATGGAATGTTCCAAGACGCTATTCCCTCCGAAGCCGAGCCAAGCAGTCGTCATCGTCAGGCTCAGTGTAGATTGCTCCTGGTGTCGTCAGCTAGTCATCAGTGTGCACACGTACGTGTACGGCGTTGGCTTCTCGCCATTCCTGTTCCGCTTTCGTGGTGCACTAATAATGGTTCGTCGGCCCTTTTTTTGACCGCATAGTGCAGGTGTGTGTTTGTCTGTGCATGCGTGTGTGTTCGGTCGCCCAGTGCATTTACCACAGGCATTGCGATTTTGTTGCTGCCTAACGCGTTAAGCGAATTACATAAGAAGTTTGATGCCGTTCTCAAGAAACTAGGCGATGGCTCACAAAGGTGATCAATGTACTGTTTTAGCAGAATTCCAGCAAAATGTGGTCTAGAACGCTTGATACAAAGGCGGACAAAATTAGTGAGCAAAACAAAATTAAAGACTTCTGCTGCAGTACCGACGTTCACATAATTTTTAATTAAAATGGATTACTTCCACCGTGACACAGCTCGCGCCTGTATGTTAGTCGGCTCAAGGTAACCATTTCTTTACTTGCTGCTAACGCGGCCAGCGTGCACATTCCCCGGCCTAGATTCATCCGGCGATGATAATTAGTGCTATCGCGTAACAAGAACAGGCGACAACGTTTTATTATGTCGCCCTTTCCAATACATTTTGCTCCGTAAGCGGGTCATAACTATTTAGAAGTAAAACAAGAAAATTCATAAGTTTAGCTTTGCTGGAACTTGACCGAATAAGTCGCAGGAGCACTAAACACAGACAGAAAATAGGGGGCGGGGGCGACGTATAAATGCACAAGCTTTTCTGCATAATTTAACATATTATTATCATTATTATTATTATTATTAATATTATTATTATTATTATGCCGATAAAGTAATGTTTCCCGCATGGTTTCCCGAAGTTGGAAAGTGCGTTGAAAAGAACTAGTATTATATTAACAACATAATACTGTTAAAAATAATGAAAATTATTTTCAAGAAAATAGTGCGAAGCATGCTTGACGATTGGGAAAAAAGCGCGTGGCGTCCCACTAATTTTCAATGTAAACCGATACTTAATAAAGTAACGACACTTTCCTTGTCAGAAAATGTTTTATATTTGCAACCTCAATTGTATGGAATTACGAGCGAAGTGTGAAATTAGAATTATGCTCCAACGTAGCTTTGTAAGCGCAAAAGTTTGCCCTGGAGCCCTCCTATAGTGCATTATTCTCGAAGCTGCGTAAACTCTCATTTGCTCGCTCGGCGCGATGTCTTATAACTGATTGACGGGATCGCGTCCCTGTTCGCGAGAGATAGGGGTCATATTAAAAACAGAAACAGAAAAAAAACTATAAAGAAAATATGTTCTGAGATTTTAAGTGCCAAAACTACCGCATAATTATCAAGCACGCAGTGGAAGACCGGACTAATTCTGACCACATGATGTTGTTACCGTGCACGTAAATCTATACTCCGTTTCATATATGAGGTGCAACGCTGTCGAAGCTACGAAAATAGTGCGGTCTTCAAAATTTGTCACTCCGTGAGTTCCGTCTATGCTTCGCTGGGAGCCAGCGGCGTTTGATCGTGCGAGCATGCATGTGAGGCTGCCGCGACGGGATGCAAATAAAAAAACACCGAGAAGAGATTCGATATAAAACAACGTATTAGCAGCCAAATGAGCGCATTGTTTCTCTGCATTGAAGGGTAAAGTCTTGTTTTCGTTCAGAACTTACCTTATATAAGGACCATTATTATAAAGATCGGCCAGGAGCCACCGAACTATTTCTAAGTGCGAATGCAGCCACTGCAAAAAGTATCTCTGGCCTCCACAGCCTTGCACTTATGTATGAAACGGAGCACAAGTACATAAGAGCGCGTTTGCATCACGCGCAATCGAAATGCGGCCGCCGCGGAGGAGCTCGAATCAGCGACCTAGAGCTAAGGATAACTACGTCAGAGCCACTGGGTGATCATATCGGGCGGTTATTTGGAACATGCATTTAATATATAAGTTTGTTGTGCTTATAATTCGGGCAATAATAAAACTAACAATAAGAAACAAATACACATGGTAAACGGAGAGCACCACGCTACGCGAGCACACACTCATAGTGCAAGCAAATGCATGAAGGGTGAAACTTTCCACCCGGAGCGTAGCAGCCGTCGAAGGCGTGTCCTCCCTCTGAATAAATACTCTCAATAAAAATCAAAAGTAGCGCTATCCTTTGAAGATTGCCGCCGTCCTCGTCCCCTGCGATTTCCCTCGACGCTCTACCCTCCCATTGGCCGAACGCCGTCACGTGCTCTCGCGCGCTTTTTTTCTTGCTTGTTTTTGCTGCGGCCGCCATCGCGGTGCGAACCATTGCGAGCGGCGTACGCAGGCACCGCGTTTCGCGCCTCCTTTGTGCTTTTGTAGCCTAGTTTCGTCATTGCGATGCCGCGTTGCTGTGCCTTCGGGTGCAGCACAAGTGAAAGGGACGGCAAGCGGCTATTTCGTAATCCATCTGCCAAGCGAGACGCGGCAAGGAGGAAGGTCTGACTTCCAATAATTCCAATAACCAATAACCCAACGCAACGGTCCCGGCTCTGTGAAGAAAGCGAGCGATTCTTCGCTCATCACTAATCTCGTGTGCTGCCGCTTGTTGTATGCGGCTTCATCAGTTTTTCGCTCTCCTAAGTGCCGCATGTTCCCGCTGCGTTTATTTGCAACTTTCGGGCCCGACATCAATCAAGTCGTCTTCGAACGAACGTGCCTTTTGTCGACTCAATCATACATTCCACGGCGTTGTCTTTGCTTGGCCTGAATGTAAGCGAACATCACCTTTCCGATCATTACAAGCAGTTACCGGTCTTCAGCGTCTCATCCATCCGGGCTGAACCGTTAAGAACCGCGACCAAACGTACTCCGGCGGTGACACCGGCGCGGGAACCGTACCTTGAAAGCGATCTGCGATGCCTACAAAGAGTGTCGACTGCTATATAGCTTCGCGCTTTGTGTTCTCGCCGCTTACTTGATGTTGAAGAGAAACGCGCGGAGAACACGGAGACCGTCTTCGGAGAGCGCCTGCGAGTTCCGCAGCGCCTAGGGGGAGCCAACACCGATGCAGGAGGAGGAGAGATGAGATGGCGCTACATTTATTTGATTTAGGGGTTTGAGGTCGGACGTCACGGGAGCGCCGCCATTTCTAGCGCACGAGGCCAATAATGACTTCAAGATGTGGAAATAAACACTTTACACATGACCACAAGGAAAACATTCATCACGGCTATAGCACGTGAAATTAGCATACTGCATAAAATAATTTGGCTCCAGAGTGCTTTTCTTATTAATATGTAAAATTTGGTTTAAATATAATATCGAACTATAACTATAAATTTCATTCGTGAAGTGACCCAAGACGCTCAGGGAAAACTTGCTAATGCCGACAAGAAAAATTTTGGAATCTAGAGTCAGTTGGAAATAAATGTGGAAAATAGTTTATAGTGCTCAACAATGAACTGTTGTGACGTATGGCGGTAAAAGGCCACACTAGTGACACATAGGTACTGTTTATCATACGAGCACATTCGTCCATTTTCACTTACTTTCTTAGGTGTATTATCAAGCAATTTCTCCGCGTGAAATGTTTAGTGCACCGCTGATTCATGTGTTAGAACTTGTGTTTTCTTTTTTGTCCTTATGCTACTTTATCTTCATTCAAATGACCCTGTTCTACTTCTGCTCAAGGCCGGTGCGTGGATTTCTTATTGCAAATAACATTTATTAGTGATATAAGAGAAGGAATAACTATTTTAAGAACTGTGGTCGTTCGGACACACATGAAACTACATATACCCAGAAAACAAGTGATTTTGCATAAAGGAGAGCAAACGAAAGAGCTAACTAAAAAGATGGCCACAAAAACTGAGAAAATTTCACAAACTCTCCCTCTGTTGCAATGAACCGATGGTGAAGGCAAATTAGCGATTGTAACTGTGCTTTTACGGTGCAATACTATTAGCAAGACAGACTGCTTTTGCAATATTAATACGCCTAGATGAAAATAGCCTATTGAATGTTTTATAAATTGTGTACCAGGTTTTGCTCATGACGCTGATGCACGTAGCTGCACACCTCCTATGTGCACCAAGTTTTGTTCTATTGGTTTGCTCAGTTTTATTGTGACAATAGTGAAAGTGACTCATTCTGACATACATCATATTGGGCTCCTTCCATATTTCCATAGTTTCTTTACTGGAACCGCAGCTCACGAACACCTGGCAGGAAACGAAGCAGCATATGCTGCCAGCGAAAACTTACCAGCCGGGATTTTCTGCCGCATAGGCTCCGGATAGCGACGATGGTGGAGTACATTCCCATCAACTACGCCGTAATATTTCAACGCTACCGACTGGAGAAGATAATATACACTATCACATCCAAAATTAATCAAGCATAAGGTCTTCACCCTTAGCAGAGTACAAACGAACACATATGTCCGTTGAAGGATCATGTAAAGGATGTACCCCACAAAATTGTCATACCTATGACGATTTGGTGATGTACCGGACGCGTATTTCGAACATCCAGAAGGGACAACGCATGGCAACCGCAGCGCCACGCTATTGGCTGCCGGCTGCGGGGACGCGCCGTGGCGTCATGCCTAACAACGTACTCTCATCACCAGCGGTTTCGCGTAGCTTGTTGTGGGTCATGGCCAACGCCGTGGCCAGCGTTTTGTCGTGGCTGGCACGCAGACGCGGATACGTGAAACTGGCGTAACTGTGTGCTGGCGTGGTCGCGAGCCGAGGGTGATGCGACTTTCCGTCCCATCCATCGAAGCGCCCTCTGCGCCCTGCCGGTTGATAGGAATCGGGACCTACGCCGGTGCGAGTTTACGCTGCGAGGATCGCTGGGCGAAACCCATGCCGACAAGATCTGAACCTGTGAGATGGAGTCGTATTCCACCACTACTACTAATGATACGCAGCGCGATGCCCTCAAGAGGAAACAAAACGCCCTTGCGATTACTGTGCTGCTCACGTCCTGTTAATGCGATTCGGCATACATCGACATGGCGTGAAAGCGCTGAATAGTGTTTTAACGTATGTGCGCTGGCACAAAACGTTATAAACAGTCCCGAAAGAGCCTATATTGTGTTGGATGTTAAAGTTCACTCTAGATATCAATAAATGTTGTAGGTATGTGGCAATTTCTTCACCTAATTGCAGAGAACTCTCTCGGGCCGTTCTTGCATTTTTATGGCTTCCTCCATGTCCCAATATGCTGAATTTCAAGTACATTGAAGTTGTTGCAGATGCGAAGTGCCACTTTTATGATGTATTTGGTTCGCCTGTTAAATATAGTTTAAAAAGTTCTGTTCAGAAAGAAATTCCCATCTTTTTACAACTGGGATAAAAAATGTTAGAGGTGGGAAGCTGTTATAATGGAATTATGGAAGCTAATACTTTAAAAGCACTGCTTTAAGTGAATTTCTAAAGCACAGCAATTTTGTTTGCCTTTTTCTGTTTTATAAACTAAAATGTACATCTTTGAAAGGCAGCCTGACCCGCTTTGAATTCGAAATATTGGACACAGACTGGGAACATTGCTTTCCAATACACTTGCTGAAACTGCCTTATCAGAACACCCTAGTACACAATGCAGATCCATTAAGAAGTGACAAGACAGTTTGACAATTTTAATCATGGAAAGACTTAGCGAAACCTTTTTTGGGTTGTTTTTTTTGCTTTCAGACACTGCACATTGTCTTTTAAGGCATGTTTTCAGTGTTTCTCTTTTTATGGGGAGGGCGTGTTAACATCTTTTACACGATGTCAATTATATGGTGCCATAATGTCTTCTAGGATGAAGTCTTGCCCTTTCATTCAGTACAATATAATGTCATTTTTTGTGTCATAGGCCGTTTTACATTTGAGTATGAGTGTAGCATTTTGCCAAGTTTTGCCTCTGTCACCCAAGCTTGCAAGTTTGCTACCCACTGCTGGTGACATGTGACTTTTGTTCAATAAAAGGAAGTCTGTCACTTATCCTGTGAACGGGTTGTCTTTTTGAACTACAATTTGTTGCCTATATTTGCTCTTTTGTTGCATTTCAGATTAGGAATGGCTATCATAATTGGCATTTAACCATATTGCACACAATGTGGATGATATGTAATTGCAATATATGGCCACCATAAATATAATAAATGTTAATAATTCAAGAATAGTGCCTTTGCACGGTGGTACAGCCATGAATTGTGGCTATAAGGTACCAGTGCTGCAGGTAGCACTGCTTGTGCAGAATATAGTTCAACTCTACTACTTTCAAACATCATTGTTTTCATCTACATTTGTATAGCTCCAGTTTCTGTGAAAAAGACACATCTGGTGGAAGAGTGGCTTGCACCCGCAGTTACGTCCAATTAATGGCCAAATTTTTGCCCGTTGTCATGTTATTAGCATATTAGTAAAGACAGTCGTTCTTATAGTAGCCTGTTTGCCCAGTGTAGAAGCCGCTGCAGGGTGTCAGGATCTCATACACATATTCAGTTTTGCAGCGGGCACAGCATCTGGCACAAAGTTTGTCAGAGGCCATCTATTCGGGGCAAGTTGAGTTTACTCACTAGCAAAGGGAAAACCAAGCTTGTTGGATATGAAGTAAACCGCCTGTATACTCAGTGGCCTTCTTCATTTCGTGTGACATATGTGGTCATAGCAATCCTTGTTTTAAGCACTTCTTGTCCAGCAGCGGTCCTTTGCTTTTGAAACACTCAGGATAGCTTTCAGCAAGCCGGACAGGAATAACAGTGAAAAACCAGCAGATGTTAATCGTCGCACTTATCATGCGAAGCTTCATGCAGTATGATGAGGGCCTAAATAAATGAGGGTGTTCCTCAAGGCCTTGTAGCACATGTCACGAGTTTGGAGCAACATGATGTACAACACTTTTTTGATCGCATGCTATAGGTTTAGCAGGTGTGGCCGTGGTTGATGTGCAGTGCAAGGTCAAGCAAACAGATATCTAGGAGCAGCACCCTGGCAGCACCCTGTTAAAGAGACTCTGGGAAAACTAGCGGGAAGCCTGTTGAACATCTGGTTGACCCACTTGCTGGCTTCATCAAGCAAAGTGTGATAAAGAGAGGAAAGTCATCAACACATCAGGAGGTTTTTACATATAAACACTGTGCTAAGGTGATAACATGCCAACAAGTCTTGGTGCGCAGGCTATGCACGACCAACTACATATGCCTTCTGTTCGGACATTGCTCATTGTAACTAACAAGGATGGAGTGGACAAAAAAAAGAGCAGCTCCATTAATTTGGTTTCACTGGTGTCAACAGTGTTTTGTAAGTGCACATTGCCATACTCCCCAATGCCTTCTTGGGTGGCATCAGCAAGGACCAGCCTGAGGCAAGGGGTAATAGACATTTTTACAAGCTAAAAATGCATGCATGCATGGAGAGCATATTGTGTCCAAAAAGTAGGCACTTCACAGGGGCACTGGAGAAAGAACAGATTATTAACAGTGGGCAAAGACAAGCTACTAAACACCAAACACTGTTGCCATGTAACGACCTCTGAAACCATCCCTTTTAAAGAGGAAATCATCTTTGTGTATCCATAAAGAGGGCAGATGGGCAAAGCCCCTTCAGTAACGCCGCCAGCTTCAAAAGCCCACTTGTTTCCTTCTTACGACTTTGCTGGGTGCAAGCATTCCACTGTCCAAAAGCTGTCATTGAGAGCACTGTTGGTTTGGCGGCAATACAGTTCAGAAGCGATTACTACAAACCTCCCTTCCTAGTTGGCCTGGATGCTCACGGTGCTTATGAAGCAGCACCATGAGGCAAGCAAGGTGAACGGGTGCCTCGAAGCCCTTGTTCGTTTAACACACTGTTCTGTTAGTAACAACCATGAGACTTGAAACCAACAAGCTCAAGTTCGGCACTCCCGTGGTTACTGCGGAGGCTACATAAAAAGCACAAAAACAGAACCCTCAAGGGAAAGGATAAAGCACCATTTAACACTTAGTATTGCTGCAGCCCACCCCCTTCTTCAATTTTGTCTGGTCGTGCTACATTTTTTTACTATAGATAGGCATGAACTTAGGTGATGTTCCCAATCAGTGTCCAATTATTATGTACACTATGTGCTGGCTCAAAGAGGCTCGAAACACTGCAACGGAAGCTTCAAGTAGAAAAGGTGCCTGGAAGAAAAAGAAAGGATGTGCTGCAACCATCTCAGCAACATCTTGTCCCCTTAATAACAATTGTGCTTTCATATCAACTTGAGCCCTCCAGTTTAGAGTAAAGTACCAGTGCACATTTCAACAATGAATCAATTGTCAAACAGCATGTGCAGTCGAGCCAAAATCAGGGGCAAGAATCCGCATTGTGCTCCTGCACTGAAGGTGAATAACACATACCATAATGGCGAATGTGCTTTAGTAAGCTTCCCTGCAATATAAATTTGTAATGTATGAAGAATTGTCAATGAAGCTTACCATGAGCACAGATGCACTTGCAAATTATGTCACAATTGAAAATAATGAGCACAGTGTAAACCTATGTGCCCTTTCCACTCTTAGTATGCTTTACTGCACGATGCTTATTTACATCCCTGTATTGCGGTGTAGCAAGCTACAAAAGAAACCTTGCATAATTAGGCTTTTTACGATTCTTTCTCGCAATACACTAATATTTCGAGGTGAAGCCTAAGCAGTGTACTGCGGTGAAGCATACTAAAAGTGAAAAGTGGCCGCTCTCACTGGACATAATAAGAGTTCTTTAACTACACACTCGCGCACCCGCCGCCTCTCAGGTCACCTAAGTGGAGATACTATGCTGGCCCATAGCGGCCGCCTCCCACATTTAGTATGCTTTACCACGTAACTAAAATGTACTGCGGTGATGAAGCCGTACATTTGTATTGAGTGAATGAACCAATGGTTTTTACAACAGTACAGCAATAAAAGCACACCATGCATCCGTCTACCACACGGAAGAACGTCGCAACATACGGTGGCTGATTCACACAGGCCGTGTAGCCAACTTATTAGTCGTAATGGGTATTATGGATAATTCAAAATTTCAGACACACATATGTGCTTATGTTTATGTTCGCACTCCTTGCGTAATAAGACTCTCAGAACTTCCACAACAGAAAGTAATTCACAACATAAAAACGCAAAGAACACAGACATATGTCTCGTTTTCAATTCAGCCGTCATGCAAATGACATATGGCGCGGAAAAACATGAACATACTGTGTGTTAGCGTCGTACACTTCACACTAGGCAAGGAGCTAGCACACCCCAATGCCTCGACAGCCGCTAATGAGACGAAGATGGGAGCACATGTCTGTGAACGCGCAAACGGAGCCCCTAAGCCGCTCTGTTCCTCCACCACCCCCGCTGCACGGCTGCACCACTCGTTTCAAGCACAGCACACCAAACACACATTCAGCGCTAAACACTGGGCGGTCGATGCAGTTGCATTTACATGACTTGCAGCGAGCAGCACATCCCTCGATATCCGTTAAGCAAAGTCGGACACGGCGACGCCACTTGGCGGTTCGCAGAACTTCGCTGCCGAAGCCCTAGGCCACTTCGATATTTAAATTGTCACCACCTTCGGGTTCTCAAGAAAGCACGGGTCACACAACTGCAGATTCTGTACTGCCAGAGCTCACCTAGGCCAAAGCCGCCGTGCTGCACCGCTACTACTCACGGCTTTCAGCCAAGTAACACAGAACCTACAACTAACACACAAGCAACGCACGTACAATCACATGAGCAATGTTGAACAACACGCGGTCCAGAGAATGATCACGCCGAGGACGAACACGCCACGGCATCGCTCGGCGCCAGCATCGCGCCTTCTCAAAAATCCCTAAACGATGCTGTCCCTAGGCACCTAGGATCAGGTCACGTGAAGGATGTTGGTACGACACACGGAGGAAGGAAACTAAGGAGAGGCCCTACCCCCTCCGCACGCTAGGAGAAAAGTGTGGCGGAAATGACGTGGTAGGTTCTCATTTTTTTGCTGCTTTTTAATTTTTTTTTTTGCTGTATGGCCACGCCTTTTGGGCCCCAATGGCGGCGTTGTTTGAGCGCTCACACGTGTTGCTCTGGTAGGTTTCGTGCCGTGGCAAAGGCGCTGTGTGGGCGGGTTTGCGTTAGTCACCGTGTCTTGTTGCGCTGTGTTACCTGCACCGTGCTCTGCCGGATGTTGCGCGAGCGCGAGCGCTCCGCGCGCGAAACCACGCGCAGCGCGGCGTGGTTTCGCGAAAGATGTAAACAAGAGAGGAGGGTGGCACAAAAGGCAGAGCATCGCCATGAGCAACGCCAACTTCCGGCTTCACTTTTGCTTCACAAAGAGTGACGTCAGGGCCTCTCCTTAGTTTCCTTCCTCCGTGGTACGACAAAAAAAATGGCTGTGGCTTAGGTAAGGTTAAGCCCAGGATGCGAAGCATACTAGCCTTTATTTTAGTTGTTGAACCACTGTTTAGCCTGGTGAACTGCTGTTGCTTGGCTATCTTTGGTTCGGCTAGACGAAGAAACAACTCATGCATTACTTCTTCGCCTTCAAGAGTGGAACGCGACAGCGTTCCCGTCGACCCGCCAAGGGGTGTAAGACAATGGGCTACAGGGCAGCGACTACGCGCCCCGCATTGGACGCGGTGAGCGTCGAGCAAAGCAGCGTTCGGCGCGGCAACGAAATGTGCGCCTGAGCAAGAGACGCACGCCTTAGAAACAGCGCGTTTCTAAGGCAACACCGCATTCACTAGAGGCGCTTTTGTACCGCTTTGAAGCGTTGTACTCGTGGCTCAGTGGTAGCGTCTCCGTCCCACACTCCGGAGACCCTGGTTCGATTCCCACCCAGCCCGTCTTGCAAGAGTTGAGCCAAAGCCACTTCTCCTCTGTCGTGACGTCACGGTGTCACGTGATTTCATGGTCACCGCCGCGCCTGAGGAGCTGGGTTGAGCCCTCGTAATATGCTTCGCATAATAGACGCACGCGTGAACAGGAGAACACCGGGAACGAGAGTTATCGCTTGGCGCCGTTGCTAGGAGTGACATCACGGCGTCCCGCAGGCTCGTAATCCAATAGCGTGGTGCTGCGGTTGCCATGCGTTGTACTTTCTGGATATTCGAAATACGCGTACCGGACACCCTTCGACACATGGTGCTGGTGTGCCCACACCGCATGAAAAAAACAAAAACAAGATGAGGCTTCCGAACCGTTACACGCCATCGAAGAAACTTGGGAGGCAATGGTGACGGCACAGAGCCTGGATAATCAGCGAAGTCCGCGGCATTACCCAACGGCTTTCAGAATTGAGAGAGCCGCCCACCTATAGGGCGAAGAAAGAACATTTTCTCGTTGTTTCGCAGAGTAAACGTTTATTAAGGTGACAGAGTTGACGGCCCCGTTTCGCGCAAAATGCGGTGTCGGCGTTCCGGTCCAGCGCCAACCATCGTTTCACTATGAAATCGATGCGAACCCCGCATCCCCAACCTCTCTTCTATCATCAAAGTTGCTCAGACTGCCAGAGCTTTCATTTTTTACAAAGTTATTCCTCGGAGTTTATGTTCGATCTTCTCATAAAGAAATACTTAAGATGCGAAACAACAGCAGCAGATCGGCCCGCGCAAGAGGCCGCGTTTTTACCAGAAAGCTCGTCTTCGTAAATAGCGTTCGTCGCAAGCGTTTCCTGGTAAACATAATACGGGTAAATAGGCTGCATTTGCCGGGAACTGTAAAAATGGCTGTGGCTTAGCTAAGGTTAAGCCCAGGATGCGAAGCATACTAGCCTTTATTTTAGTTGTTGAACCACTGTTTAGCCTGGTGAACTGCTGTTCCTTGGCTATATTTGGTTCGGCTAGACGAAGAAACAACTCATGCGTTACCCTGCTTCGCCTTCAAGAGTGGAACGCGACAGCGTTCCCGTCGACCCGCCAGCGACTACGCGCCCCGCATTGGACGCGGTGAGCGTCGAGCAACGCAGCGTTCGGCGCGGCAACGAAATGTGCGCCTGAGCAAGCGTCGCACGCCTGAGCCTTAGAAACAGCTCGTTTCTAAGGCAACACCGCATTCACTAGAGGCGCTTTTGTACCGCTTTGAAGCATCGTACTCGTGGCTCAGTGGTAGCGTCTCCGTCCCACACTCCGGAGACCCTGGTTCGATTCCCACCCAGCCCGTCTTGCAAGAGTTGAGCCAAAGCCACTTCTCCTCTGTCGTGACGTCACGGTGTCACGTGATTTCATGGTCACCGCCGCGCCTGAGGAGCTGGGTTGAGCCCTCGTAATATGCTTCGCATAAAAAGCAGTCAGGGATTTGTGAATGCTTTCGCGTCTCATTATTAAAGGCCAAGACTAAGCGTCCTCCAAACTTCATTAATAGTTGGCTCAATTTACCTTAAACGCTCTGCATATTTTTTATCGCAAGAAAGCGTTGATATCGCTACGACAGATTGACAATGAGGGAACGTCTACGTAGACATGGCGATCTATGAAGACGTCGCCGATAGTAACAGTACAACGATGAGGACGGTATGACTAAGACGACTGGATGGCAGTGGCGTAATGAAGACGAAATGATAACGCAGCGTTGACAACTGAGTGAACGTGCCAGAAGTATGACGACGACAAGACAACAAAGGAAGGATCACAATGGCACGAACGCGATGGAGTGTCGACGACGGCGTGCTAGTGTTGGAGCTCAAGCACGTGCTTATGTTTATCAGCTACTGCATGGGCCGCCTAGGTAACGGTGCCGCATTGCTTCGGCCTCCCGCTCCCTCAGCTCGCGAGGTTCTCGTTGCTGTCGTATCGCCTGGGCTCGGGCGGCTCTAAAGGTGCATTTATAGACCCACGTTGTCGGCGCGTGGGCGAGCTTTGTTTGACGCCGAGCACATCGAAGCGCGTTGGCCGCTTCCATGCAGTCACGTTCGTAGCGCCACTGCGTCGAACCGTCGGTGGAAGTATAGAAGCTGTTGTTCTCGCGAACGTGACGTAACGTGTGCGCGCGCTCACGCTGCGTCGGACTATATGCAGGTCTTGACGGCTGGGTCGGCGCGCCGACGACGAGCCCACTCACGGGCGAGTTCTCGACACCACTCGTCGAAGGCTGCCAGTTCCTCGGGGGAACACACAATGCGTGGCCATCCCATCCATTTTCTGTGAATTAACTGAATGGAAACGAAGCCGGCGCAGCTCGCGCGACCCCCTGTCCTGCCCTTTCCCACCAGGGCGGAAGAGAATTGGACTCCGTTTGGTTGCGCGCGTGGCGTGAGCGCGCTCCTCTATATATGCACCTGAAATACTTCCTAATGACTCACGATCCGGCATCGGCGCAACTGTCACCTTATCAAGCTGCCCTTTCCCACAGCTGCTGTGCTCTGAGAGAAACTGCGTTTTAACAGGAAAGCGTTAAGGAAACCGCGTTGCAGAAAATCTGGTGTCCCACGTCGGACGTCGCATCGGTAAAAGTATTTTCGAACCAGGTATACCCAAGCCTTCCATATGATGCCACGAATTGACTGAACTAATTCAATATCCGAGCTAAAATACGTTGAAAAATTGTAAACTATGACTTGCACACAACCTACACACATGATAGCTCTCGCATTGTAATTTGAATATACTCGAAAACATAATTCTGTCACTCGAAAACTCAAACAAATCCCTTCACACACACAAACCGGCCACGGCGTTCGTCATATTGTGCACACCGGCGCGATGGGTGCCTTGGGGTAGAGTGTACTTGACTATAGTCGAGTAGGCCGAATGACGCTCTCCCGCTGAGGCACCGCGTGTGGAAAAAAATTGTGAGGGCGCCCCGAGCGAACTGGGTTTAAAACCCCTTAAACATCGGAATGTAGTGCCACGCTTTGAAGAATGCCGCCTCCTCCTCGCGCGCTCTGGCCGAGGCCGACGCCGCGTCGCTATTGGCCGAATAGCATCACGTGGGCCATCGCATCATGCATCAGCGCCATTTTTACTCGAGAAGCTACAGAGTGGCGAGGAGCACATGTTAGCGCCGTTGCTGCGCTCGAGCAGTGTAGGCGGCGCCACGTTTTGGGAGGGAGCGTGAAAAGAGGAGAAACGAGGATGAGTGAAGGCTGGGGTGGAGAGTGTTACTACTTTACGAAGTTTAAGAAGCTTTAACTACTGGATTGGGGCGGAGACGCGCTTCGCGGCATATTCAAGAAGATATCGCTGCGGGCGCTCTTAAAATGCTGCTTTCTTTGAACTGCAAATTTATATTGACACGAGTTTCTTACGTATAGATATTTGAGGCATGCGTTATACAACATGACGTCTTTAATTTTGCTGTTGTCAAGTGCGTCGTCTGCTAGCGAACGCGCGTTCGTTGCGTGGGCGCTGGCGGACGCGCAGCTTTTCTCGCAGAAAGTCTTTGCAGTAACATTTTATATGGTTTTCTTGCTTAGCTGTGCCCGTGGTTCCTGTCGCCCGGTACCAACTGTAGCTTTACCTAGGTGAACTGCTGTTTGAACAATGTTTTCTAAAGGTAACACCTAATTTTTGCCACAGATGCCGCCTATTTGCAAGGAGACGCTACGTAAGAAAACGTTGCTGATATCACGTCATTTTACGCACGCATCATGTAGGCGGAATATTGATCAGAGACAATGATCGGAGAAAACAATATTATATGACATAAAACCACATGGTGTGAAGAGATGCGTGGCGCGAAGAGATGCAGACGGATAAGACACTTCGGTGTTCATATCCCGAAGACCAAAAAGTGTGATTGAAGAGAAAGCAATCAATGCACTAAATGCATTAAATACATGGTCAAAATAAAATAGTTTGAAGATTAATTCTAAAAAGCGAAAATAATATTGTACTTTCCAAAAAGAAAAGTAATTTCTACGCCGTTAAACGTATCCTTATGCTCTGATACTATTGAAATAGTATATTCTGTTAGAATCCTTGACGTTATGTTTTCAAAGCATTTGACTTCGAATGACGATATTGACTATATTAGACAAAAGTGTCTTCGGCTGTCGGTGTTATGTTCATCTTGGCTACTAGGCGCGAAAACACACACGACACAAGGAAGGGGACAGGACAGAGCGCCACTTACAACTGTTTTTAAACCTCCGAATAAAAACAGTTGTAAGTGGCGCTCTGTCCTGTCCCCTTCCTTGTGTCGTGTGTGTTTTGGCGCCTAGTAGCCAAGATGAATTGTGACCAACTCGCCCAACAAGACGTCCTTTTAAGGTGTTATGTTGCACCTGGGCGGTATTCTTCCTGTCAAGTTTTGGCTGTTGCTATACAACTGCTTAGTTCTCGCTCTTACAATTGTGTTGTACCGTTTGGGGGACTACGGGTGTCACAAATTTATCCAAGCTTCACCTTCTTCAAAAGAAGCTGTAAGATACATTGCTGGTCTATCTTACTGTTCTCCCACACATGACTTGTTTTTTTAAAACATGAAATCCGGCCAATCTACAGTTTATACATTTGTAGACTTTTAATGATCTATAAACGCTCCTCACGAAGTGATGAACATTATATCTGTTATCTGGCAAAACTTGAGATAAACACGCATATCCTGCAGACTAGACATAAAGAAATTTGGTTAGTGCCGACACCTAGGTCATGTTATACAGAGCAGTCTCCTTTTTATACTCTTCCAGTATTATTAAAGAAGTTATACACAGAATTGCTTGACACCTTTGAGCATTCATGTGATGCTATTAAGGAATTTTTTCTTAACAAAATTATGTAACGATATCGCACTCAGTTTAAATCTACACCGTTTATTTCGTTTCCCCGTAACCAGTTTTTTTCTAATGCCTGTGTTTGTGCTGCAATGCACAGCGCTGCTTTTTACAAAGTGTTTTGTTATGTTGTTTCACTGTTTATTTGGAAAAATGACAATATCTGCTTGTGTATTGTACTGCCAAGTTCATAAAGGGGGCAGGACCTCCGTTAAGCTTGCGAGCTTTAAGTCCTATCTCCTTCTTCGTCTAAGAGAAAATAAAGATTGAATTGAAATTGAGATGACCTATTCACTTCTGGGTAAATCTAAGGGTGCATAAGATTATATATCCACGACATATATATATAAGAGAAAAATTGACAAATATTCTAACTGCACTGATTGAAAAAGTGAGAACTCACGACCCGGAATAAGCGCGTTTACTTTAAAAGTTCCAGTTGCCCAAGGTGAGCCAGTTGACTTTCCGAGAAAAGGAATCACGGCAATTATTTGATGTTAATCTGAACAAACAGTGTTAGGGAAAAGATATTGCGATGTGCTCAGACTAAATCGGGGAGACCGGGTAGTCTTTACCGATGTTATCTCCGTCGCTTGTCAGGCCGTCTCCTTCAACGTGCCAGCTAGCAGGAGAAATGAAGTAGAAACATATATTCTAATGCAACGATATTTGTTATTCAGATCGTATTCGACTTTAGAATTCGCTAATAAACATTATCGAATAGCCATTTCCGTTCGAATGTAATGCACAGCGGTAATTTTGAGGTCTCGAAGATGAGGGACCAATGCAAGTGGGGACTTTTATTCCGAATGGTTGCGCCACTGGAAAGTCGTGGCTGTGGCGCAAAGGCGCACCAGATCCTGAGAGAATTAACGGGTGATAATCGGTTCCACTGAAGAAATTCCTAGCTGACATGCAACGTGAATACCCCGTTTTGGGGCAACCTGTAAATGTGCTAACTTGATTCAGGCAAGGAAAACATTTTTTTCACAGTACCACCATGTGCAACCCTTTAAAAGTTGGTGCCCAATGTGGTACTGCACTTTTCTTCGTCAACGAAGACAGCAAATCTACAGATGTCTCTACATGTATGTGAGACATGCTGTTCCTTCAATTGCTTCATTATTGTCCTTATGACAGTGCCCCGGATAGCATAAAGCAGCCGCTTTTAATACAGAAGCTGCTTAGTAGCGCGGACGTAGAGTTGGGAATGGCATTACATTTAGGTATGAAATATGCGGTAAGCGTAACATGTTCTTTTTTTTTCTGATATCAGACTCGAGAATAATTTCTTTCGTTTACACCCATAGAAAAAAGCCGAAGGACGCACCTACCTTTCTTTAATTAAACAAAATTCTTGCGTTTTACTTCTTACGATATGATTAGGAGCTACCCTGTATAGCTGTTGCCACTTGGGTTTCCTTAACGTGCATCTCAAAAGATGTATACGAGTGTTTTTTCCATTTCGTTCCCATGGAATCCGGCGACCTAGTTTGAAACCATGAGCTCGAGTTTAGTAGGCAAACGCCATATCCAATATGTACCCGCTAATTAGGCTACCGCGCAGCCTTTGTTGTTGTTGTCATTGCTGTTAAGCATGGACCGGACAAAATACTTCACATGGTGTACAGGTCAAATATTAGCATATATAATGGCTATCTAAACCTGTTTTTGGCGCCCGAGGTCCGACCGCAATATAAAAAAAAACCGTACTAACTACTCCGCGTTGTGTTACGCAAGGAAGACGAAGACATGAATGGAATGTTGCACTGGCACCTTTCTTTAGTTTTTGTAAAGAATGCTTCTTGTAAATCTGAGTACAGAGCGCCGGAGGGGGTTTTTGTTTTATTTATTCATTTGTTTGAAGCGGCAAGCAGGAAGTTTACATAAGCTTTTCCGTCTGCGTTTCGCAAGACCTACTGATGAAAAACTGTGTGCGCAAAAATACACAGGATACATAGATGCTGTTCAAGAAAGAGAAAAATATTTCTTCTCCAAAGGGAACCGTAAAATAACATATGTAGAAAGAAAGCCGACACTGCGGCCGCAATCTCCGAGCGTCATAAAAAAAATCAACTAAAGAAGAGGAAAAAAAACTGTCTATGCGTAAGGCATAAATACATGTGATATGCAATTATAAACACCGTTCGAGAAGTTTGAGCGCATATAGAAGCGCGCGTAGTAGTGAGAGTGACCCTTCCGACAAGTATCGCCAGCAGTTTCCAACAGCGCGACCTTGATGCGGCCCACTTCGATCGCAGCGCCACCGCAGTATTTTTCGTCGTCGCGCACCCCACCGCAAAGCAAGCGCCGCCTACCGAGACGTTCATTTGAGGGATAGCCAGCCATTCGTGCGCAGGCGCGAGTAAGCGCGAGCGTGAGAGAGAAAATTTGGCGGCTTTTGCTCCTTAAATCTAGCGTGTTTCCTAGCGTGTATTCCTAGCGTGTATTTCCTAGCGTTTCCTAGCGTGTATTCTAGTTGTTCGTCCCTAGGCGTGCCGGCATTGTGTAGTGGGGTCGAGTTTGTTTACGCTCGGACGCTGGCTGCCGGCGCTGTAAAATAGGTGAAGCAGCGGGTAATTACGCCCGATTTGGCGACCGCTGTTTTGGACAGACTGTCTCGCGCCTGCGGCGCTCGTGCTAAGTCAGTCGTGGCGGATCATAGCTTTATCGCGCCTTCCAGCGATGTACCTTGTAAATAACATCACAGATGTTTGTGTGGGAGCAGCAGCGACCGTAGTAGAGCCCGGGCCGCATATATTGAAAAAGTCGCGGGCGCAATAGTGCTGAACTTAGCGTCACAAGTTGGCGGCTGGGCGTAACTATATATATTCAATAGTGTCTTTTACTAATTGTAACAACGTGTCATTATTTCGAATTATTAGCGGCGCCTCCAGGACACCAAAGCGGCAACGGGGACACCAAAGCTAGAACCCTAACTAGTCCGTGGGTTGGAGCTCCACGAGGCCGGCGCGTGCCAGGGGTGGATAAGATCGGCTGTCCGCGATAGCGGACAGCCAATTTTTTTATGCGAACACCTCCCTTGCACGCTTCGGCCTCCGCGGCGCCAACCCACGGGTCGCCCTGCTTCCACCTTTGATCACCCCGCTACCCCTTGGGTGCCCTGGAGATCCTGCGTCGCCTGCTTTATTATAACCTCAGGCGCTCTCCTGAGGCCTCCGTTTGCCGGTTACATGTGCCTTCCTGGAGCAGTGCTTGTAAAAAAAAATCCGATCTATAGTCGCGACGAAAAAAGCGACCCGCGATTTATACAAGACAAGTTATAATATTGCCCTTCAGACACAGCGATCACGAAGGAGCGTCTGCGCCCACTGCCTCACCGCGCGGCAGCCAGCGGCCTAGAAGCTTCCTACAGCGGCTGAGCACTCCGCAATGCCGGCACGTCTGGGGACAAACAAATACAACGCGCGCTAAGAAACCTCCTCCGTAGTGCCTAGGCAGAGTTAGCAAAAGCCCCCAGATTTTCACTCTCGCGCCCGCTCTTACTCGCGCCTGCGCACAAATGGCTGGCGATTCCTCAAATGAACGTCTCGTCCGAGCTATTCGTCCCACTCAACTGTATTCTAGTAAACCACGGTGTAGTAAACCGTACTTCGGGGGGGGGGGGGGGGGGGGCGAGGTGGCATGGTGCGGCGCGTCCGGTTCCTTGCATAAACTTCAGCCTGGCGCTCGTCTCCGCCGCATCATAAACCGCATCGCGGCCCTCGCAAGAGGCCGTGGTTCCACCACAAAGCTCGCCTTCGTGCATAGCGTTCGCGGCAAGCGTTCCCAGGTAAACATTACGGCTACATACGCTCCAGTTGCCGGGAAGCGTGAGCAGTGGAGGATCTTTGAATGCTATCGCCTTCCACTCTTAAAGGCGAAGCTTAAGCGTCGTTCAAGTTTTTGCGTGACTACATCGTCACTGAAACTTGTGAAACAATACAGGCTTCGCTTGAAAACGGCAAATGGACTCTGTCATACTGTGCTTAGCCAGAACGCAGCCGGGACAGCGTTCTGGCTTCCACTGTGTTGGCGTCTCAGCGCGGCTATGCGCGAGATAAGCGTTCCTGCAAACTGAGCAGCTGTCTGTTATGCGAAGCATACTAGCCGCACAACCACGCTCTTCCTTGCTGCGCCGCGCGCGGCCGCGTAGCTACCATATGATGTCATAACAGCTGCAAAAGCGGAGGCTCAACTCATGCGCTCGCTTGCGGCCGCGTAGCTACATGGCCGGGTCTCAGCTCGTGCGCTAGCCTGCATGAGTTGTTTCTTCGTCTAACCGAACCAAATATAGCCAAGCAACAGCAGTTCACCAGGCTAAACAGTGGTTCAACAACTAAAATAAAGGCTAGTATGCTTCGCATCCTGGGCTTAACCTTAGCTAAGCCACAGCCATTTTTTACCACAAACGTGCATACGGTGGTCTCAGCCACACTTCCTAGGAGGTGTAGGTCTGACAGGCGCAGAGAGCGACTTCAAGCTACGAATGCCGACGGTATTCCTTCAACTGCATCTCGCGCACCATCGAAGTGCAACGCCTGTGACGCCGCTCGAGGTGCTTCTCATCACGTCAACGCTTGCTCCGTATACGCCAGCAGTGCGTGACGCCTGGTCCACGCTAGGGCACACCTCTTGCTTCGCAGCAGCAGGTTGCTGTAAGATAACCGATAATAGCCTCACACTCATCGTCGCGCCTTGTATTGTTGAACGCGTATTGTTGAACAGCGTCTGAGAACGACGATTTGAGAACAACGAGGCACTCACCGCATGCCGTAACAGGAGACTCCCTCTCGTTTGAAACTTGAACCTTGATCAACTGTTTCTCCGCGCGGCCGCTAGCTTGCGAGCATTTGCTTGGAGACGCCAAAAGGAATTTTCATTGAGCCTTTAATTAAGCCATACACATAAGAATTTGCTTTGCACATCACGCGTAACATGTTTGCCATTTACTTTGCATAAGGCTTCGCGAAACTTTGTATTTCGAGACGTCCCATGAAACGTACATAACCTCTCTAGCCACACTAACAGCATCACAGTAAAATATTTTCTAGTGCAGTTGCATAGTTTCTGGTGATTAAAGTTAAGCTTATAAAATAAATCAAACCAAATTGGTACTTCGCCTTTGGTCAAGTAGCTGCACGAAATAGTTCAGAAAAAGAAGTTCAACATCGACCAGTTCACCCAGCATATATGGTTGCTAAAGTACGGGTACCGGAAATATTGTTTGTGAATACAGATTTTAGCAGGGAAACCTCTGGTGCGGACACTGAAAAATTGCACTCTGGAAGAGCAATTTCTTTATTCTATACCAAAATCACTGGGTAACGTCAGCACGATGAAAATTTTGTGGCACGCTGCGCATCCTTGAAAAGCCCCGCCTTCGATTTCACAGCTGTGCAGACGAGAAGGGTTTAGCGGTCTTTAAGCGCATCAGGAGCAGCGTTCGTGGCGGCATTGTTGTGCGCTTCGACCATTTTTCTAAGGTTCTGCAGCCTCGCCAGCAGCACCTCGTACTTGTTTTCGAAGCCGAGCCAGGCAAGCACCCCACCCTGGTTGCGGGCCAGCTCCGCTTTGGCCACCTCTTCGTACTTGCCGTAGTTCTCCGTGAAGCTGACGAGCAACTGATATCGCAGAGATGGCGGGAAGGGGCAGTTGTCCGCGAGGCAAGACTCGATGGTATTGCAAACGGCCACCCGGAGTGTCTGGTAGCGCATGGCCTTTGCACTGCCCGGATTCCAGTAGCCAAACATGATGTGCTCGAGAGCGTCTAATCCGCCGTCGACGTTTCCGACGCTGTCGTCCAGCATCGACTGGATGGACACGGCAACCGAGGACAGGCTGTGCGCGGGTGTCCAGGGCGGCCCGACTATGGTGCCCAGCAGGCTGAGGCAGATGTGGCCGCCGTACGAGATGTGCGGGTTGAACGTCACGCGTCCTCCGTCGGTGGTCATGAAGCGCACACGAGGCGGCGACATCGGGTACTGGTTGGTGCACTTGATGAGCAGGTGGAAGAAGCCTCCCTCGTACGACGTGCCTGCGGCGCCCACCACGACGGCGTGAACGGTAGTCATGTCCTTCTCGTCGGGCGCCATGAACACTCCCGGCGCCGGGTCAGCGTGGAATTCGGCAAGATCACGCTTTACCCTCTCCAGGCACTGCTGGCTAGGATTCTCGTTGACGTTCCACCACGACGTCATCTTTCGGCGCGGTCGACCCTAGCTGCCTGCCTGGAGAGGGGCTGACGTGGCCCTAAACTGCCGTGGCGGATGGGGACCAATTCCGAATAGGTTGGCACGAGCGCGAGTTCGCTGATAATGATAATGATTAACTTAGAAATGCACCGAAACATTAGCACGGAACCGCAACTGGGCATTTGCTGTGAATTGGGCGGTAATATAGAGGAGAATTTAATTAATTAGGGGGGAATATTGAAACTCAAAATCTAATGTTTATGCAAATTATAAATCAGTGCTACTGGAATAGAAATCGCGCGCAGTTGTAATGTAAGCCTGCCGTCGAGACAACGATGGCCGAAATGATATTGACCAAAACAAAACGACATAGAGGCAAGGACAGGTGAAACAAAGCATGGTTTCGTGAAAAATGTTGAAATGGCGCTCGGTGTTCGCGTGAAAATTTCACTTCCACGTAACTGGGAGTAGTGACGCAATATCTGGAGAAAAGTCATAAGCCATTCCACTCTGGAACTGGATGACTAGCTGAGCTGTTTACCACACGACAGAGAGGTAACACAGAACTTGAACAGACGTACGAACATATTAAGTGCCCTAATCGGTGGTCATCTTTACGATATAGGTACGCACACACATTGTCGCATCACCTCTGCTATTTAATGCGTAAGCATTTCTATAACTACCCAACGAGAAATTTGTCCGGCACGTAACACAATGAATGACTTTTACCCTTAAGCAATGGCTCATACCCCCGTAAACAAAAATGAGTGGGAAGTTGCGCCAGCATGGCGAAGCATTGACAGCGATATCAATATTTAGTCAGACTGTTCTATCAATACACGGGGGAGACGTGGCGCGACGCAGCACCCGATCCAAAAGCTGCTGTGTAGCAGTAAAAGCAGCAGCCCTGGCAGCTGCGCCGTAACCTGGCGTCTCAGCGCGCTGTAACCATGGATGAAGGAAGGAGCTACGAGGGAGCATTACGTCATGCAGCCAGACTTGGCAAGCGAACGCTGGTGGCCTAAGACGGACCCGCTGCGTCGAGAACACGGAGCAAATTCGAGATTTGCCGTGACGTCTGGTTGGCGGTTGTTTTCATTCGGTGCGCACTCGGCCGGGAGCTGCTAACTATGGAGGCCTCCGTCGCTGCTCAGCTGCTGTGCGTGTATCTGTGGTCACAATTTTCTCTGAATGTTTGTTCCGCTCCGGTCGTTTCCTTCAAGGCATGTGTTCCGCACTTTGGGCGAGTTGTGAAAGGTTCCCAATCCAACGTCAGCGCATTGAGGCTGCAGGTATACTCCTGCCGCATTAAACAGACCATTGTGGGCGATGATAATCGATATGTGTTCGTCACATTTTTGGCCGAGGCCTTGCCCGTGTGTACTTTTCCCTGTCATGCGAGCATTATTTATTTGCATTGGAAGACACTGACTCGTGCGAGAAACGGTGAGTTGCATTTACCACGTACGTGCTATGCTGTCTTCTCTTGAAACGCGCTAAATTTTCACTTCATCAAGCTCCCATGAAAAACAGCAGCAACTGCAAACAGCGCTTGTTCCAGCTTTTGGACTTTGAGACCCATATACGGTGATGCGGTCTCCGCTTTGTTCATGTGCACTGGCCCTGCTTCGAACACTGCGTACTGCGAACACTAACAAGTGTTATGGTGGTAGGTCGTTGGAGGCATACGATCTCATTACAAAGAATTATAGGGTTTTACGCGCTAAAACCACGATCTCACTATGAGGCACGCCGTAGTGAAGGACTCCGGAACGATTCGGGCCACCCGAAGTTCTTTAACGTGCACCTAAATGTAAGTACACGGGTGCTTTCGCCTTTCGCCCCCTTTGAAATGCGCCCGCGGTGGTCGGAATTCGATCTCGCGATCTCGTGCTCAGCAGCCCAAAACTCCAGCCACTGAGCAGCCACGACGGATAGAACTTATAACATGTATCGGCGAAAGAAAAAAAGAAAAAGGTGCACTCCCACTCATAAACTAAATTTTACTTTGTCCAGCGCATGAGAACTGACCAGTTTACAAAGCAGTTTTTAGCCTCCCTTTAGAAATGAAGGATATGCGTGCTTAGCTTCTGAAATGACAACAGACATTACTATGCAATTTACAGCAACACGAACCGCAGCGCACACCTACCGCAAAAGCAGTCAGCAGTGTATAGCAACGCCGCACACCTTTCGGAGAGGCCTGCCATGTTTAACCTCACCACGTGTTGGGCCACCACATCGGCTTCAAACGCGTTGCGGCATGCTCCCTCCTATTATTTCCTTTCTCCATGACTGTAACTAGAGTTACTGCATATGGCTAACACATGGAGCCATATACAGTAACTGAAGCTATAACGGATGAGGAGCGCCACCAGCGTCGTTGCGGGAGTTGCGCCTCGATGGCGCGCGAGGTGAGACGCGAACGAATTGACCTTGGGATAGCTTGAAGGTCAGGTTTGCGAAACCAGGCAATAGTGAAAGAAATTCAGCAAGAGAGGACACTCGGCGAAAACTGGCAGCAGGAAAGACGTCACGACTAAGGGTAACCCCATCCGTTAGCTGACGCAAGCATCAGAAAAAAAAAAATGTGAAATGAATTTACAGACATTTTATTTTTTGTCTTCTTTCTCGCTAAAGCTAGAAAATCCTGCGTCTAAATGAACTTATACATTGCGACTTATTTTTCTTGCATAACCTACCAACAACTCATCTTGGCTACTAGGCGCGAAAACACACACGACACAAGGAAGGAGACGGGACAGAGCGCCTATCTAACAAGCTAACAGCTAACAAGCTGTTAGCTTGTTAGCACCTAACAAGCTGACGGCACGTCAGACGCGCCAGGTGCATGCGTCATGCGTCAGACACGTCAGCGAAGCGAGCGAGGACGGCTGCGCATGTGAAGTTCGCCTGCTCGGCAAGCCGTTTCTTCTGGATGTAGCCTGTGTGTTGGGCCGCCGGCGTTTTCCTGCGTACCTTCCGCATATCATCATGCCACCACTGCACTATTGGAGAACGGCGAGGGGAGAAATTCTGTTTGACAGTCACTGACACGTTTCAAGCACTCTTGGCTTTCACAGCACGCAACCAAGACTTGTGGCGCAGTTATAGAAAAACAGCTCGGCCATCCTGGCGTAGTTAATCCGAGTTTATGGCTCCTACTGGGATATGTTCGCGACGCTTTCTATGAAGCCAACATTATTTTAACTCGTTTCGGTAGTTTTTGGGCACGCTCGCCGCATCTGGCTTTGTGACACAGTTAGCGAAAAGCAGCTTGGCAGTGTGACGCAGTTAGTTTCGCGTGTACTTAATCTTACTGGGACAAGTTCGCGACGCATAATCTGAGCCCCAACGTTACTGTAATTAAATTCGTTACTTTTTGGGATATTTTTGAGGCACACTCGCCACGTCGGGTGTTGTGACGCAGTTAGCAAAAAGCATCTCCACCGTCGTGACAGTTTGGCGTGTACTGAATTTACTGAGACAAGTTTGTACCGCTTTTAATGGCCCCGCAACAACATATGGCTTCTTTCAGCACTCCCGCTTGTCGAAAGCGCGACTAGCGATTGCCAAGAGTGATAACGCGAGTGTGTTGCTTGCGCCGGCAGAAGACGCATACAATGACGCCGAGGAGCTCAAAAGCCACGAACTGGAAAATTCTGTCTTCTGAACGACTGAAAACAGGCTTTGCACCCACGCATGTGTGTTGAGTGCGAATAGAAGGCATTCTGCGAGTGTCTAGGATGGGCTGGCTGAAAGCGTATGCAGTGTACCCTACCGCGTCGGCTGAGGACAAGTTCCTCTGGAAACGTGTAGTCGCCGGTGCACTTGTGCTCTTAAAGTGCAGGAAATAATGCTCGGGGATGGGGAATGCTTGGAAATCAGATCTTCACATGTTTTATGGTATTGTTTCGAACGAGTCGGGTATCTCCTACGCCATGCGAATGTAGAACCGAATGCTTTTGGTTTGTGAGGCCGCCCATATTCGGCCACTTTCACACGTTTCCCATCTACACGCACTATTCCTACAAGGGCTAAATACCGAAATGACACATGCTTGTAATTTACTTTCTCAACTGATGGCGTCCGGTGGAGCTTCGTACGGGAACTACCACTGCTTACCTGGTGCCACAACGTTGGAAAAACGCACGAAAATCCCGGAGCGAGCATTTATATAGAGCAAAATAAACATCTCTTCATTTACAAGGTATCATGCGTCTACTCTATGAAATTGGATGTGGTACAGATTCGACGGAGGCTTGTAAAGAGGGTTCGCAATCATTCTTACTAAATAATAATACGCTTCGGTAATAAGACCGCGCACGCTTGAGCAACAGAAGCAAAAAAAAGTATATGCCACCAAGTTTAGCGCAGCCGGCGTAACGCGTGCTAGGTAGAGTTCAAAACGCGCGCGCCTAAAACCAAGATCGGAAGATGTTAATCCAATCTGCTTGCTTCGCTACAGCCAATTCGGCCGCTGGGCTCTACGTGGGGGTCCGCTCTTGTTGACTGCGTTTCTCTATGACTAGGCCTTTTTAGAGACAGCGTTAAGGGCCCCGCGTCGCACTAAAAACGACGTCGGCGTCCTGCGTCCAGCGTCTACCGTTGTTTCGGCAAAACGCCTTCAGGATAACGCATACCCAACCACTCTTCAGTCACCCAAGTTGCTTATACGTCGTTTTTCATTCTTTGCAAAGTTATTCCTGGGAATTTTGAGAATAACACCCCACGAATTCATTCATTCATTCATTCATTCATTCATTCATTCATTCATTCATTCATTCATTCATTCCAATAACTTTATTCAGTGCCCTGCGTATTCGTGGGTTTGGCCTGTAACCCACCTAGGTTTCGGCCAAGAGTTGTTGGCCCTTGGAGGCTTCCTCAGCTCGCTGCACGGCCCAGAGTTGGTGCTGCAGGTCCGAGCTGAGCAATGCGATGCGATAACTTTATTTGGAATCCGGCGATTGAGAGGCCCGGGCCTGGGGCCGCCTAGATGGCCACTGGGAGCTGCTGCTCCTGTGTGGCTTCCTTGGCTCGCTGGACGGCCCAAAGTTGGTCTTGGAGTTCTGAGCTGAGCAGCACGGCCGACCACCGCGCCCGTAGATTTTCTGGGGAGACTGCCATTTTATTTTGATATATTTCACATCCCCACAACATGTGTTGAAGGGTGGCTCTAACAGACTTGCATAGCTTGCACATATCGCTCTCGTATATATCGGGGTAGAAAGTTTTTAGTTGCACGGGACTCGTATAAGTTTCTGTTTGTAGTCGCCTCCAAGTAACGGACTCAGCTCTGTTCAGTTTAGTGTGAGGCGGTGGTAATACTCGCCTCCGATTTTGATAGAATTTGGTAATGTCACTAAATCTTGTTAATATGTCTTTTTCTCTCCAGATTTCCTCCTCCGCGTTCTCCTGAGCGATGGAAGTCACTCTTCGCTCAGCTCGGCGAGTAAGACCTCGAGCTTCGCGGTGTGCTACCTCGTTGAGGTTGACTGCGGGAATGTCTGGAGTCGTATGCGCTGGGAACCAGATCAATTACCTGCCGTTCTTCTCTGCATTGGAGAACGTTGCTTCATTGACTCTGATGATATGCCATGCCTCAGGAGAGATCCTACCTTTTGCATAATTTCTAATGGCCGCTTGAGAATCGCTAATGATGTACTGAGCATTCGTGGAGACCAATGCTAGTGCAATGGCTACCTCCTCTGCGGTCTCGGAACGTTTGGTATTAACTGATACGCTTGTAAGGGGTTTTTGGGTGTGATCTACGATTACTGCTACATAGCTATTTCTGTCTGGGTATTCAGCCGCGTCTACGAAGGTTGCTATGTCGTCTGACCCAAAGCTTCGGATAATTTTCTCTGCTCTACTCTTGCGTCTGCCGTCGTTGTAACCTGGATGCATGTTCTTGGGTATATTTGGTACTAGGAGTTTGTCACGAATTTCTCTCGTTATCGTCATCTTTTCCCCGTATAGATTGTGATAATTCATTCCTAGTTTGCTTAGTATATGCCGTCCCGTTTTGGTTTTGGTTAGTCGCTCTGCTTGAGATGTTTGTTGTGCTTCTATGAGTTCGTCCAGTGTGTTGTGGAGTCCTAACTTTAGCAAGAGATCCGTGCTCGTACTGATGGGAATCCCTAGCGCTAGTTTGTATGCTTTTTTTATCATGTTGTTAATTTTACGCTTTTCAGCTGCAAACCAATTGTGGAAGGCTGCTATGTATGTGATCTGACTGATTACGAATGATTGTATCAGCCGTATGATACTTTCTTCCTTCATACCTTGGTGCTTGTTAGTAATTCGTTTGATTAATCTCATGGTGTTTGTTACCTTTGTGTCTAACTTCATTGCGGTTTCCCTATTTGTGCCTTTGTTCTCGATTACCAGACCCAGCACTTTGAGCTGGTTGACTATTGGGACATTCCGCCCGTTCTTGGTGTGTAGCTTGATTTCCTCATGAGCCTTGTTTCTGTCGTATCCTCTGGGAGGCCTGCCTCTAAGTGTGGGGCGGTACAATAGAAGTTCAGATTTCTCTGCAGAGCATGTGAGGCCTGTTCCTATGAGGTGTTCCTCTACTGTGTTAATTGCAGTCTGGAGTCGTTGTTCTATTGATCCGTCGCTGCCATCACAGGTCCAGATAGTAATATCGTCCGCGTAGATTGTGTGATTCAGGGACTCTATGTGATTTAATTTTTCGGGGAGTCCCATCAAGACGAGATTAAACAGCATCGGCGAGATGACAGCGCCTTGCGGCGTGCCGGCCCCCCTATGTCGATCTCGGGCGACTTGAGCCCTCCGACGGAGATGACTGCTTTCCTATCTGATAGGAAGCTCTTGATGTAGTTATACGTCCTTTGTACTAGTCCTATTCGTTCGATGTTTTCCAATATGGTTGCGTGGTTGGCATTATCGAAAGCTTTTTTAAGATCAAGGCCCAAGATGGCCCTTGTCGAGCGCGTGTTATAATCGATTATCTGATGCTTAAGTTGGAGCATCGCATCTTGTGTCGAAAGATTTTTGCGAAATCCTATCATTGTATCTGGGTATATGTTATTATCTTCTAAGAAGTTGTCTAGTCTGTTTAAAATTACATGTTCCATTAATTTTCCGACGCAGGATGTTAGGGAGATTGGTCTGAGGTTGTCAATCTCAAGCTTCTTACCAGGTTTTGGAATAAGCGTTATCGTCGCTTTCTTCCATTGAGCTGGCACTTCTCCCTTTACCCAACACTCGTTTATGTATTCTGTTAATTTGGCTATCGATTAATCATCCAGTTTCCTGAGAGTCTTGTTGGTTATACCGTCCGGGCCTGGGGCAGATTTGGTATTTAACTTTTGTAGGGCCGCGCGGATTTCTGCCTCCGTGAGTTCCTCGTCTAATTTTGCGTTTGTATTCCCGTTGTAGCTAGGATAGATGCAAGGGGGTGCCTGTTTTAAGTATTTCTGCTGTAATTCATTGAGAAATTCCTCTTCTGTACCCTCATACGCGTGTATTAACTTATTAATGGCTTGCATGTGATTTTTCTTGTTATTGTCATGGTCAAGCAGGAATCTGAGCAT